>NC_065587.1:83941501-84249157 GCF_024542745.1 Macaca thibetana thibetana | reverse complement strand
ACTTTGATCATTTAGTTTATTCATCCCCTTTACTCAACCCATTCCCCTTCTGTTTTAGACATAAACCAGACCACCTAAAGCAAAATGATGTGTCCAAGAATGAAAAAAAAAAAAATTGACATATCCAGAAAGACCATAATCAGTCTTTTTTTTTTTTTTTTTTTTTTTTTTTTTGAGACTGAGTCTTGCTCTGTGGCCCAGGCTGGAGTGCAGTGGTGCAATCTAGTCCTGCTGCAATCTCTGCCTTCAGGATTCAAGTGATTCTCTTGCCTCAGCCTCCCGAGTCACTGGGATTACAGGCATGCACCACCATGACTGGCTAATTTTGTATTTTTAGTAGAGATGAGGTTTCACCTTGTTGGCCAGGCAGGTCTCAAACCCCTGACTTCAAGTTATCTTGCCTGCCTCAGCCTCCCATATGCTGAGATTATAGGCATCAGTCACTGAACTCAGCCCATGATCAGTCTTGACTTATTTCCAGGTTATTTTTCAATGACAAAAAAACGCCAGCATCTAGCACTAGCATTACATCTTTTCTTTTGAATAATTGTTTTATCATCTTATCATAGTCAGATAATATACTATAATTTTACAAAGTAATTTTTATTCTTCTTATTTTACAAATGAGTGACCTGAGTATTAGAGAGATTAAGAAACTCACCTAAATTTCCTCATTTCCTCATGGGGTTAACTGGTAGAGCTGGGAGTCAAATTTGGGTCTCCTAATTTTACTCCAACATAACGTCTGTCACTTTCACAATTCTTCAGCCAGCCACAAATAGGCGAACAGGCATAAAATGATAGGAAAACATGGTTGTCTTTTTAAACTAGAAGAGACCTCCATAGTCATATTTTTTTTTGGTCAAAATCTTGAGATTTGAGGCAGAAAGTGACATGGATTATGGCTGTGGTGTCTTTAATTTTGATGAACTAAATAAAAAGTATTGCAGTTTGAGAACAATAAACCATCATATCTCTCTAACTTCCAAACCATGGATCAATTAAAAATACACGCAAGAATCAGAGATGAAAACATCAGCCTTCTTATTTGAAAGACTGTATTGCAAAATGTAGCTTGACCACAAGGTCAGAAGTCTTTCTATCCATTGACCCCATGTTTATAACTTGGACCTATAGGTTGTTGAGAATTGGGTTTTCAGGACAGACAGGCAGAGAATTTCATAGAAAATTCCATCTGACTCACCCCTTATTGACCACCGTGAGCCCAAGACTGTACATGCACAGTGATGCTTAGTGCACTGATTTTGCTCAGCAGAGGAACATGGACCAGTGGATGTCAGGCTCTTACCATTCAACCAGTCATCTCTTCCCATGAGAGAAGTCAGAGAACAATGGAGAGAATTCAACTGTTTGTCCTCAGTTCTTCCAAGAGTTGACAGAAGTTCTCATTTTATGGGGTGGCAAGAATATGGGAAATGGGTGAGGAGATGGAGCAAGTGCAAATCTACTTTGGTCTTAAATAAGATTGTGATTTCAATATTTAAGCTAAAAAATAACAATGATTCTATTTTACTCAATTAACGTTTGTTTGATGCATTTAGTGATCCTACTCCAGAGATTGATTTAATCATGACTATTATTTATTTAATATTTTATTTGCTATTGTTATCTAATAGTTGTAGGCTCTTACCTTCATCCACATGTGATAGTCAGCCTGAGAATCTTTAATGCATTATACAAAAAGGAAAATGTGATCCTAATAGCATAACTAAATGGTTCAGTCATAGCTTTGCAATAATTCAACAAAATGTTTAATTTTGAGTGCCACTTTAACCCTTTCTTTATAAGAAATATATATATACATATCAAAGAAATGATACTATCAGGGCTTCAGTAACTTTTTAATGTAGGAAGGGATTTCAGACACAGAACTAGAATTCACTGGGCTGCCTGAAGTTTTCTTTACTAACCAACACTTCTTGAGCTCAGTCAATGGGATGAAGAGTTATGTTATCAAAGGAATATAAATTTTCAGATTCTGGTGAGGCCCCTAAAAGATAAGGGAAAAAGGGAAAAATAATAACACACTGGTTTCACATGAAACATATAAAACCACGTTTCAATGTAGCCAAAACGAGCCCCTTCACCAAGATATGGGTTGAGGGAACCCCAGCACCTTTGGCAAGTGTTTTAGAGGCTGTTTTCTGCAGACCAGCGTGGGACAAAGCATTAGGTTGGTGCAAAAGTAATTGTGCTTTTTACCATTGAAAGTAATAGCAAAACATGCTATTACTTTTTCACCAACCTAATAGAAATGCCGGAGGATTTCAGTGCAGGAGGGAAGGTGCTGGGGTGGCTGAGGCCACAGACTGAAAGTTAGGCAGCTGAGGCAGAGTGGTCCTGAAGACAGCACAGTAGGCAAGAAGTCAGCAGGATAATCAGAATGGAATGACCACTGAGGTCTTTGGCAGTGGCAAAGTGCTCATAGTCTGGCTAGGGCCAAAATACATGGGCAGCCCAAGATGGGCTTGATTGCTTTGTGCCAGGATCTAATGAATTTCCACTGACACAATAGTAGAGAAACCCTGAGTGTCTTACCTGATTTCTGACTCCTGTCATCTTTTTATATCTTAGTTATGCTTACCACATAGAATTGGGTAGAGATTGATTGAGATTTGAGTAGAGCATATTACAGTGCCTAACATGTAGTAGGCACACATTAGATTATCACTGTGTGAGTTTGTCCCAGTTGAAAGTGCTTTCTGAGTGGTCGTTCATATGAGGGGGAAGTTGATGACTCCTACACAACATGGCTGGGGATGAACAAAGAGCAAAATGTACCGGGTTGCCCGACAGTGGTAATCTGCTGGAGCTCAGTAAGACAAACAAATAGCTCAGAGACCAGGGGATACTCTAACAGCTGCACCAAATTAAGCCCAATTCCCCCTTTTGTACTCTCTGTGTTCCATCATGAGTTCAGAAAGATAAAATCTGAGACCAATTCAGTGTGCTCTCTATAGTAAACATGCTTGACCATAACTTGGGCTAAAGTTTCTATTGGCCCTTTTGCTTATGTCCTAGAATGTCTGACTTGCCTCTAGGGTCTCAGGCAACCATAGATTTTTAAAGCTCTCTTTTGGAGATGACCCAAGGGGCCAATGGTAAGCTTGCTAAGTCTGTGTGTCAGGGGAAAAACCAAAAGATTTTGCTTACATTTCTTGTCTTCGGTGTGTGTGTTTGCTGTTTCTTCTTGTTTTTAAAACCAAGTGAGGTACCCTTTTTATTTTTTTCTCTCTCTGCTTCTAAAGTATAGATATTCTTCTACATGTTGTACCTAAGTAATAGAATCAGGAACTGTAAACTACCTAATCAAAGAATTAAGAGAAAGATGTAGGGGTCCTAACCCATATCTTGTTGTCCTAGCCTGTATTTTATAGCCTGGGATGAATTTTACTAAACAGAATTGTTCCTAAGGAAAACATTTCTTTTTTTAAAGGAATCTCCAAATTTGCCTACTTAAAACGGAGCGCCCCACTGAATGTGGCTTTTTGAAGGAAGAAATGCAGAGAAGTGAATTTTACTGCAATGATGAATCAGCAAAATTATTTGCATATGAATTTTATGTTGCTGCCAATTCCTCTTTAATTATGATTGTATGACTCATTAATCCATGGCTGTATGACTGATTGGAGTTCTCCCTACTTGCAATGGTCAAGCTAATATGGGTCTTAGATAGATAAAATTGAAATTCATGGAAAACTTTCCAAACAGTAAATAAAGTTGGAAACTGGCTCTAAGGGCAAGAGTTCTTCCCTTTTTCCTAATACACATCAATCTCACACTGAAGTCTGGATCCAAGTTAACTGTAGCAAATGACCACCAATCAAGAGAGAGAGAAGTCAGAACACAGTTAGGGTCCATTGGCTAGAGAGGAATCCCACAATGTACTGAGTTTATACTCACATTTGTTCTTAATAAGAAAACTGTAATCACACAAAAACAGAAACAGAGACGGTGATTCTTTTTGGTAATATCTCCCAAATGCTTTTCTTATTTTCTAAAACATGAATACTAAGCATACAGGGAGTGTGAACTACATTGTAACATGTAAGAGCTAAAATTCAAATGGGTCTCTTCCAACATTTTTATCATTGAAGAACTTCATTACTATAAATAATGCATGCCATTTAACCAAAACTATTTTAGAAAGTAATATATCATTGCTGGTTACCAACAACTGGCCACCATGAATATCCAGAGGTTATTTTATCATTGGATAAACAGCTTCAGTTTAAGCAAAGATTTTGGGAAAAAATAAACCAGATGTCTTAGTATAAATCAAGAGATCCATGATTCTTTGAGTAAACACAGTGCCCCAAATCCATCATTTATATTGGTGTAACCAGCATTCCGGAAACACATATCATAAATGAACAAGCCTCTCACACAACCCTGTACTCAGAGAAGCCAGAAGGTTTAATCCCCAAATAGATTAAACTAGACAGATGGGTAAAACTGTTTACAGTGTTCCCAGAATGGCTGTTTTTGTGACATGCCTCAAAGAGGACACAGATGCATATGACCCATTTTAATTTTCCTTCTCTAAGCCTCTCTGCTTTACTGAGCCAAGCACGGTTCAGAAGCAGGTCTGAATAAGTCAGGAATGCATGAGTTCCAAAGAGTCCCATTTGGGACCTGCGAGAAATAAAGATCAGGCAATGAATCCTGAGTAAGCTATCCCCAAACCAAATAAACATGTTCTTCATTTGGAGATTATGCCACGCTATAAATGTCACACATACTTTCAATCCCAGTTAATTTATAGTTCTTTAGTTCTTTCTTTTTCTTTTCTTTTCTTTTCTTTCTTTCTTCCTTTCTTTCTTTCTTTCTTTCTTTCTTTCTTTCTTTCTTTCTTTCTTTCTTTCTTTCTTTCTCTCTCTCTCTCTCTCTCTCTCTCTCTCTCTCTCTCTCTCTCTCTCTCTCTCTCTCTCTTTCTTTCTTTTTTTTTTTTTTTTTTTTTTGAGATTGAGTCTCTCTCTGTCACCCAGGCTGGAGTGCAGTGGTGCGATCTTGGCTCATTGCAACCTCCACCTCCCAGGTTCAAGCAATTCTCCTGCCTCAGCCTCCCGAGTAGCTGGGACTACAGAGATGGGGTTTCACTGTGAGATACACTGGTTATTTCTAATGTCATTTTTTAGATAAGTGAGATAAGCTCAGAGTATCTTTCAAAATTCGTTGTCCCAACTATCAACCCCTTACCTATTCCTCTAGACTTTCAGTGATATGTTTTGCACTAGCAGAGGGCAGAACCCATCCATCACTCCCCATGATCAACAGTTACAGTATGTGCCTCTTTTATTTTCCTGGAAAATGCTAGATGTATGGCTTTAAAAGTGTCTTAAACTGTATTGATAAAACCGTAAACTAGTTGCAAGAAGAAAGCACTCAAATGAAAATGTCGAGTTCAAATGATAGTATACAAGCAGGACAATTTTCAAATCCCATTATGACTCTCCATATCTCTATTCCAAAAGAGGGACTGGAATTGGTCGTTATTCTGATTTGGAAATAGACATCAGAGAATACGAGGGCTTCTCTACCACAGGGCTGCAGGTGGCTCTTGTGTAAGCTTCCACCCCTGGCCATCTCTCACTCCCTCCTCACCCACCCACTAGGGTCCCCTTCACACATTCCCTTCTTCCCCCATTAATAGACACACTCATACCCCTTTACACTCTGTCTTTAGAGATTTGCTATATCCTAAGGTATAAAATCAAGAACAACTCAAATTCCACTGATATAAATGTAGCTTCTGCATTTTACTTGCAATGCTGCAATAAGCAGGGGTTTCTCTCAAAGATTTGTATGGTTTGAAATGAATAAAAGATAAGGCTATGAACGTAGCACAGGGTTCAGTAGATTAGTATGCATGTAGCTGTTTATTCCTTCCAAGGCTAAACAGCTAAAGTCATTTCCTTCCAAACAAAGGTCTTTTAGGACATTTTTATTCAGTGCTCAGAATTTAAACTCACGCCCTCTCTAAATGGCCCAGCTTGCTACTTCAGCTCCATTTAACCTTCATACCCTTCTTCACATTTCCAAAAGAAGAAATTTAAAAATAATAAACTGCACCTAAAGGGCTATAATCTAATCTATTTCATTAAATCGTTCCAACAAACAATAGTCCTAAACATACAAGTTATATAACTGTGTTTTGTTTAAGAAAATGAATATTATATTGTTTGATTTTTCTTTTTCTTTTTTATTTTTGCCAAATAGGATTACCATGATGTATAGGTTCTAAAGCTAAAAATATGAAACTTATATGATGGAAAAGTTAACATACCAAGTTTTTATCTAAGTTGAAGTCCATTCAGATTTACAAGGCTATAAATTATCTAGCTATATTCAAGTGACATATTGTGGATTTATCTTTTTGATAAATAAACAGTCCTTTGTGGGCAAAGAGAAATGTAATACAAAACAACTTTGCCAAAACTGTCTTCCTTCTTTAAGCATTATCCTGGAGCAAATTCCTCTCTCTTCACCTTCACCATTAGATTTACTCTTCCTCCTATAGCCCCAGACTTAGCTGTGCTGATCAGAACTGTGGACAACATTAGCACTGTCTCTCTCTATGCCACTTCTCATACCAAATAAGTACTAAGCCTCATCTATTCTAACTCCTATATCTCTTTCCAGTCCAGCCATGCCTCCACATCTCCATTGCCATTCTCGCCATTATTTCTCATGTGGATTACAACATAGCCCTCTCCCTTATTTTCCTGATCCCGATTTTGCTGGCTTTGATCCATTCTTCCTAGTGTCTGCACAATGGCCATGTGAAACTGCTAAACTGAATCTGTCCTAATACCTAAAACTTCTCTGCTTCTTGTCTGCTACTACTCTTCGGATAAAGTCTCCAGGCCTAAACAGTATTCAAGGGCCTACAAGTCCTGATTCTTTTCCGTGCCTCTATCTGCTTTATTCTGTAGGACATTGATCTTTTTTTTGCAATTCTTTGAATATAAAGTCATTCTTGAATGTGCTTCTTTTACTCAGTAAAAACTTACAAAATACTCATTGTGGCCGGGCACGTCCACAATGTGCCCAGCATGCCTGTAATCTTGGCAATTTGGGAGGCTGAGGCAGGTGGATCGCTTGAGCTCGGGAGTTCAGAACTGCCCTGGGCAACATGGTGGAACCCCAACTCTACTAACAATTACAAAAATTAGCCGGGCATGATGGTGTGTGCCTGTAGTCCCAGCTACTTGGGAGGCTGAGGTGGGAGATCGCTTGAGCCTCAGAGGCAGAGGTTGCAGTGAGCTATCACCACCACTGCACTCCAGCCTGGGTGACAGAGTGAGACTCTATCTCAAACAAATAAACGAACAAATACCCATTGTGTGCCAGGTTTTGTGCTAGATGTTGAGAAACAGGGATGAGCACAGTCTTTCTGACCCTATGTATTCCTGCAGTAATGGGACTTCCTCTTGCATAGCATGCCCCAGTCTGTATTATAATTGATACGATTTGTCCATATCACCATTAGAATCTAAGCTCTATGATGGAGAGGGATGGGCTATATTTATTTTGTTGACTCTTGTGTTCTCAGTCCCTAGCAGAAAGCCTGGCACCTGGTAGGGGTTCCAGAAATTGTTGAGTAAATTACTATGTTATTTATAATATAAATTTACCAGTTGCCTGTTAATAGATCTAAAAAGTATAATTTCCTGTGCACCTCTCCCCAGCAGAGTAAATTTCCAACAACATATAATAACTCTTCGGAATTTTTTAGTCTTTGTAATTGTTTTACTTTGAGTTCCCTCAAAAGCAGACCCTGAGACAAAGTCTTGGATTCAGTTAGTTTATTTGGGATGATCCCAGGAAGAACACGGGAGGTGATAGGAAAGGCAATTGAGAAGGGAGAAATCCAGTAAGAGGCATTTTAACGAGTGCGAAACCAATGTAGGCAACTGAGGCTCAGATTTTTTCTGAGGACTCATATAGGACATTCTTAAAACTGTGCCAGCAAGGGACTGAGATACCAGATTATTTATTCAGTGAATCCTCTCCCATACTGGTTAAGGGATGTCCTTGGAGGCATTACATTTTTGTCACTTCTAGGCTACTATTCACCAGAACTGAGTAAAACTACCATGACACTGTAGAAGTCTCCAGGAAAGGAGTGGGAGATGGAGGTATTTGACATGGAAGCTCTCTGTGTTTTCTGGGAACTGTCCATGAAGGCTTCAGGTAAACTCAGCTGGGCCAAGGAAAACAGAGCAGGCATCCTTATCAACTGCCATGCACGCCTTCGCATACAGCATTAACAACAACAACAACAACAACAAAACCAAAAACAAAACACCCCAAAACCTAACATCCTGAGTGCCTACCACTTTGTTTCTAGTATTCCAAGACTTTGTCTCAGGGTCTGCTTTTGAGGGAACTCAAAGTAAAAACAATTACAAAGACTAAAAAATTCCGGAGAAAGTGTTATTATACGTTGTTGGAAATTCACTTAATAGCAGATTGGAATATTGTAGAATAATGAGAGTTTTTCAAGAAATGAGGATTCTCTGAGGACCAGATCTAGTTTGGTGATGACTTAAAGGGCCATGGATAGGAAAAAATCATTTAAAGATTTCAGAATGGTCAAGAAAACTAAAGAAAGACTGTGAGCATCTACCCACATTTACAAGCTGTCAATAAACAACCTGAAGAATACACCAAAGGCCCAGATGCTACTTCTGACAAGGCAGTGATAATTCCTCTGTCTTCCAAGAAAGAGAAGAACTTCTAGAAAACTATGAGGAGGGGAGGAAAACACGTGTTCCCACTCCATATACTTACCCAACTTCCCTCGCTCTAATTAATTCACAAAGCATACCTTTTTATAAAACAGGCTTAATCATGGATTTCCTTGGAGAAAAAAAAGTATGCATATAAAAATCTGAGGAAGATTTTCTCCTTATATGAAAGTAATAAGTGCTTATATAATTATCATAAATAAAAAGGAACAATAATCTGTTTACACAGAAATAAAATTTTCTTTTCTTTTTTGAGACAAGGTCTCACTCTGCCTGCCAGGCTGGAGTGGAGGGATGCTAGTTGGGCTCACTGCAGCCTTGACCTCCCCAGGCTCAACTAACCCTCCTGTCTCAGCCTCCAAAGTAGCTGGCACACACCATCACATCCAGCTAAATTTTTATTTTTTGTAGAGACAGGGTTTTGCCATGTTGTCCAGGCTGGTCTCTAACTGCTGATGCACCCACCTTGGCCTCCCAAAGCGTTGGGATTACAGGCATGAGCCGCTACAGCCAGCCTGAAAATATTCTGCTACATGAAACAACGTTATGTGAGTAGAAATGTAAGGCATGCGTCTGTAAAACTTAAGAATAAAAATACCAACATACACAAAACATGCACACATGTTTTAGTACATGTTTTTTCTCTTCAGTCCATTCTGAAAGTCCACTAAAGTTACGGTAAAATAATGATAAATAAATACATAAAAGCCCACAAAGAGAATGAAAAATGAGGTGACAAAAGACAAGAGATGTAGAGTTTTATTTTGTTTGTTTTGTTTTCAGTATGAAATACGAGATAACAGATAGTAAGGAAGAAGAACTGAAATAGAAGAGCCTGCCGAGAAGTAGTCAGAATGGGTTGACTGTTGCCAGGGAACTCTATAGAGGATTCAGAAGTGGAGATACCCAGTAGCCCTAAACAAAGGGGCAAGGCTTGGGGCTGAAAACAGGGGGATCTGTTGAAAGCCCATAAATGGAGCAGCTGAACCTCCATAGCCCTCCCTGGCCTCACATTGCCTACCTCCTTCCCTGCACCCACATGGAATGGGGACATAGGACATTTCATTATCTCTAACACTTTCTTTTAAGTGAATCAGAATTATTTTCTTTATTCTTAGGAGGTTTTCTGCAGGCATGCAGGACAAAACAGCTTCATTTTTAACCCATTCCAAATTTTAACTTCAGTATTGAGATAACAGAAAAATCAAGCTGCCCTGGCTGTCACGTCAAGATTCTGACTCTTAATAGCTATGGAGCTCTGAGACTGTTTTCTCATCCTTACAATGCAAATAATATTATGAGAAACTTGCTGGGGTTGTTGAGAGGAATAAAGGAGAAAATCTATGTACAATCATTTAGCACAGTGTCCGTTGTGCTACCCTGGCAGGGAACAGGATTAGAAGGTCATCAATTTGCAGCCGTCAATATAATGGTTGACTCAGGTGAGACTCATCAGTGGATGTGAAAACCACAGTATGAAAACTGTTTGGGGAGCTGCATTTTTGCACAGTGTCAGAGTGTCACTTCTTGTTTGCTCATAAACTATTAAAGTGAAAAACTATGGAATAAAAAAGTGATACAATAAAACTATGGAGGACACCACCCTGGTCATGGAGTCAAGCTTTTAATTACAAATAATGGGACTGACGATAAATATCTCCGCATGTGATATACTGGAAAGGAATAATATCATCTATAAATATTCCCATCCCAAATTTATAATCTGAATTTAATCAGAAAGAAATAATAAGGTACATGCTGATCTGAATAGTAAATATTTATTATTTTAAATATCTATTTAAATATTTATTATTTTAAATAACACAGTGGGTATGAATTCTTTAAAAATGTTAATTTTACCAAACAACACTTCAAAATAGATGGAGAAACTTTTCTAGATTACAGGATGATAAAGAGATCTGACAAGTAAATGTGATGCATTAGATACTGTATTAATAAAGATACTCTATTAACAAAAACAAAACCAGAAAACATCATTGGGTCAACTGGGGAAATCTGAATATAAACTGAATGTTAGACATATTACTATATTAATGCCAATTTTCTTGAGTATGATACTGCTCTTGTGCTTATATAAGAAAACATCATTTTTCTTAGGGTATATATGTTGCATTTGGAATGAAGCAGCAATGTCACAAACTTAATGCTTAATGTTCAGATAGCTCTGCCAAAAAAAAAAAAAAAAAGAAAGAAAGAAAAAGTTGATATGCACATAGATAGAAAATGCACAGACAATACTTGGTTTGAGTTAACATGTTCAGGGAATATGCTAAGTAGTAATTTAGGAAGATGCAAGAGGAAGCTGCTTCCATTATAGGACATGACGACTGGGACTGGGGCAGATAAGAAAAGTGAGCTCCTTTTAGGACAATCTGGAGAATTGTGACTGCAATATCAAGACTTCTCTTCCCTCCCTAGAGGTAAGACTTAAGGGTCAAAATAAAACCTTTGTCTGCGTTGAATTATACATTATCCAAAGACTAACAGAAGGCCTCACAAAGTATCCAATCTTTAAGAGATGTATACATTTGGTATATGACACAATATGAGAACCTAAACTAGGAGTACGTAGATTGATGTGGATGACCTACAAAATCTTCTGTTTTTCTTCTATTGGCCTCCAAACTCATGCAGCTAAGATATTCTCCCCATATTGGCATAAAACATATGATCCTTTAAGGAAAATATATTGACATACAGCCATAGTTTCTAAACCCATTTCTACCTCAATCTCTAGCAGCAAAGCTTGCAAGACAAACTATAATTTAAAACAGGTGAAGAGTCTCCTGCATGGTGGTCTCAGAGTAGTATAACATTTTACATAGTGGCTGGCTTCCCCCAAGGAATGTAACTCATGAGAGCCAAGGAGAGTATGGCCTTTACTGACCTAGCTTGGAATTTCATAGCCCTACTTCTGTTTAATTCTATTAGTAAAAAGCACATCACTGGCTGGGCATGGTGGCTCACACCTGCAATCCCAGCACTTTGGGAGGCCAAGGTGGGTGGATCGTGAGGTCAGGAGTTCAAGACCAGCCTAGCCAAGACACTAAATCTCCATCTCTACTAAAAATACAAACATTAGCCAGGGGTGGTGGCAGGTGCCTGTAATCCCAGCTACTCGGGAAGCTGAGGCAGAAGAATCGCTTGAACCCTTGGGGTGGAGGTTGCAGTGAGCCGAGATCATGCCACTGTATTCTAGCCTGGGGTAACGGACTGAGATTCCATCTCAAAGAAAAAAAAAAGAAAAAATGAAAAAAGCACATCACTAAGTTTGGCCCCGATTCAAGGGAAAGGAACACAGACTCCTCCTCTCAAAGGGACGCGTGTTAGAGAATTTATGATATGTTTTAAAATCACTATGTTTTAACTGTGGTTGCGATCACATTATGCATTATTCCTTAGTTTTCTCTGTCAGGGAAATGACGAGGATACAGAACCAGACTGAGATAAGTAGTAAGATAATGGGAGGTAATATGAGAGGTATTATTCTACTTATTTAAAAATGTAAAGGCAACAACTGGGCTAGTCTTCCAGTTACAACATATGGCTTTAACTGTGGCATTTCAAACCCTTAATCAGAACTCTGAAAAAGAAGGTCTTTCCTAGATAAATCAGAAAAGGCTAGATTAACTTCATAAAATCAGATAACAAAGTAAAGGTAAGTTCCAAGACTGTTTCCAAAAGAAATATTAAATGACCAGATAGATGGACAGATGGATGGTGGATGGATGAATGGATGGAGGAAGGGAGGGGGATAGGGATGGATAAGTAAATGGATATAGATAGATGGCAATGAGAGAAGGGTTATTTGGATGAATCCAAAGGATAGTATATGGTGACTCCCCAACTATGACCGGAGTTGCAAACATCTTTTATAGGGTGCATATACTAAAACCACAGTTCATTGAGACACAATTATTAGAGAGGGTAAAACCAGGGCAAAGAGTGGGTTCTGAGATGAAGATCGCTTAATAGGCATGAGGAAGCAAGGAAGATTTACAAAGGTGAAACTTCACTGGATCAACACAGGAATCCATCTGTCTTGGCCAGCTGCTTGGTCCTGCTACAGAGTCAGTAGCATCATGTCCGCTCACAGCAGGAGACAAATCATCCTCTGAAAATGGGAATCAAAAAATTTGGCAGAGGAGAGAGACTAAATGCTCTATTCCATCTTACAAATTTGCGATCACATTACGCATTATTCCTTAGTTTTCTCAGTCAGGGAAATGACGAGGATACAGAACCAGACTGAGATAAGTAGTAAGATAATGGGAGGTAATATGAGAGGTATTATTCTACTTATTTAAAAATGTAAAGGCAACAACTGGGCTAGTCTTCCAGTTACAACATATGGCTTAGAGACATGATCCCTCATCAGGAAAATGGAATAGAACTTGTCATCATGGACAGATTGTTAGGGGAAAAAATGATGGCGATAGGCACATTATGATATAAGAACAGCTAGTACCGCTACATGTGGAGTGCGCCAAAAGCTGTGGTAGCATTTGTTTTGCTCCCTGGATTGGTTCCATCTGTCTAGTACTGCTGAGACTATTTTGACAGTGGAAATTTGTGAGATGAGGCAACCTCCACCACATACTGACATTTATGAGTCAGAATATCCATGATGGAAGGAGGAAGAATCTGAGATATTGGTTTGAGGTAACTGAAACTGAAACATAGTGAAGGCCACACTAATGGGCTTTAAGTAGACCTTGGGTGGTGGAGACTTTGATATCAACTGCTGGGGTTTGAAATTGGGGCAGGTGATCTCTCTTTGGTTTTGATTCAACAGCAAGCTGTCAAGAGAGCTGACAGGTGCGATAATTGTTAGCTCTCTGGCTTGCTAATTAAAGGAGATGGGAAGTAATAGGGACATTCATTTTGTTCACTCACCAGAATCTCCTTTGGAAAAGGGGATTCCTTTTGAATCCTAAAAGAGATCAATTCACTGCTTGACATGCACCCAAGTGAGTATGAAAAATATGCCTTCGGGCTGAGTGATATATGAATCAGATGTCAAGCGTCACGTGGTAAAATAGTGACATTACCTTTTAATTGCTCTGGGAGATAGGGGAGTCATCTAAAGCTTGAGTGTAGCAACCTCTAAAGAGCTGGCATCAAAAGAAATCATGTTTCAAAACACGAGGGAACAAAAGGGAAGATCAAAAGCTCCTCTGTGTCCCTCACCTTTGCATTGATGTGCTTTGAGTGTCCATTTCAATATCTCTAACACTTTCTTTTAAGTGAATCTGAATTATTTTCTTTATTCTTAGGAGGTTTTCTGCAGGCATGCTGGATAGAACAACTTCATTTTTAACCCATTCCAAATTTTAACTTCAGTATTGAGAGACCTTGAAATCAAGCTGCCCCGGCTGTCACATCAAGATTCTGACTCTTAATAGCTATGGAGCTCTGAGACTGTTTTCTCATCCTTACAATGCAAATAATATTATGAGAAACTTGCTGGGGTTGTTGAAAGGAATAAAGGAGAAAATCCATGTACAATCATTTAGCACACTGTCTGCAGAAGTTCAACAAGTGTTAGCTATCATGTGAACTCATGGTCAGAGTCTCTTCTCTTTTGAGATGGAGTTTCACTCTTGTTGCCCAGGCTGGAGTGCAATGGCGTGATCTCGGCTCACTGCTACCTCCGCCTCCCAGGTTCAAGCAATTCTCCTGCCTTAGCCTCCCAAGTAGCTAGGGTTGCAGGCATGCCCCACCACGCTTGGCTAATTCTGTATTTTTAGTAGAGACAGGGTTTCACCATGTTGGTCAGGCTGGTCTTGAACTCCTGACCTCAGGTGATCCACCCGCCTTGTCCTCCCAAAGTGCTGGGATGACAGGCATGAGCCATCGTGCCCAGCTGTTTCTTCTTTCCATTACGAATTCTGTTCAAATACGTGTGGTCAAAGACTAGATGGAGATAATGTCAATATGTCATATTCTGTCCACTCCCCACATCATGGTGCTGCGTGTCTTACACCCTGCCCTCCATCTCATAACCTTCAAATGGAAGGCATTCTTTTGCCATAGGCTTGATTTCTGGTGAATACTTCCAGGTATACTTTTTCTAGAAAATATGGCAAAGCTAGGGATTAAATAGAGGGTTAAAAAAATGGGAAATGCATGTCTAAGCAGAGCTGGAAACTCTCTAATCCTTGAGTCCAAAGCACTAACCTCTGGTCACAAACATTTCAGAAAAGACAGTGAAACAAGGTTTATTTCCACTACTACATATGGCCAAAGAGAAGACAAAAAGAAAAATTGGGAATTTTAAAGGTGCTCCTATGATTCTGAAGAGGCCCGTTTTTCATTCTCACAATGCAACAGACTCACTCCAAGATTTCTGAGTGTGCAGTATCTGTTTTCTGTGGGCTGCTGCCAACAGATGGCTTATTTTGAGTGGAGAGAAATATCATTAAGGAACAAAGAGAAATTAGGACTAAATAGGAAATTAAATATGTTCTTGGGATTACAACCGATGATCAAGAAGTTGCAAACCAGTGATTTGCAGCTTAGTATTTTGCCTGCAGCCAATACCCACTGTTTTAAAGAAACCTTCACATTAAGAAGACTGTTCTCACACCATGCAATTTATTTGTCTTTCTGTCTTGCCAGTGCCTCTGCCAAACATCATAATTTGCTCAGAAATCTGAATTGCAAGATGAACAAATAATATTCATTTCCTCCATGGAGAAAACATCCTTTGATTGAATTGTCTACTTCCATCCCAGTCACTGCAGTATGTGCTACATGTCAGGGATGTGAAATGGAGTTCAGCCTTCTTGAAAGCAGAGTATAAATTAGCTTCTAAATGAAAACATTTAGCAGGAAAACATTTTCAAATGACAGCCAAACTCTATCAGCTCCTAAAGTACTCAGGGCCCCTCTGAGGAATGTGGCCTGGAAATGAGGGCACACAAGCCCAGACTGTGACCCCACCACTGCTCAGTGGGTTCAAGAATTTCCCCGAAGAACTGAAGGGCTAGAAGTCAGAAGGTAAAAGCAAGATACATTTTCTCTAAAAATCAGCCATCATGGTTGACTTCCAGACAGCTGTTCTTTACCTAATAATAATTAAATAAAATTAAATAAAATACAAAGACAATAGCAACTAAATAAAACATTGCTCTGCCCTCAGTTACATTAGAAAGGTTGGCATGCATGCAGAAGGCAGTTAAGTTCTAGAAGAGCATGCTTGGACACCCAGAGCTTATCAAACCCTCCAGCACTGTATGGATGTAGCCATGACCAAATTCACATTGAAATTCTTGGACACAAGTCTGACTCTCTTCGCAGGTGAGTAACATGCCAGGAAATCTAATCATGAATGGCCTCTCTGTTGCTGCAAACGAATTAGTCTTGCACAAGTCTCCATGGCATAATTCAGAGCATGCACTGAAAATTCTAATCAACTCTCCTCATCCTAGCTGTTCAATAGGTAAGAACCTATTCAAAACAATTGGGAAAAATTCTTGCTACTGTCAGGGTCTATATTCTTAAAATAAGCATCCAGGTTATTTTTTAAAACTCAGACTGTAGCTATACAAGAATCACTGAACCTTTCTTCTGTGCTATTATTATTAACGCCATAGCCAGGCACTAAAGCAAATGATACGACTTCAGGGAAAGAATCAATATTAGGGCAAAAGTCTGTTTCCCAGAGTCTAGACGCTATGAGGTGATGGCCCCTTGGCTATCAGTTACTCTAAAGCTGAGGTAGATCACATGATGCTCCCTCTTCTTCCCCAACTCTGTATCTGCATCCTTTCCCTCAGGGACTTTACGGTACTTCCCCCCAGTGTGGAGAGTCACCTCCCCTGCCCCTTGATGCTGCGCTCAGCCATGTGACTTGCTTTGGCCAATGAGATGCTAGCAGATGTGATGTAAGCAGAATCTAGCAAAGCATTTGGGTGATTGGACTTGCTCTATCTTATACCTCTACCATGAGAAGAACATGTCCAGGCAGGCTGGCTTGTCCCAGGGAATGGATAAAAGACAGGTGAAACAAATCTATTTGGCCTGGCCAGACCTAGCCTCAGTCAGTCAATGACCAGCTGACTTCCAGACATGCTGAGGCTAGCCAAGCCATTTGGCCTGAACTATAGTCTCATAGATTCACATGCCAAAAAGTGCCTACTGTGTTTAGCCACATAATTTGCAAGTGCTTATTGTTTTTAAGCCACTGCTTGAAATTGTGACAATGGAAGACTAAGAATTTTTTTTTTAAAGAGGAGGTTTACCTCATTGCTTGGAAGGATACCATTTCTAAAAGTTTCTATTCTCTGTAGCAGAACATCTCACCATTCTGCTGTCATGACTTGAAAATTTAAAAATGACATTACTGGCATCAGGACTCCATGCTTTCAATGGTTGTGGCACTGAAACCTTGATCACCTGTGTGTGGCACCATTAAAATAACAATAACTAAAGTTTATTGAGGGCCTATTCTATTATGTATCAAAAGCCTTTTGCAGTATACAACTGTATCCTTAATATTCACTACAACCTTATTGTCCATTCCTCTTGAACAGATGAGGAACCTGACACTTAGAAAAGTTAAGTAACATGCTCAGGGACACACTACTGATACATTTGAACCTGGATTTAATGGACTCAAACCAAAACTTAAACTCCTATGCTACACTTCCCATAATCATTCTAAAACTGCAAAGGATTTTAGTAGCAAAAGTTTTATACAAAACGTTCTAGGAAGCTCCAGAAAAGGGTAAACATTGTAGTCAGTTCTCAAGAGATTAAAAAAAATGTTAAATCTATGCATGGCCGTTTTTATCATAGTTTGCTGTGGGACAGGGATAGCAACTCAGAAGTCCGGGCTGTAAATGACCTCTTCATTTCCCGGGTCCTCACCCTCTGCCAGTGGGATAGGCTCAGAAGGAAGAGTCATCTGCTCTGGTTTGACAAGTTGTGCTGCATAGGACATGAACAAGGATGATGTCACATGAACTCCAATCTCAAGTCCTAGGCCCACAAATAGAGTTGGTATTATTCACCAAAGAATGATTAAGTTCCCAGCCAGGGAATGGCAAAGGTCAAAATCCCTGTTTTTAAAGAAATCACTTGGCTGTTTGATGAAACTTAAAATAGTAAATATTGTGAGAACCAATCCTTCTTCAGAAATTGTGTTAAGGAACAGGTTTCAGAGAAGTCAAAAAGCAGTCAAATGTTTGAAATAGTGGAGTTCAGACAGTACATTTTTATTCTGTCCTTTCAATCTTCTTTTAAGACTCTATCTTTGAAGGCCACTGAAGCCTTACTTCCTTCCAAGGCCCCTCCCAGATCACAGGAGCACCCACATTTGCCCCTCTCCATTTGCAATATCGGTGGCGATTATGGTCATCTCCCGCTGGTCCAACTTTCTGGAATGGTTTCTTAATAGATCCATGAAGTGCATAGGAACCTCAGATCTCTAGTATAGTTATGATGATAATTTTGACAACCACATCTACTATTGTGAACTTCTTTATGTGCCTTAATCTCTATACAATCACTGTGCTCACGATAACCCTAAAAGGTAATGTTATTACAATTTCCACATTATAAAGAAGAAGTTGAGCTTGAGAAAGCTACTGACTCACTCAGGGTCACAGCCAGAGAGCTGGCTGAGCTGGGATCTGAAGATGTCGATCCGACTCCAACGATCTTAGCTTTTGACTATCTCCATAGAAGGCACTATCTGATATGCTTTTTTTCTTGTATAACCCCAAGATGCCTGTCACATTTAGAGGCACAGAGAAGGCTGTCACCTGCATGCATTATATAGGTCACAATCACAAGGGTTTCTTTCCAACTGTTACTGGATGCCTCTGCCTAATAGTAGTGCCCCTACCACTGGAAGAATAGACTTGGCACCCAAATTAGACTTATTTGGTGGCATCATTTGTGCTTCTTAGCAACCATAACATTCCCATGAGGTGTAGTGGGGAAGGAAGAGCATTCTATGAACGCCTACATGCTCCATGGAATTATGGGCTATTGAGATTCTTTTCAAAGCTTGTGTCCCAAACATTCACATAACAGTCATTCAGCAACTGGATGTATTTAGCATCTACCATATATAAGGTCCTATGTATGTTGGGCAATAAGGAGTTATGCATACGAAAAACAAATGTTTTCACAGAAATGTTTTCGTTAGAAAGAGAAAATCTATTAAAAATAATATGTCAAGAAATTAGGCAAAACCTCAATATCAAACCAGATGCTGCTTTGGGGCATACGGAGATGTGTCACTTATATTATAGAATCAACATTTTCTAAAGAAAACTCAAAGACCCACCTCTTTTAACCACGTTTGGGCTGCTTGCTCATTAATCACAACTCATCACACGAATACCAAGCTGTTGAAATTCATCTGGGAAGAATCTCCAATTTTTTCTACTTGTCCCTTTCCTTTTGATTTTTAAAATTTCCAGGCAATATCTAAATTTCTATTCCTCTGCTAATACAATGTAAATACTTTTTAAATTCAAAAAAGACAAATAAAAAAGATTATAGTAGGCAGTGTACCCAAAGCCTCTCTTTTTTGAGACACTGGTTTCTATGTTCTAGAATTGTAAATACAGTCCCAGAAATATTTGCTATTTGCATGAACCCTTAGTACCTCAAACTCAGCATAACCAATGATGCGTTAATAATTTCCTCCCACAAACACTGGTTTATCTTTGTGTATTCCCTGCTTCCATGAGTAGTACCCTGTTGTGGATTGAATTGTATCTCTAAAAATCCCTACCTTGAAGACCTAAACCACAGTACCTCAGAATGTGACCTGATTTGCAAATAGGGTCTCACCACTGATGTAATTACTTAAGATGAGGTCATGATGCAGTAAGGTGGGCCTCTAGTCCAATATGAATGGCATCTCCAGAAAGGGAGAAATTTGGATACAGATGTGCACACAGGGAGAACTCCCAGTGAAGATGAAGGTAGGAGATTGGGTTGATGTTTCTAGAATGAAGGGATACCAAAAACTGTCAGCAAACTGCCAGAAGTCAGGAGAAAGCGATGGAATGGACTCTATTCTCACAGCCCTCAGAAAGAAGGAACCCTGCCAATACCTTGAGTTTAGACTTCCAGCCTCTAGCACTGTGAGGCAATATGTTTCTATTGTTTTAGCTGCTCAGTTTGTGCACTTTGTTACAGAAGCCTTACACACTCCATCAACTCAACTGACCCGGGACTTTCCCTTATCCTTCATCCCCAGCATCCACGTTTGAGATTTGTCTTATGTGGTTCCCTCCCTTCCACATTCAGTCTGGTCCTTGGTTCAGTGTTCAGTATTCTCATTTGAATCACTACAAGAGTCTCTCCCTTGGCCACCCTTCCTTCTCTTCTGATTCCTTGCTTCACCATCCAAACTATCCTCCACACGATGGCCGGGGTCAGCTTTCTAAATGGCAAATCTGGCCATGTCATTCCTTTAGTAAAAATCCTCGCACACTGTAGGATACATATCCTAATGAATTTGGAAATCTTAACTCTGTAGATTGCCATGTAAGGCCAGTCATGGTTTGCTCCTGACCAGTTATGCAACCCACCATCCTACTCCCCCACATACAAGCAATATTTAAGTTCATGCACCCAGCCATGCTCAGCTATTCGTCATCATCTGAGCACTCATGCTCTCTGTCATCCCTATACCTTTACCTACTCTTCTCTATGCCCAACATGTGGAATTCCCCTTTAGCTATAACTTGGTCATCACTTTATCTCCCTACCTAAGTATAGAGAGTACTGTCCATCAAGTACCTTTTTTTTTTTTTTTTTTTTTTTTTTTGTGAGACCAAGTCTCGCTCTGTCGCCCAGGCTGGAGTGCAGTGGCGCGATCTCGGCTCACTGCAAGCTCCGCCTCCCGGGTTCACGCCATTCTCCCGCCTCAGCCTCCCGAGTAGCTGGGACTACAGGCGCCCGCCACCACGCCCAGATAATTTTTTGCATTTTTGGTAGAGACGGGGTTTCACCATGTTAGCCAGGATGGTCTCGATCTCCTGACCTCGTGATCCACCTGCCTCAGCCTCCCAAAGTCCTGGGATTACAGGCGTGAGCCACCGTGCCCGGCTCAAGTACCTTCTAAGTAATTATTTACTGAGTGAATGTGTGAAGTCAAAATTTTTTCTTGTTAAAATATGGCTGTCAATACAATGGATAAGTAGAGGGGAAAAAAGAAACCTCAGTTTAACCAATCAGCCAGTGAAAATATCTCCACTCAAACCTTATTTTAATGAATTCTACTTCAGTATTGAAATAACACCTTATTGAACAAAAAACAAATGCAATTGCTGGAATAGACACGGAAAAAACAATACTGGCATTGGTGTGTTTCAATATCGCTGCATTCTTGGCCCGTTTCATGTGATATTAAATAGCTGGCAAGGCAAGGTGTTCTTAGATAATTCTGCGTTCATTTGTGGTGCTGAAGCACACCTGTGTCCTCCTACCGTCAGCTTAAGCCCCACATGCTCCTTCTTGTCATTGATTTGAATCTCTCTCATTTTAGAGAAAGCATTTGGCTCACACAATATACCATGGATTTATCTGGTTAGAGTTTTATGCTGCCCCTACATCTCTTGAGATTTTGAAGCTTGCTGCAAAAGACATTTATCACTGTATTTGTTGGTTATATACATTCTTAAGCATTGCCTGAAATGGACAAGTGCAAGAGTTTTGCACTCAAAAAAAAAAAAAAAAGATGAAAAAATAGAGTAAAATGTTCTATTATGTATTTTAAGTGACTATATTTTTATATAATTCATATATATTTACAATTTATACTTCATGTGATATAAACATATTATTTATTATGTATGCCCATACAGTTACAATTGCATGCCCTAAAATATATTTCATATAATCAGCTCAAAAAAAAGCAGTAGAGTAGCAAATATCATTTAATCCATTGCTATCCAACAAGAGTGCTATATTATTTATATTCCTATTTATAAATATTCTGATTTTCTCTATATTCAAACTACAGTATTGATAAATGTATTTCTTCAGCATTTCTTTACAAAAAATCAATTGTTTTTACTCACTTCCTTTCAAAATATGCACATTGTAAAGGTCAAAAGGACAGCATTTTAAAAACTAAACTTCTATATTTTAAATGTGGCTTGCTCTCTTCTCAGTCTCTGCTTCTCAGTATCTAACATTTGAAAGCCCCTGGAAGATTTGCACTGAACAATGATGCTTCATTTCAAAAACTGTGATTGAACCAGTTGATTCATCTGGAAATCTGATGAGCATCTCAAACTCCACATGTTCAACTTGAGCCCTCTACCTTTTGTTCTGACTTGCTACTCTTCCTGAAGTTCTAAAAAGGGGTTAATAGAATTACCCTCTATTTGGTCATTGAGCAAGAAATCTTAGATTCCTTTTGAAGCCCATCTTCTACATCTCAAATTGTTTAGTGGGTCCTATTGATTCTACCCCAGACCCCTTTAAAATCTATCTCTTTTCATTTTCCAAATAGAGTCCTTTATTGTCTCAGCACCCAGCACAGTATCTGACATGCACATTGTAGACACTCAATAAATGTTCAGCAAATGGGTGAATGGATGATAAAATTGATAGTTTAGGTAGTTTTGTTTGCTTGTTTGTTTTTTCTTTTTCCTTCCTGGACAACTGCAATAGTTCCCTATAAGAAGTCTCTATTATTAATCATTCCACTCTCCAGTTTGACCTCCAAACTTACAAGAGTTATTTTTCTAAAACATATCCAACTGTATTATTCCCTGCTCAGAAAATTTGATAGCTATTATCGCCCACAATACACCAGGCTGGCACTCTAATAAGTGCTAGGGATACAATGATGAAAAAATTATGGCCTCTATGTTGGGAGACAGGCATTAATCAAATAATTACTCTAAGGCAAAACTCTAAGATGCTTTGAAAGCATATGACTGGGGTCGTGATCTACCATGGGAGCCAGAGGCAGGCTCTCCAGAATGAGATTTCTAAGAGTTGTGAGAAGAAGGATAAGTGGGGCCTGGCACAGTGGCTCATGCCTGTAATCCCAGCACTTTGGGAGGCCAAGGTGGGCAGATCACTTGAGGTCAGGAGTTTGAGACCAGCCTGGCCAACATGGTGAAACCCTGTCTCTATTAAAAATACAAAAATTAGCCAGGCATGATAGTGTGCACCTGTAGTCCCTGCTATTAGGGAGACTGAGGCACAAGAATTGTTTGAACCTGGGAGGTGGAAGTTGCAATAAGCTGAGATGGTGTCACTGCACCCCAGCCTGGCAACAGAGGGAGATTCCCTCTCAAAAAAAAAAAAAAAAAAAAAAAGAAAGAAAGAAATTATGAAATGATGAGTGGGATTTCCCAGGCAAAGTGAAAGATCATCCCTGGTGATTAATCAACATGCGCAAAATGATGAGTGGAAAGGAGCTTGGGGCTGTATTAGTCCATTTTCATGCTGCTGATAAAGACATACCCAAGACTGGGTAATTTATAAAGTAAAAGAGATTTAATGGACTCACAATTCCACATGGCTGGGGAGGCTTCACAACCATGATGGAAGGCAAAAGGTTGAGAGCTATGCAAAAAGGGGTTTAATCGTATAAAACCATCAGATCTCATGAGACTTATTCACTACCACAAGAATAGTATGATGGAAACCACCTCCAGGATTCAATTATGTCCGATTGGGTCCCTCCCACAATATGTGAGAATTATGGGAGCTGTAATTCAAGATGAGATCTGGGTGGGGACATGGCCAAACCATATCAGGGGCCTTTGAGTATCTCAAAGGAAGGTAGTCAGTTCAGAACTCAGAGGGCAAGGGGTAAACAGCATGCACTGAGGTTGCAGGAATAAGCAGTAGTGAGATTATTCATCCTTTGCTGACTACACAAAGAAAACTTCATTTAAGCATTATAAACAAGAGGAGACAAGATCACTTCCGCTGGTTTCTTTTTATCAAATTTTATAAAAATACTAAAAAGAGAAAGGTATATCTTAGGATGGAAAGGATCATATTAAAGCTCAGAACCACCAGAAATGCACACAAGAGCAGTACTAGAAATTATTATTCAGAAGTTGTTGGAGTATGAATAAAAGATGAATTTCATTCCATCAACAAATCTTTAGATGGGCATAACCCAGTGCTTGGTGACTTCACTTTTGTTTCTTAATCCATATGAATAATGGGATTTTCAACATGCCAAAATGGTCATTGCATTCTTTATAACATCCTATTCTGCAAGCCAAAGATAGCAGTACAATTAATACATGTGATAAATGCAAGAGCACCTAGCTTTGTTCCTACTTTTTAATCAACACTGAGGCCTTTTAACATGCAGCTTCCTTATTTCTTGAATGCTTCTGAAGCTGTCCAATCCCCAGGGCCCTTAGAATAATGGAATCCACTTTCCTTTGTTTTAGGAGTTGAGGAACGATTGAGGCCCCCGGTCTCTTCATTTGTGCCAAGAAGACAACCCATGTGGAGGTGATAAAAAGAATTTCACCATCCCTATTCAGAGGTCTTTCAGGAAAGAACAAAACCGGGGTGACATGTCTTTATCAACAACTGCCAGCTCGAAAACTGTTCTGTCTTGGGCAAATATATTAATGTGTGTGCTTGCTGAGGCTGCTTAGTGGATTTGAGCCTCTGGAAATCAGAAGTGCTGATGAAGGGGAACAGTATCACGTAGAAGGCTGGCAAAACCGCATGGACCCTGCTGCCTGTTGCAGTTTTATTGTTCTTATAATTGCAACAATAAAGAAAATGCCATGACCTTGAGGTGTCCACTGTGACACCTCAAATTACTGCTTCAATTTCAGCCCAGCCACTCCTACCCTTCTGGGAACATTCTTTCATGTCTTATATTGTGAAGCAGCACACCTATGCTTCCCAGAAAAATTTCCAGATGTTTATCGATAGGCACTGTTTAGGGATGATTTTCTATTTTTCAGGTTGCCAGTTTATTTCTCATCCATAATTATCCAGTATGAACTTGTTTGGAATGCTTAGATGAACACTCATTACGAAAATAGACACAGGAAGATGGAAACCCAGAGGCAGGAGACGTGGGATTGGAAAGTGTTCTATCAGGAAATGGCAGTACCACCTGCCTTGGTTGTTCACTTCCATAACCATCCATTGTGGCTCACTCTCTTCTGTTTAAGGATTCTTTGTGATGCAGTCAAGGCAGAGACTGAATTGCGAAGGTCTCAGTATAATAATCTGGGAATTATCCTATTCTCTGAAATCGTCCTTTAATATCATAGTGCAACATGGTAGTTCCCAGTCACCTGGAGAATTTGCTAAAACCGAAATTGCTGACCTTGTCCTCAGGATTTCCGATACAGCAAGTTTAGGGTGGAGCCGGAGAATCTGCATTTCTAACAAATTCCCAGGTGATACTGATGCTACTGGTCTAGGGACCACATTTTGAGAACCACTGCTGTAAGAATGAAAGGCTTTACATTGTCCCTGGGAACTACCAGAAACACGTATTATATATAATATTTGGCCAGATGTGTTGGCTCATGCCTGTAATCCCAGCACTTTGGGAGACAGAGGTTGAAGGACTGCTTAAAAAAGGAGTTCAGAACCAATCTGGGCAACATAGCATGACTCCATCTCTACAAAATTTTTAAAAAATTAGCTGAGCACAGTGGCACCTGCCTGTAGTCCCAGTTACTTGGTAGGCTGAGGCAGAAGGATCGCTTGAATCCAGGAGTTGGAAGCTGCAATGAGCCATGACCATGCCACTGTACTTCAGTCTGGGTGACAGAGTGAGACCCCGTCTCAAAAAACATATATATATGTGTGTGTATGTGTGTATGTGTGTGTGTGTGTGTGTGTGTATATATATATATATAGTCATGGAAATATTTGATTTTATAAATCTGGTCAAAGAATTTAGATTTTCTAATCCTAATTAGAAATTTAATTTATAGTTGAATTCAGAAGTTGAATTTAGTTAGAGTTGGCAAGAATGTAGAGTAGAACTTAGAGTTGGCAAGGTGCTTAAAGCCTAAGCAGTTAGCAATGACACTGAGGATCTGACAAACTCAGAACTCCAGGGCCTTTGCTTTGTTTACTCCACACTACCTTGCAGCCAGATCTGGCATCAAATCCACATGAATTGCTAAAAATTATACTATTGGTTATAACATTTGTATATTGGGGGTTGAACTGTTTATGTGATTGAAACTGATGAAACATATCTATCAACCTGCACATCTACCATCCTATTACATGCTTTAGAGACTCCCTTTGATTATGAAACCTTCTAAGTAAGAAAAAAAAAGCATAAATTACTTTTGTTCAGTCAAGAAAGAGCCTGTAAGGGAGGGAGAATGAATGTATTTATAAAGAAAAGCTTTTCTCAGGAGAAAAACATGGTGCTATTTTAAAACCAACCAATGGAACTGGGTCAATGTGGATATTTTAAAATAAATAATTCATTACTTTATTTAACATAATGGGCTTGATATTCAATTTTAATCATGTTTTACTTTCTTCTAGCAATTAATTTGCACATAGAGACATAACTCTAGCTATACATTTTTCAATGACATTAAAGAAACTTAATTTGAATTACTATGTTCAGAAGGATGTGTGTCTACACGCAGCAAACACAATCACATATAGTCCTGAAGGTTTGTGTTTCTTTTCAGGGAGGGTTTCAAAGTTGTTGAGGTCATGTTTATTCCATCAGCATAGTATAATGCATCATGCATATAGATTTTCTGGCTTGACAGACCTGAGTTTGAATCCTGCCCATTATTCTGTAACCTTTGGCAAATCAATGAAATGCTTTTTACTCTCAGGGTTATCATCTGTACAGTTGGAAAAAAAATATCTTGGCTATGGTGTCATAGCCAAGAAGTGGCATGGTAAGGATTTAGCCCCTCTGTGATTTCCATCAGCTCCTCCCCACCTCCCTGGCTCTCCTATCAAGGTACACATTTAGACAACCGAAGCAGAAATAATGAACTTGAAATGCAAACATAGCTTCCAGACAAGTCTCCCACTCCGCCCTACCTCCCAGGCACATCTCAGACAAGTTCCCTCCCTCCTCCAACCCAGGACCACACTATGACTTTCAGTCCTTTTATAGCAGGAATTCTGGGGCTGGGCCAGCCCATAGGGTGCCTATGATACAACATCAGCTATGCCTGCAAAGTACCTACAAGATGCTTCCTTTTCTTCCCTAAGTTACTTTGCCCATACAGAGAGAGAGAGAGAGAGAGAGAGAGAGAGAGAGAGAGAGAGAGAGAGAGAAGAGAGAGAGAGAGAGAGAGAAAGAAAGAAAGAAAGAGAGAGAGAGAGAAAGTTGGATAGATGATCTCTAAGGGATTTTTTGTTGTCTAAAATAACTCCAAAGTATTATAACTACACTTAGAGTACCCCATAATACAAATAGGAAAAATTACATGTCCCTAAAGCATATGTTTATAAATTATGGTAGAAAGTGTCTGTCTTACGTAGCATTGTCCTAATGCCTAAAATTATCATGATCTATGTACCCTTCTTTTTACCTTCTGCAATTCTCTTAAAAAGGTTGCTCTACAATTGGACCACCAAAATTGTTCTTCCCAAGTAAAATACCACTTTATTCTGTCATTAAACTTTTAGAATGAGCCTTAAAATCGTTAGGGAGGAATGCTGACTTTATTTAAAGGGCACATCCAGCATCTTAATGCGAATATTACTGAGAGATTTCCTTTGGATTTAATTTTGAATTATTGCTTTGCATGACTAACATCATTACACCTATTAAGATGAAAACTAAATCCATTTGAATAAAGAAGAACGAAGATATAGAAATGGTGCAGTTTAAAAAACAAGCAAACACAGATTAACTAAACAAGTACAGGTCTCATGAGTGCCATGGATACATAATTATTGTCCAGGAACTTGAAGCTGAAATCATGGCTACTCTAACCTCAGGTCTGGAAATGACCTCAGATATCAATCTTTCAAACCCTTTAATTGACAGATGAGAACCAGAATCCTAGGAGACTAAGATACTTGCTCATGCCAGAGAGCTCATAAGGACAACACTAGGATGGGGAGTAAGATTTCCTAAGACCCAGGTCAGTGTTTTTCAGAGAACAGAGGCTGATTCTGGAGGGAAATAAATTTAGTATGAGGTAGTGTGTTTGTGGTATTCTGTGTTTTTTAGGTGTGCTTTTTTTTGTTTATTTTGTTTTGTTTGACTTGTTTGTTCTTATAATTTAGTTTATATAATTTGCATACTTAGAGAAAAAATTATAACCAATGAGTAAAAATAAAATAAAGAAATATGGTTGAGTAACTTAAAATACCTCACTTTTCTATCTTCCTCAGTGACAGGGCCAAGTTTGTTGATTGGTTTGCTTCCAATGTTTCAGATAGGTAGCTAAAACTTGCAAAATATTTTGTCTAAATCATGATTCTGGCATAAAATAAAAAGACAAAAAAAGTACATGAAACAAAACCCTAGCTGACCAAACATTTTACATATCGCATTCTGCTAGGGTTGAGAGATTTAGCAAAGCAAAATACGGAACATTCACTTAAATCTGAATTTCAGATGAACAATGAATAATTATTTTAGTGTAAGTATGTCCTATGCAATATTTAGGACGTATTTATGTTACAGTAATTATTCATTGTACATCTGAATTCAAATCTAACTAAGCATCCTACAGCTTATCTGGCAACCCTAGATCTTCCCATTTAAAAATGTTTAATTAAAATGTCACTTACCGGTAAGTTAAAATTAACTTACTACACATACTAAGTTCTTACCATGCAGGACTAAATTCACTCCAGTCTATTACAAAAAGAAAAAAGGCATTCAGTGCTCAGTACATGTTAGTTATAGTGATTTATTTGCAAGGAACACAATAAAAGAGTACTTTGCAAAAGACAAACGAATTTTATTTATATATTAATGAACTGTGTAACACAAGACAAATCAACCACAAAAACAATAGACTCCCTATTATGGAATGCAATTATTCGATCTTTGGTATGTAACCAATGTTCATTTAGATATTTCTTTAGTGAATAATTATTTCACTAAATTTTATTCTTCTGGCAGATAGAAAGATAAAGCAGATTTAAAAAGAAAGGAGAAAAATAAAAGAGAACGAGTCATAACAAAAATGATTGCACTGGATTCTCCTGATTTCCAGGGCCTGGGCCTATGAGTATTTCTCCAATCTAGAGTTTACTGTGATTATTCAAAAATATAACAGTGTATCAATACAATATCAATAATGTGGTACAGAAATAAAAGTGTGTTTATGCTACTTTGTATGTTTTTATTCTATTTCAGTACTTCATATATTCATAGAGCAAGTAAGTTTTTATTTTCCTACAATATAACAGCCATTAAATCTTAGAGGTGACACAGGTGTTTACTGTTCTATGTTTGGAATTTTTCTGTGTTTGAAGATTTTTATAATAATAAGCTGGAGGAGAAGGAAAAATATTAATAAAGAGAAAATTAACATAAATAATTATACATATTTATATTTTATTTTATTTTTATGTTTATTTTATTAAATTATATTTTGTAAAAATAATTACACAGAAATATACAATCTTAAAATAATTTTCAGAATAGTAAAATATAATGGGATTTAGAATATGTCATTCTAGCCTTTTCATTCAAAATATTAAAATTATTTTCCTATTTATATCTGGTCATTGTCAACAAATACATTTATCAATTTCATTTTAACATCTCTTGCCTGTTTTTGAATAAATGACAGCAGCACTTGCTCTAGTCTTAATTATTAATATTTAAAATTAATAGTTTTAACTCATCGATGAACAACTCCTGCAATTTGTAAAAAAAAAGCAAAGTTATTGTTTTCAACTTAAAGAAGTCACCTATGACAATCAAAACGTACAAAGATTTTGTTTCATTAAAAAGTATCTAAGGATAAAGAATAAACCAATGAGTTGTGTCAAATAAATATTTTCTTCAATAAATATACATCTGATAGCCAACCTGGCTAATCTTGTCAGGTGTATATTCATTGGAACTTCCATTCCATAGACTGCTACATAACCAGAAAAATGAAACATATATATATGTACATGGAAAGTAAAAATGTTCATAATATCTTAATTAAAAAAACAGCTTGTAAAAACATATACACTGTTTATGTTGCTCAATAATCATGCCACTGAAATCTTAGTACTATGGCATTAAACCTAAAGAAGCCCTTGAATATGACCCATGTTCACAGTACCATAGTATAGGAATTAATTTGTAAAATGACTGCTTAATCTTTAACCAAAAGTTTTTGGTCTTCTTCATCAAATGGACCTCAACTGTCCTCGTGGGATGTTTCCATTTCCCCACTTTCATATCTGCTAAGGTTGGTAGAGGGACAGCAGCTCATTCTACATATGGCCAAAGAAAGGTTAAAATATGGTGACTAACAGGTAACAAATAAAACTTTTTAGGCCTAATTAAATCAGGTTTATCATCAGTCACTTCCACTTAATTTTTTCTCTGTTTCAAATATAAGCTTTATTTACTGTCTTATTTTCATATCTTTGCTGATAAATGTCCCATGTCCTCACTTGAATTTCTTCTACCTGTTGACCTCCATCACCTGTTGAACATCTGTTGATGTCTGTCACCTCTCTGAATACACGCTATGGCCCCTATTCTGTGCCCACTCTCCCACACTGTTTTGCCCACCTCCCATTGTATGTTCCCTTTTTTTCTCCCAAATTCTAAAGTTAACTTTAATTTGTTAAATGTCAACATAATCAGTCAAAGGGAGCGGGGGAGTCAGTCAAGTTAGGAGTTTTACTTCTACTATGTCAAACATCTGATTCATTTGATTTACTTTTTGAAAGGTTAGACAATATATACATAAGTATTACAGTTTAAAGATATACTTTGAGACAATTTTTTTCAATTCACTTAAAATCACAAACATGGCTTTACATTTTTTTTTGCTTGTATTTACAGTTGTTTGAGTTCTTTGTTGTCTAAAAGAAATCTCTATCCTCCATTTGGTTATTTCCTTCGCTTCTGAAGGAAGATCTTTACATATACATTTAATTTAATAGTAATTCTTTAACAAATAGTTAAAGAATATCTAATGCGGCCCACAAATATATATAGCATAGGTTCAATGTAAAAAAATTGGAAAAATATGAAGGAGCAAAATAATGAAAATTACAAATCTTGTAATCTTATCTTCCAGAAATAAATATGTTCACACACACACACACACACACACACACACACGCATCCCACAGAGCACATATTTAGAAGAAAAATGCTACACAGGACTGCTTCTTTCTCCTTTTATCTCAAACTGAGAAAGAAAACTGTCTACTTCCAGCTCTTCTCCTTTTGGCTGAGAACAATGATCAAGAATGGGAGAGTAGCAAGGTGGAGGAGCCTGAATCTGATTAATCACATGGAGCAGTGGCATCCTACTACTGACTCAGACCTCCCGATTTGAGAATGTTACATCGGAGAGAAATAAACTTCCATCTTCTTTAAGATATATTAATAGTTATTTTAGTAGTCTCTTTGTTAGGGCAGTAATTCTATCTAATACATTACCCAAATGGTCAAAACTGATGGTAAGTATTCTAAGAATTCAGAGAAGAGAGAATGCTCTATTGGTAGCAGTCATATTATAGACCTCAGAGGAATGGTAACTCAAACAAGGTAAAAGTAATACAAGTTTTGGGTTCAAGATGGCAGCTAAGCTCAGGCATTTGCTTCCTCTTCTTCAAAAAGCTACATTAAAGTAGTGGCAAAGGAACCAAAAAAAAAAAAAAAAAAATTCACTGCAAATGAGCAAATGAGAGACTTTAATTTCTGGATGACAAAATGCAAATAGAAATGTGTGGTCAGGAGATGAGACAGAAAGAGCCATAGTCCAGGAGATAAGCCAGAGAGCCACAGGAGAGATGGTAGCCAGCCTTCTTGGCAGGGATCCCAAGGATTCTGTGCTCCACATCACGGTTTCCTAACTTCAGCATTTGGAGCCAGATAATCCTTTGTGGTAAGAGACAGTCCTGTGCATTGTAGGAAGCCAATAGCACTGCTTATCCCTTCAATCCTCATGATAAAAAAGTGTCCAGGCCAGGCGCAGTGGCTCACGCCTGTAATCCCAGCACTTTGGGAGGCTGAGGCAGGTCAGGAGTTCAAGACCAGCCTGACCAATATTGTGAAACCCCATCTCTACTAAAAATACAAAAATTGGCTGGGCGTGGTGGCACACGCGTGTAGTCCTAGCTACTCAGGAGGCTGAGGCAGCAGAATTGCTTGAGTCCGGGAGGTGGAGGTTACAGTGAGTCAACATCATGCCACTGCACTCCAGCCTGGGCAACAGAGCAAGACTATAGCTCAAAAAAAAAAAAAGTGTCCAAACATTGCCAAATACCTCTGGAGGGCTAAGTCGCCCCAGGTTGAGAACCATTGCTCTACATTAGTCTTTCTACAAATATTTATTGAACACTAACTGTGTGCCAGGCACTATTCTAGGTACTGGAGATATAAAAGCAGATAAAATCATCAAAAATCCTTGTCTTTATAATACTTGCTTTCTACTGGAAACTTGATAGGCAACAAACCAGCTAAATGAGCAAAGGATATAGTTTGTCAAGTGTTGATAAGTGCTATGGAGAGAATGGAGAAAAAGACAGAAGGCACTGAAGGGGAGAAGAAAAAGGGATTTAGAAAATATGAGAATCTAGAGCAGCTGTGCCAGCTGCCTTGCAAATCCCTTTCCTGGCCTCACGTGCACTAAACATCAGTGTTTGTATTTTGCCTTTTGGAGAAACACTGGAGACATATTTACTAAATCCTGTGAATGGACTCCAAGGAAGAAATGCAGACACCAGTAGTGGACCTCAGATCATTCTGAAGCCTTACGCTGATGATAAGATGGCCAATGGGCAGTCCCTGAGGATTTGCAGGGTAGTTATGATATAGGGAGAAAAATGGCTGCAACAAATCAGGAATCTGGGGAGAGGTCTGACTTTGGGTGGCAGCAGGAGAAACAGAATTACCTGAATCCACTGGTTATTAAATAGTTAGTGTATAAACCTCTCATGTTATTAACTCGTTTTCTCCATCAAACATTCAACAAGGATGCTTTATAAAGCCATGTGAAAAGAAATGTCCTTTCAGATAATTTCTTATTTCAGAAGATTACATTATATTGCTGAGTAGAACAGATAGTTGAATACTATTAACTAAGCTTTAGTAATATTATTGTAGGAAAAAATGAGTAAGGAGCCTTTTGCTTGAATAAAACCTTTACTCAAAATTCACACTTAAGACACATGGAAACCAAAACAGTAAGAAATATTTACTGATATCTGGTGGGCTCATTTCATTTTCTCTGGGGAACACATGCCATCACGGGTACAGTCCTTAACAGCTTGATGCTATGAGCTCAGGCAAGGGGAGGGAAAGCTGAGATAGTGAGCTTACTTCCCCTTACTTAAAGGTTTTATTTTACATAATATTTTGGCATTCACCCACCACAACTGTTACCAAAATAAGATGGTCATATCTTTCTCATTTCCAATACGTAGTGAGATACTTGCTAGCAAAATTCTGAAACAAAACATAAATGAATTGTGCCTATGAAATATTGATTATCTGCGGACTGCCCATCTTTCCTTGACTAAACAGTCATTATCTTCTATTTGGTATCTAGGAAGGTCACTTTTAGGAAAGGAGAAGGGCATTTCCTTTTAATGCCCAGATCAACCAAGCCATCCTTGCCAAAAAAAGAAGTGTCAACTACCACAGGCGGAGCCCCCACACACCCAATATGGTTTTACTCATTTCTAACTATGTGTTGCTGGCTAAATCAAGTTAGTAGATCCAGTTTCTGCATCCTCATATATAATAGGCTGAAAACAGTCAACCCACCTTTTCTCAGTAAAAAGTCAAATCAGAATCATTGCTGTTCTATAAACATATCCTGTCTACTTATTCTTGCTACTTGGCTCATACCAGGATTCAGTCTCCTTTTTCTCTCTTCTCCAATGTTAATGACTTCCCTTCTCCTCTCACCTATTCATATCTTTGTGTCAATTTTCCCCACTTTTCCCATAAAGCCTTGCCTCATCAGTTTAGCCCCAAATATTCTTATCTTTCTTCAACTCTCTAGAGGATTTATGTTATACCTGAACTATTTTTGATGATGCCTAATTATATATCATTCCATCACTGTCATCTAATTGTTTCAAAAGATCAGATATTTGGGGTCCAGCTAGCTTATTTTGTCTAATTTAGAGCCAGGGAATGAGGGATACAGTTTGTTTGGTGTCTACCACAGCATCTGATATATTTTTTAAAGACTCTCACTAGATGGACCTGAAGGACAGACATTCTAAGGACCATCCTCAAAACCACAGTCCTTGCCTTTGTGGAGCTTATAGTAATGCCATACATTCTTCCTTTTCTGAAATAAAGAAAAATCTATTTTCCCTTTTTGAAAACTTAAAGAAAAACATCTTTTTATTTTATTAGTCCATTGTTTTACTTCTAACCATCAGTATTAATTTGTCCCAAGAATATTCGGCTTTTTACATTGGATGTGATGCTCACCCATGGCAACCAGTAGATGTCCAAGAGGGACCTCTGAAGACTCCTGAATACGCTATAAGGAGTATCCAGCTGTCTGGATCACTGTGTGAGCAAAGGATATTTAAGTTTATATAAAAAGAGGTTAAATAGTCATAACACCAAAAAGGATGATAAAGGATAATTAGCCTATCCAAAACACCTTTTAATGTGACCTCAGAATCACACACAGTTTCACTACTAACTGTGAATGTTTTCACACAAAGTTTAACGAGTTACTGTGGATGTTAACAAAAACTCTTTAATGCTGGATGCATGAGAAAGTCCTAGTTGAGTTGCCCTTATTCATGTTGATAGCTCTGCATTCAATTGCTTTGGGTTTATTACTGTGAAAGGAACAGGGACCGTGTGGTTCTGAATCTCACCATGGCACGTTATAAGCCAACACATGATGGAAATTACTTTTTTTGAGCTGTGCCATTTTTCTTGTTGGGAATGATATTTTGCCTACACTGGACACTATTGTAAAGGAAAATTATCCTACCCAGGGTTTAACTTTATCCAACAGTTGTGGCTGCCCACTCTGCCAGGAACTCTGTAGGGCACCAAAGAAAAAATGGCAAGCACATGATCCCTTTCCTTGGGGCTCGTAGTGGGATTCTAGTGGAGAGTAAGCATTCACTTCCCAACAAATATAACATTGAAATGGCAATAAATAGTGTGAAGGAGAAGTGCAAGAGGTAACAAGAGTTCCTTTTTTCCTTGGTGACCAAACACCATCTCCAAACACATCTTTATGAGCCAAGAGTAAGGCACCTGGAAATGGCCGAATGCTGAGATATTTTTGGACTAATGGAGAGACCTAAGCAAAGCAAACAAGCTTAAGCCACCGGGGCAATTGCAGTAACTGTTGGCCAATACCAGGAAGAGCCAATATCAGAAAGAACACTTAGTCGTAAGATAGCCTGGGCTGCCAAAGCCTAAGAATCTAGAGTTGGACTTGGACTGTTCAGAAGAACCTCAGTGACAATAGAAACGTTCTACTTTGCTCTGTCCAATATGGTAGCCACCAGCCACATGTGGCTTTTGAGTCCTTGAAATGTGGTTGGTGAAAGTGGGTAATTGAACTTTTAATTTTATTTAGCTTTAATTAAAATAGCTACATGTAGCTAGCGCTCAAGGAACTGTATAGTGCAGAGAGATAAGAGTGTACAAGCCTATACGTAGGCACTACACAGAAAATATGTCCCTCTATTATACAATTCCCCAGTCCTGGGATTTCCCATAGGTGATAGCTCCTTTTCCTCCTAACAGGAAGATCAAGAAACTGAAGCCTTTTGTAGGTGACTCATCATTCACCCAGAACAGAAATTACACAGAAATGACAGCCCATTATCTATATCTGGCCCATGGATGTGTTTGGGTTAGTTTGTACTATTTATAAACGCTTAAAATTAATTCTCAACATTTCTAACAAAAATGTTTTAATCTCAATGCTTGACTTCTCCAGAAAAATTAAACTATAAGGCGACCCTGGCTAATCCTTCATGGCAACAAGTGTCTGCAGCTGCGTCCAAAGGACACTAGCAATTTAGTGGAGTCTCTGCCCAGCCTGCTTCACTCATTCACGTGGCCTGCCTTGGCCCCTGAAAGGGCTGGAGTTTGAGACCCCCTCACAAATCTACCCCAAGCAGAAGCATCAAATCTGAGAGGATGGCACCACTTGTCACTTTGCCTTGGTGGCCCTCACTTTTAGTACTCAACAGAGAGAGCAAGGACCTCAGTGTAAACACTTCCTATTCAAGGCAGAATCTCTTCAATGTTCTTCAAAAGCAAACATGAGTGTGCACACAGACAAAGGATTTCCAAGTTACTGCATCAGGATGAGTGTGAGCCCAGGCGAGGTATACAGAAGTGACATTTACTACCTTGAGCATGGAACTTAGCTGTGGCGCAGTTCCTAAATCTGAAAATTAAAGACAAGATAACACCTAGGTCATGAGGCTGGTGTGACATGAAGGACCTGGAGTAGGGCCTGGCACATCACAAGATAGAGAATATGATAGCTACACAAGCTCAGAACATGATAGCTACTATTATTCTCGACTTCAGATTGTCCATCGATCATGGACACCGCCTCTCTATGGAGAAAGAATGAAGACAAACATTTCCCACAGTATGAAACAGAGACACAGGCAGGTTTTCACTCCCCAGGCTGTTCTATACCACAGCAGAAATCTGAGTGTGCCTGTATATGTTAAATGACCAGTCCCGGGAAAACAGTTATTAGTGACTCATCAAAATCTCTCCGTTTCACTAAGGACTGCAACACAGCCTGAGATGGGTTTTGGAGCAACACAGACACACATACCATGTGCGCGCAGCTTCTTTTCCTACTGGTGCACAGAAAACCCAGTGAGAGAATAACTCTCCCTGCACAAAAGAAGACATCAGTCAGATCTTCCCCAAATCAGTTGTCTGACCCAGACTAGGCCCTTTCAATAGCATTCTTTAGCCACTGACCTTAACTACAAATTCAGATTACAGCATAAAATCTTTAAAACTGTAATGGCTCTAAAAATGCAGCTTGTCTTCACAGATTTACATTTTGAAAAGTACATTGTGTTTGAACTCAACCCAAATTATCTGCCACGACTCATGTGATGAAACACACAGCAACGTCCTTCCCTCAGCAAAAAATCTTTCTTTTCTCTGAATAAATTTAGCTTTTAAATCATATGGAGTCAGGCAATTCTTGTAGAATCTCTTTAAAGGGTGCTTAAGGCTGAGCCAGAGACTGCCATAGATGGCTGCTTTTGGTGCCCCTCTCACCCAAATGAGCCAGTTTCTGGGTGATAAGAACACCAGCCCCTCTAGCTGCCTGCTTATGCATTTCCCCAATTTAAATGGTCATTGTCCAAATGGTTGGATTTTTATCATCAATAATTTTGCTTTTGCTGGAGTTGTAATGAGATAGATGGACTACCCAAGAGGTGGCAGAGGTTGAATTCGTGTCATATTATCATTTTCACTTTTAGAAAGTTTCATAAAACTCTCCGTCCCCTAGATCCAAAAGGCAGTTTATGTATATCTACCAGAAACCCTTGCCATGCCCACTGCTGTCTCCAGCCAGCCAGTAGTTAGCACCAGTTACCTGCTAAAGGCTATCCAAGTCTACAACAATGTTCAGTTCTGATTTATTTTTCCAATCCCACTAATTTTCTGATACAATTTGCCTATATACTTATGGTGCTGGGCTGGCAGTCAAATTAAACAAGGCAAGAGAAGACCATCCCTAATTTCACAAAGTTTATAATTTGTCCTCAGGAAAAATACAATCCTACTTTAAAGGGCTACTCTCAACACAGTAATACACACTTTTCATTGAAATTCTTCAAACGTTCATAATATCTATTGTATGTATATACACATACACATATCTTTGCTAATGAGAACATCATTGCAACTAATAACTGTAGCAGGGGTTTAATAGTGATTCGGTGTGATTTAGTATCAGCTAAGATTTGTAGAGCACTACACGAGTACATTTCTCTATTTTTCCCTATGTACTTTTCAAAAGATACCTATGAGGCAGACAGGACAAATAGTAGAAAAGCACTTTATTTTGAGCCTCCGTATGATCCAGGCATGGTAATAGGGCTACCTCTTTTACAGCACCAGGACTAGAGAGAGGTGAAGGAGGCTCGTGGGGTGCAGAATGTAAGGGCTATGCAAGGACAGAGTTTGCAGCTGAGACCTGCCTCCTTAAACTATGCATCCCAAGCACCTTGATTACCTCACCCTAGTCCTGACCCTGCATATGAATATTATCAGCAGCCTTGTGAGTTATACATTATCTTCCCCATTTCAAAGATAGGCAAACTAATACTTAGAGATCTTCAGCAACTGAAGTCCAAAGACTTTTGGTTAATACACCTGCTGACTCCATTCTGGTGTTATTTCTACCACTGACGGGCCTGTGGCCTGAAGACAGCGCCAATTAAAGCACATTTATAAGCTGCATATGAACTGACTTGGCTCCTTCAACTTTCACTAAAATCTACTGTAAATAGTACTCCAAAGAAAATCCCCAATTATTCTTTGTTATCACTATTTGCAAATTGAAAATGCTGTTTATTTTGAACAGTGTTAGCTTCTTTAAAATACTGCAATTAGCATATCCCAATTATAAATAGAGTTGGGTTTTTACCATCAATAATCTCACTTTTTCTGAGATGAAATGAGGTGAATGGACTACCCAAGAGGAGGCAGAAAGTGAATGTGTGTCATACTGTTATTTTCATTTTTACACAGTTTCATAAAACTCTCTGTCTCTCAGATCCAAAGGCAGTTTATGAATATCCACCAGAAACTCTTATCATGTCGTTTCTTTAGTATTCTTCAAAATAAAATACTCAAGTTAATACTTATCCAGCTTCGAAGTCACTAGAAACACAAAAGCTGCAAGCTTAAAACAACTTCATTGTAAAGGGCTGTTTTATTTCTTCCCAGTAGCTTTAAATCTACTCACAGCAGTCCCAGATAGAATTTATGGGAATACAATAATATGCCAATTAACCAGAGTCAACCAGTTCCTAATTCTACATCTCTAGAATGTCTTTATTATTAATGGAAATCCCTGCCATGCTCAGTGAGAAATGAGAAGGCAAACCGAAAAGAAAACCAACCCACTCTTAATTATAATTATAATTGCTCTCGTAGATGCACGATTCCTCACCTCAAGCTTCAAGTTCATGGATCAAACCCAGCCCAGTTGTCTGCTGGGGGAAGCTGATGATACAATTAGGGCAAGTCACCCAGGAGAAAACCCACAGGCCTATCCACAAAGCACACAGCCAGGAAACACGTCTAATTATATATTTGTTCTTGCTGTCCCTTCCCTGTGGTTTAAACACCCACTTGCCATTAGATGTATCTGACGACAAACAGAATGAAAGGCTGGCTGAAGTTGAGGGCTGCAGCTCCACCATGAACTCTCGTGAGATCTACGTGCAGCCCACGGCAAGTTTTCAAACTCCTTATCAAGAAGTAGTGGGAAGATGAATGTGTGGATGTTGTTAAGGCACAGGCCAGGGATTCTGTCAGAGAAACTGAAGTGAAGGAACTTGATCAGAGAATATCTAAACCCCATCTGCTGTTTCACACACGTGTATAGTCTCTTCAGTGTGCAGCATATCAGGGGCCCGTCTGACCCTCAGTAGTGCCACAGAGAGACCTGGCATACCCTACAGCCAATGGAACCTTGCAGTTCCTCTGTTCATTCCACCCTCAGCTTTACACAAGACTAATTGTCATGGCAGTTGGGGGTCTTTGTTACTAGAGGGTATCTTGAAGCTCTAGGCTCCTCTTAAGCTTTAAACATAGGGGTGACAACTGTGTTAATGTGCCCTGGTTTTCAATGTCATGCTGGCATCGCTATAGTCATCAACCCCAGGGTGAAAGGGATGGATGGCCTGCTCTTACAGGTATCACTGCGTTCGTTTTGGTTCACTGGTGCTTTGACTCGCTCTAGAAAGTGTGGTTCCCCCATGTTGGGGAAGGTCTCCAGGCCATACCCACTCCCTGTGGGTATTTTCCCTAATCTAGACACTCCAAAAAATTATAAGACAGGTTATTCTTCTGACATCCATGTGGAACTTTATTCAGTCCTTTCCCAGTATGGGTTTCAAACATAAAGGCTTCATGATATCATCAAAATGTAACCTACCTTAACTGAAAACAAACAAAAAAAAAGATTACTTCTATCCAAAAAGTCATTTAAAGAAACATTTACCTATTTTCATCACTAATCATTTTTCTATTATAAGTTTTCATTTTTCTGTGTTAAGTTTTTCCCAGTCCTTATTTTATTTGTTGGAATTGATTACAATGTTTCTTTTATTCTCTCCACTTCCCCTAACTCCAACAGAAGAGATTCCTCTGCATTGCATGGAATTCTAGACTTCTCATCTTTGCCACAAAAGCCTTTGCAGGTCAGCCCTTGACAATCAGCTATAGAGGTTCAGATTATGGGACTGTTGGGGAGAGCAATCTCGTTTTGCTCTGCATTCCCACATTCATTAATCCCTGACTCCAAGAATGGCTTTCTCCAACCTAGTGCAAACCAGAGAGTGGACATAGCGAGATAAGGCTTCTCTAGGTACCAGATTCTTACCTCATTCTTCCAGTCCATCTTAACTGCTGTCCAAACTGAGGTCACTTCGCGCTTTACTCATTTTAGGAGTAAGACTCCATCTCTTTTATTTCCTAACTGTAGCCAGCAGTTAATTTAAATACAAGTCTTATTTATCTTACAGATTCTCCTTAAATTGCCTCAATTGTATTTCTTAGCAAACTATAATTCTTATCAACTGGTTTCATGTAAAAAGTTTCTTTAAAAATTGTTTTATGGAAATTCTCACACTCATTAAAAAATGGCAGTGTATTTCAAACAAGACTATCTGCCTCAGTTTCCTCATTTATAAGAAAAACAGAGATAACAGCCTGGTGTGGTGGCTCACGCCTGTAATCCCAGTACTTTGGGAGGCCACGGAGGGCAGATCACTAGGTCAGGAGATCGAGACCATCCTGGCTAACACGGCGAAACACTGTCTCTACTAAAAACTCCAAAAAAAAAAAAAGAGAAAAAAAATTATCCGGGCGAGGTGGCGGGCACTTGTAGTCCTAGCTACTCGGGAGGCTGAGGCAGGAGAATGGCGTGAACCCGGGAAGCGGAGCTTGCAGTGAGCGGAGATCACACCACTGCACTCCAGCCTGGGCGACAGAGCAAGACTCCATCTCAAAAAAATAAATAAATAAATAAAAAGAAAAGAAAAACAGAGCTAACAGTTCCTACTTTATAGTGTCCTGGTGAGAATTCACACTTAGCACAATGTCCAGCACATAGAAAATAGTAAATGTTAACTCTTACTGAACACAAACACTTAGCGAAACACTGATCTTTTGATAGTTTCTCAATAAATCGTAGTTTTTATAGTTTCTTAATTAGTCACAGACTGGAAAAGAATGAAAGTGAGACTTTTTGTTGTTGTTGTTGTTTGCAGAGACGGGGTCTCACAATGTTACCCAGGCTATTCTTGAACTGTTGGCCTCAAGCAATCCTTCTGCCTCAGCCTCCCAGTGTTGGGATTACAGGTGTAAGCCACTGCACGTGGCTGAAAGCCTTTCTGATAGGATGTTATTAGGCCACTTGGGAATGTCTTTCTTCCTCCCTCTTTCTTCCCATCTTCCCACCTGTTCTTTCTCTTCTTCCCCTTCTTTCTTCTTCCCTCTTCTTCTCTTTACTTTTAAATAAAATATGCTGGTGGTTGAAGGGAAAGCAAAAAGAGATGGGGGCCCATAAAATTTAGGTCCAAAAAGAAGCACTCACTGGAAAATAATTTGCTCTCTGCTTAAAAGTACACAATTGCCAACACTGAGCCAAAAGAAATTTATGGTATTTTCCCAGTGGTTGGTATTTAATTAGCAATCTGCTATTGTCAATTGGCTCTGCTGCTACAAAATAAATCATTCACAAGCTATTTTGAAGACTTGTCCTGTTGCCACCACCATTTCATCAATCTTCTCATCAGCTTTGTCACTACAGATCTCAGTGATTTCTCACCTTTTCAGGAGCTCTGCATGAATCTGACCTCCAGAAGTATTTGACCGCTATCATCTCAGCTATTAAATGTCAGATTCAGACATCTCAAACTGTGTGTCAAGACACTACATTCTGGCAACAATGAACCCATTACCTTTTTTCTCCCTCATAAGGCAGGCTCTTTGGGCACCCAAAATTGTATGCTGCAAGTTCTCTCAGGAGTCTAGTTTTATTGCGGATGCCTTTGAAAAGAATGTCTGTTGCCAGCTCTATTCATTTCCAGACTTTTGATGGTCTGTGCCTGCACATTATGCAAATCATGTCTGCTTATCTTTACTGGGTGAAAGAGGCAGCAGGGTTGGGCAATAAGAAATGGCTCGGCAACCTGCTCCATTAGCATTTTCTAGGTTTATCTGTTAAGACTACAAGTTCTTCAAACTATATTCTCTACTCTTATCAAAGAGAGTCATATGAGCCTGTTTTGTTTCTGCTGAGGGGCCAGGAAAGAGCGGGACGGCCAAGGGACCCTGCGCACAAGGGGCCAATTGCTGTCAGACTTTGCAGTAAATGCTCCTGGGTTCAGGCTTCTTGTCACCTCCGCATCTTTGTCGCCGATTGCTGTCTGGCATACCCCTTTCTCTACTTCCCCTCCCATTCACTCGTTTATTACTTTTTGTTCAGTGAACATTTATTAAGCCCCTACTACCTTCCAGGCATTGTTCAATGCTCTGGAAATATGCAAGAGAACAAGCCATTTGAAGTCCTTGCTCTCATATAGGTGCCACTCTAGTAAGACGATAGTCGATAAACCAACACATATACACTATTCCAGTAGTGATGAATGGTACACAAAAATCAAATGGGGAAGTGAGGGAGAGTGAAAGGAGGGCAGGTCTACTTTGTGTGGGGGTTCAGGAAAAGGTCTTTGCGAAGAGGTGCTAAGAGATAAGACCTGAATAAAAGAAGCCAGTTGAGTAGAGATCTTTAGGAAGAGCCTTCTAAGTGGGGGAATCTGCAAATGTGGTGGTGGCCTACAGCATGAGGGTGATGGGTGGAGTCAGAGGCCAAGGAGGCTGGAGGGTAGGAACAAGGGAGAAACGGTATGTGGTGGCCACAGGGACTTTTTGGTAACATGGACCTCTTCAGTAGTTGAGCAGAACTTCTGAATCCTTCCTAGAACATGGTTTTTAAATAAATAAAAGTACAAAAGATTACAAAAGAAACTTTTTTTTGAGACAACATTGACAAGGAAACGATGTGTTATGTGGTTAGGATGCATACTACTTATGATAAATTAAAAAAAATAAAAAAAAATAAAAAATAAAATAAATAAATAAATAATTTTTTTTAAAAAAAGGATGCATACTACTTATGAACACATTAAAACAAGATCTTACGGTGGGTCTACCATAATCTGAAGTCAAGATGAGCATAATTAGTGTTTTGAGATCTCTGCAACAACTGTTATGTGATAGGAAATATCTGTGATTTCTACTGATTACAAAGTCACAAAAACTGCTGATACCACTGTGATTTGGAGCTATAGTCATGATGGGAGGAGGTACTAAATTTTAACTAGAGGTTAGTGAAAATAACTGTAAACTTTGTCCCAAATTTACAAACTCTCTGAGACCTCTTGAGTCTGTGGACCGAGGATCAGGTGTTCTTGGTCTTGTGGTAGGACAGGCATTTGGATTTCACTCCCAAAGGAAAGAAGACCCAGGAAAAACATTCAGGCTACACTCTACCTTCTGTTCAAACCAGAAGGCACCCGGAGTCTTCCTTGACTCTGTCCTCTGCCCAGCACCCGCACTGCCCTGGGCACCCTTTATCCTAGCACTTTCCACAGTATCCTGTGATCACTACCTGTTTGTATTTTCTCCATCAGACTGTAAGCTTTCTTAGGACAGGAATTGCATATCAACTGCTTTTGTATAAACAGTGTACAATGCCTGGGACGTGCCAGCTACTCAGTGAGTATTTGCTAAATAAATAAAGACTGAGAGGCTTTTAAAAGAATTACACATGAAATCTAAGCTGCCAACATTTTTTTGAAGGGCATATTTTCCTTTCAGAAACAAGTTACATGTGGAAATACATGAGAATTAAAAAACAGTATCATCAGAACTGGAAATGAAAACATTGACATCTTTGACAGTGTTGATAATGTTGAGTGGATTAAAAAAAGAGAGAAAAATTAAAAGTAGATTAACTGAAAAAAAGGATAATGCAGTTACCTAAAGACTGAGGTTGTCTGGTGTTTCAAATCACACAAGCCTTTGCAGGAAAACAGAAAGCAAAGCAGGCAAAGTGGGTAAGCCGTGTGCCCATCAGCTATAGATCTACAGATCACAAGCTTAGGCTTGGGGGGTGAGTTTCCTGAAGTCTTGACTTTCTCCAATTTGTCCTTAGGATAAGTTTCTCATTTTAGACAACAGTCTAAAGCTGCCTAACTCCAGCACACTGCCATCTGTCCAAGATAAAGGAAAGAGCAGGGTAGAATTTTCTCCAAGCCTGGGCCACGTCCAGAGTGTCGCTGGATCTCTGCACACTATGGCTGGTTTTCAGTCCCTTTTTCCTCATTTGAGGATAGGAACAGAGTTCAAGGCTTGAATCTTAATCTGTATGAGACACATGCACTGGCTTTATACATGCACAACTCCATCAGTTAAGAAACAATGTAAAATGTTCGTTTATTCAACGCATTTTTGTCAAAGCTTTTTATGTGCCAGGCTCCTTGGATTAAAAAAACAAAACAAAAACAATGCATGGGTGAATTTATACAATCACAGTCCCTGAGTCAGTGAGAAAGCTAACAGGTAAAAAATCTACAACCACAGTAAAAGACAATGATATTTAGAAGGGAAGTTTTCCTAAGGCTGAGGAAAAATTCAGCAAAGATGCAATATTTGAGCAGAGATAACAGGAGTAAGTAGTGATTTTAATCTGTAAGCTCAAGAACCATGTATTTGCAACAAAGGCACCACTGATCACTGAGAAATTAGTCACTATTAGGGTCTACCTACTCTCAGGGAGATTTTGAAATTTCCGGGGCTTGTTAATCATTTGATCATGTTTGACTAATGAACTAATGCAAATATCCATGGCTTAGAAATGCTGATACCACAAATGACTATTCAGTTCTAGTTCTAATCCCATGAAGCCTTAAGAGCTTATAAGAGCAGCAGGCCGGATAATAAAAGGTCCTATTTGTGAATTACTTCATTCAACTTGCGATGAGTATGGTTCTGGCATTGTGCTAAAGGCAAAACAATAAAAGTTGACCAAACCATGGACCTGCCATCTTGGTTTCACAAATAAGTTACCAAGCAACTCTTTCTAAGTTGTATGAGCTACAGCATGGAGGGTGCCATGGGATATTGCTAGAAGAAATCTGAATTCGACTGTAGTGAGATTTGTAAGCATTGAAAGGAGATCTCTGACATGGTAGTTTACTTTTATCATTAAGGGCAAATACAATGCTTTTGATGATTGTAGTTATGAACTTGGAATTCTGAATTAAAAACTCAACTGCCATTTATTTGCTGTATGATCTTTAAAGTCTAAGTTCTCTCATCTCATCAAAAAAGGGGACTAATTATGACTATAACATGGGATCTTTGTGATAATTAAATTATTTAATTCAAGTAACATACTCAGACAAAGAAAGCATTCAATACTTCAACACCTGTGACTATTTTTCATTTACATACAGTCATGTATCACTTAATGATGGAATACTTTCTGAGAAATGTGGCATTAGGCAATTTCATTATTTTTTGAACATCATAGAGTGTACTTACACAAACCTGGTGCTACAGAATACTACACACCTATGTTATATGACATAGACTATTGCTCCTAAGTTACAAGCATGTTACTTTTCTGAATGTTGTAAGTAGTTGTAACATGATGATAAGTATTTGTGTGTCTAAACATATCTGAACATGGAAAAGATACAGTAAAAGTACAGTAGAAAAGATTAAAAAATGGTACACCTACATAGGACATCCACCATGAATGGAGTTTGCAGGACTGGGAGTTGCTCTGGGAAAGCCAGTGGGTGAGTGGTGAGTACATGGAAGGCCTGGGACATTACTGTACATGGTTGTGGACTTTATGCACACTGTACATGTAGGCAACCCTACATTTATTTGAAAATTTTGTTTCTTTAATATAAATTAACTTTAACTTACTGTGTTTTTTTATTTTTTACACTTTTGACTCTTGTAATAACACAGTTTAAAATAGAAACACATTTTATAGCTGCACAAAAATATTTTGTTTCTTTATATCCTTATTCTGTAAATTTTTTCTATTTTTAACATTTTAAATTTGTTCATTGACTTTTAAAACTTTTTTTTTTACAAAAAGTAAGACACAAAACTCATTAGCCTAGGCCCACATCAGTTCAGAATCATCAGAGTATCACTAGGTGATAAGAATGTTTCTACTTCGTTATAATCTTATGAGACCACCATTTTATATGTGTTCTGTTGTGACAAAAAATGTCATTATGTGGCACATGACTGTATTTTTAGTTAGTGAAAGACCAAGCTCAAGTTGATTTGCTTTTGAAATCCAGTTACCCTGGGCTATTACTGGTAGGTCAAAAAGTTTACTTTTATTTGTAACGAAGCAAGATGTCACATTATTTTAAATCCTCAAAATGAAGTCTCTTGAATTCAGTATGGAAATATATGAAAAACAGTACAACGTAGGCTTTGAGTATATCATTCTATCCCTTGTCACTGTCTCACACACATATCCATGTGCACACATGCAAGCACACACATACACACAGCCTCTGGTACATATATTGAAGATATTTCATGTTTCACTTAGTTCAAGGCTCTAAGCTGCTGAGTAAACCAACAGCTTTTAAGAGTTTCACAGGTAAAGTAATAATGCATGTGTGGAAGGAGGCTCGGGGGCAATTTAAATCCCATTCCTGCTGCAACAATTTCATGGAATTCCTTTAATTACACATTTCACAAGTCTAATAATACATTTCAGAGAATACATTTATCACCACCTCTAAAGAAAACCATTACCCGCTGTACTTAGAAAACAGGGGATTTATTTTCTTTCTCCTTTGCCTCCTGAATAGAACGTGACTATTTGGGGGTTCATTTGCTGCTGGCAAATGGCCATTTCCTGCCTCTAGACAAAAACGCTTAAAAGAACTTATAAAAAACAGTTGAAATCCTCTGTAGACATCTAATAACTTATAAAGAAAAGAACGTTTGATGAGTTAGTGCAAATGAATCAGGGACATATGGATCCTATTTCCCTTGAGTTTAAATTTGTAGAGAGAAGAACTTAGAAAAATGAACTTTGTAGATGTCACTGAACCCAAGGGAAAAACATATGAGATAATTACTCAACTTAATACATTCCTAAGCTGCCCTGTGCTTAGCTGAAGCACACCCAGGTCATGTGTAGCTCCATTTGCACTGTCAAATGCACACCCCATCAGGCTCTAATTGTTTTCAGAGTAAAATTTTGAACAGCAGAAAATATTAAGGTAGGTAGTGTTCTCAGCAACGAATTTTAATATAGAGGTTCATTTCCTAATTCCTTAAAGAAATTTAATTGCACCAGTGGTGGGGGCTCCTAGAAGCTCTGTGGGTGGCACATATCTCCACATCCAGGGTCTGATTCACATGAGGGTGGTGTAAACAGGCTCCAGTAAAGGACAACGGGGTACCAACCAGAAAATCATCTGCTGCGGCCATGCTTAATGGCACCTTCATGTCCAGGGAGAATTAATTTGCTTCACATGACTGAGTACTTCATTCTCAAAAGCTGTTTCAGGAACCAATATAATTACATAAGATCCATGAGATAGCCCTGTTGGCTTTATTTTCAAATCTGCCGAAGATAAGTACTCAGAGAAGAATTCAGTTGTATATGTTAATGATTTTTGCTAACTTATTACATGCATCTCTTGCATGGAGGCATCAAAGGCAATATCCAGAGACAATGATTACTATCAACCGGATATTGGGAATATACTAAAATGCTTTCTAAAAGATGGCAAAAGGCCTCTACTATGTACAGTGTGCCACAAAAGCTGTCTAGCAACTCCCGTGGATATTTAATGTGAGTTGAGTTACATTATGTGTAAACTTCATCAAATTCACTTATTGGTCAACCCATGTCAAGTGCTTGTGAGTAGAAAGTAAGCTGTGGCCGCCCCAGGACTAGCTAGACAATACAGCCCCAACCCTAGGCTCCTAATCCCTTGTTAGAAGGCCAGTCGTAAACTGGTTGAGAGGAGAGATTTACTCTCACAGTTCTCACTTAACATAGCATTTTCCTCACTGAAGCACTGAAAAGAACGAATGTAAGTTTTTACTGCAGTATGTCCTAGCCATAAAAGATTGTTGAGAGCAACTGGTCTAATCTTTCTCAACCAGTAGCTGGAGAAATTTTCAAAATATAGGCCACTATCTTCTCAGATACTCTGATACAGTACATTTAGGGTATGCCCCAGTATCTGATTTAAGTATTTTTCCCAAGTGATTTTCACCTTATCTTACAGGTGAAGAATAGGTCCAGAATGATTGTCACATCTCCAAGAATCTCCTTGTCTCACTAATAAGCTAAGCAACCCCTTGGTCATTAGGGGAGTACTTCAGTAGGTAACAGGGCAGAAGAAGCAGCCCAGACTAAGGGAAATCTGCTGGTTAGAAACAGGCAACATTTATGTTGCAAAATATATACAGCTGAGTTATTCTTATGCAATGTTCAAACTCTAATCTCAGCACATAAAGTGAAAATTTCACATGAGTAAAATTATTCTTTAAAATTCTTCAGAAAGGCCCTATGTTGTAAACTGACACATCACATCTCAATAAGTCCAGGAAATCCAGTTTTGTCTCCAGCTTTAGGGGAGATTGCTGGGCCTTTTTTTAAAGACCCCATGAGCAAAAGGTGAAGTTTTGGGCTTATATTGAGAAGCAGTGTCAGAGAAACAACAACAAGTAAAAGTCTTTATGTACTAGCATCACATCAATGCAGAAAGAAGCTAAGGAACATGTGAGAATTCATATGTCTTCTAATTGGACCAATTAGAAGAAAAGTGAATTCATGTGTCTTATTTCAGTCAATGGTTTACTATGAAACTTAAATGATATCATTTAATTTTTTTTTCTTCTTATATCTTCTTTTAAAGAGTCAACATGACAGAGGCTATATGTGTGCATAGCTCCTTCCCGCCACTGGCCATCACTTGCCCTGGTGCCCAGCAGCTCACATGCTAGGTGGCTGCAACCCTTGCTGTGGAATCGAGTCTAAGGCCAGTATTTCAGGATCCAACTGGGGTTTCACTTCCTTCCCTGAGGCCCTCAACCTGGAATCACAGATGTGAATCTGACCAGGTTTTAGTAACTTCTATTCAACACAAGTTTAGTTAATAGTAGATCCCCCAATATTCTTCTCTTCTCTGCTTCTTGCAGATGAATAGTCTCTTCACTAAAAGGTTGGGGCTTTCTGCCACATACTTCGAAGGAGTTCATAAATAGAAATGTAGACAACATAATCTGATTGCAGGAGAGCACGTTAGCTAGCCCTTCTGTCATGGGGCCCACTGTTACAGCCTCCAATGGTGCATGGCCAGAGGCTCACACTCTTGGGATGTTTCTTCTAGTATGTTTTGTGTTGAGCCATGAAATTGGAGAAGCAAGTGCTTTGCCAGACCTATTTAGTTTTCTTACCCTAGTGAGTAGCAATGGCATCATCAAATGAGTCTAGTGTTTCCAGAGGAACCACCTCTTTGCCTACATGTGATTAGAGAAACAATGAGATGGTTTCAGGTCTGGTCACAGCTTCTATCTGAAACAGTACCCTGGCTGAAAACATCACCCATTAACAAGCAAATCATTTAATTCCACTAGAATGGGAAAGTGCCTTTTTGTTTTTCCTGAGTTGAGCTAGATGACAGCGTCAAAACTGTTAATTTTCCCTTCAATCAGGGCAGCATACGAGTCCAAGTCCATCAAGGTAAAGGACAAGGAAAAGGTTTCTTTTTGCTTCCTACCTAGCAGGGATGGAGGTGCATGCTTCTAGCTGCAGAAAACAGTTGTTAGAATGTCCTTCAATAGGACCTCCCAGTGTTGTTTTTATCCCCGTGTCTGATGTAGATACAACCACATGCTCAGAGGTTTATTTTCTATTTATAAAAATGTCACATCATTTGGATAATCAGCACATTTAATTTCATAAGGAGCGTTAAAAGTTGGCTATTTTGAAACCACCATGTAATCCAGATCATTTACAGAAAATCAACATGGCGGCCTCTCCTCCTACATTAAATGGGTCAAGGTTGTTAATATCAACTCTAAAGATACACCCATATGGGGGTTGGTAATCATCTTAAAGGCATACAGACAGCACATGCAAATGTTGCTTGATCTTTGGTATGCCACCGGAGGAGCCTGGAGAATCATGGAGTGTAAGGCTTCCTATAGATTTGATTGTGCTATGAAGACACGGGCAAAGGCATGGGCAGGATGCATCAGTGCGCCTGCTCCAGAGGACAGACATCAATGGCACAGAATCTTGAAGGTAGAAGAGACAAGCTCACCCTCCCTATTTTACAGATGAAGAAATGGAGTCCAGAGAGCTGGAGTTAATTGTTTAAAGCTATGTAAGAATGTGGAAGAATCAGGTTAGAACACCAAACTTCCTCTTTGGAGTGAGGGTACACAGTGGTGGTTATAACTGCACCCTACCTCTTACCACCCTACTTCCAGGAGCCACAGTTCCCATTCTTGCTGCATGGAAGAGGAGCTGAGCTTCTGTTACATAGTGGGCTCCTGAGTACATTCCTGCAGGCTTGGAACTTCTAAGCCAGACTTTGCAAAGGGATCCATTCTTTTTCAAATATACCAATCCCAACCCTAGGAACATCCCGGCCAAGCCATCTGAGCAAACTGCATTCTCTCTCCTTTTTTTAAATACCTGTACCCCGAAGTTTGATTTTAAAGAGTTTCTATTTCACCTGTCTCATGATATTTCTTAGTCTCTCCTCAGCACTGGCTTCTGTTAATGTGTGTTTCCTACCTCCAGGTTGCAGGAAAGAAGGAGGAAAATACAGCCATCAGAAAATTAATTAATTAGTTAATTACTGTCTTTTGCTGTTCCTCTAGTATGAAGGGAATATTGAAAGACTGATTTTATAAAAAGCACTCTAACTAATTTTACTATTTAGGACAGTGACTCTCAAATATTTTTCCAGCCAACACATTTGAAGGATGTAAAATATTCTCATCATAAATAGTGGTTCAATATAGCAGAGGTTCTCTGAAAGTGGTAGAATAAACTATTTAAAGCATATACTTTTGAAAAAAAAATAATCCTTCAAATGATTCTCAACCTTCCCTTTTCTCTAGTTAAAAATTATTTTTGAGTTGTAAAAACTTAAAATGGGTGGCCATTGCATTTTGCTAAAATATACTGCTTTTTGCTTCAGTTTTGGTTCCTCACTTGAACCAACAGAATGGCTCTATGACTCTTGCCAACTGCCCCCAGATCTGGGACATCTTCAAATTATCTTCTTAAAGAAGAACCTTCCAAAATGGTAGGGAACATGGTAGCTGTGCTCCACATCCCTCAGCTTCACCACCATTTTTTATTCCTGACTCCAGGTGGCAAAGAAATCCCATGGGAAAACCCTAACCAACCTATTTGGGTACTACTCTCATATATGGCTAAACCTGGGTAAGGTGCCCAACCCTAGACGGGTCACAGAAGCAAGGTTATAGTAGAACACGAAAGTGCCTTATTAGTTGACTTTTAAAATTCCCTTTAACTGTCATATCTGGGATATTAAAGATTTAAAAATAACTACCTTGAAGAGAGTTTTGTGAAGACAGAATGTGTCTTTGGGCCATGCCTCTGCCACGGGACACATCAGGGGTCAGATAAATATTGATTTCCCTTCCCTCTTTCTTCCCTCTTTAACTCCTTCATGTACCTATTCTACATGTGCTAGAACTCTTTCTAGAAGGTCTAGACCTAGTGGCAGTATATATGAATTACCCTCCATGCCTATTTAAACAAAATCCCAACCCCCTCAAACCACTCAACCCCAACAGAGTATTTTTCTAGGTTCTCTCTGCAATCCCATGCACTCCATTCTGTTTATCTAGACACAACGTGGCATAATGGACATAGTACTATGTTCAGGAGGGCTGGCTGAGAAGGATGTATATTGATTATATGCAAGTGCAGAAGACAGCAAGCCACCCTAATCTACATGGGACTGTAGGTTGGTGTCCCTAGAGCACCCCAAGGCCTTGATTGCCTGATACCCCTTACTGGGAGGAAACAAAACAAAACATTTGTTGGACTTTAATGAGCCCCCCACCAGAGTAAGAATGGGGGACAGGGCATTTGGGCAAGCTCAGCTCAATGCGTAGAAGTGTGTAATTAGAGCCCTCCCCATCGCTGGCTGACTGGTAATAGGCTCACTAACTGAAACAGCAAAATGCATATTTTTCCATGTACTGTGCTTCCTACTGACCACAACAGGGCTATGGAGCATGAAAGCAACCCTTGATGTTGTCTTGGGGCTTTAGCTTCTGGCTCCAAAACCTCACTGTGCCAACTGCAAGAGATGCTAAAGCAGGTTGAAGCTGGAAGTGTTGGTGGATCTGTCCACCTGGCAAACTCTTGTGTGCGGCAGTGTATGGTGACACCAAGCACTGGAATGCCCCCATCAGAAGGGGAGAAGCTTCCTTGGGGCTTAGCTTTTATTCTAACAATGGAACAATATTCCAACAATGACAGCCTCAGAGTGATAAGGGATTGTCTGGGTGGGGGGCGAAAAGAAAGAAAGAAAAAGAAAAAAGAAAAGAAAAGAAGAGAAAAGAAAGAAAAGAAAAGAGAAAAGGAAGGAAAAGAAAAGGAAAGAAAAGAAAAGAAAAAAATAAAAAGGAAGGAGGAAAGGAAGGAAGGAGAGAGAGAAAGACAGGAAGGAAGGAAGGAAAAAGAAAAAGAAAGAAAGAAAGGAAAAGAAAAGAAAAGAAAGAAAAGAGAAAAGAAAAGGAAGGAAGAAACGCAGAGAAAAAAAAGAAAAACGGAAGAAGGAATTGAGAGAAGCAGGAAGGGAGGGAGGAAGGAAAAAAGAGGGAGGGAGACAGAAGGAAAGGAGGGAAGAAAGGAGAGAGAGAGAGAGAAAGAGAAGGGTAGGGAGAGAGGGAGAGAAAAATAAAGAGGTAGAGAGAAAATGTAAAATGTTAGTGAGTCATCAGGGTTCTTGAAGAGCAAATGTAACACAGCGTATCTACAAAGTCTGGGAATAATTGTCCTCAGTGCTGTCACAGCCTATGAGTGTCATGGCTCCACCTGAACGTCATGTTTGGGCTAGTCAAAGGATATGTTTTTATGGCAGCATATTAGGATGATGATGATTATTACCATAACCACATTACTGCACAGGATGTGACCATTTCAATGTTGCAATTTGTTTTTTCAAGTGCACAAATTTTAACACTAAATTCCACCAAAAACTAAGGCCATAATACTCAGATGATGTTTGTGGACATATAAAGGCATTCTTGAGAGACAGCACGGAGCATTTCATTGGCTCTTTCCAGGTCTCTGAATGTTAACCACACCCCTGCATTGCATAGATTTGGAGGATGGCACGTTATGCTTTTTGCATAAGTGTAAATAATAGTCCACAGGAATTTGGAGCTTGTTTTGAAATATATAATTTTCCCATCATAAATGTAAGCATCATTTCACGTTTCGTTTAAACCCCCTTTTTAAGAATCACAAAGATCCTAAGGCATTTCATGTCAGAGACATAAGGCAGGCCCCACACTGGGGTTTTTTTGGTGATCCATAATGTGATGCTGAAATAAAAGTGGCAAACAATTTTTAACACCGCATATGCTCAAAGACCTCTGCCAAGAAGGGGGAAAAAATAGTCTTGGCACCTGAAGTTAAAGTGCAACAGTTTCTTTGTGATCAGTAATGAGGAACCAAGTGGCTGTGTCCTCGACCTTGTCAAATCAGCATGAGAGCAGCATCTGAACCACTCAGGAGGCTGGACGTACATTTCTACAGTGGATTCCTAATTCTGTTTTCTGGGGTAGAGAAATATGTTTAGCTTCTTCAGCAGTTTGTGAATTATGTGCCTGAATATTGGAAGGCAAGGGAAGGTGACAAGGCTAACTGCTTCCACGCAGTAGAGACCAACGTCTCTACTTCCAAAGGACATCAAGGATGAACTCAAAGCTTCTTTTGTCTCTGGCTATCAGCAGCTTACCGTGAGGCCTAGACCACACTGGGTAAGGTCTGGGGGCCTTGGCTGGTATGAAATTGCAGAGTTGGACATCTGTCTCAGAGCGATGCTGCCACATATACACAGCATCTCAGGATCCCCTGCCACATCTGTAAGCTTGCTACTTTAAGTGACAAACAGCAATACCACAGGTGTTGTGTTTCCCTCAGAAGGCACAGAGTAAACTATTTAAATGACAAGTAGATGATATTTAACATTTTGAACAACAATCTGTTTGTGCTAAAGGCATAGTTTTAAAAAATTATGTCAGGCAAAGACCCAAACCCTGCATGCGAGGAGAGAAAAGTACCACCTTCCTCCTACATAAAAGAAAACCCATTTGGGTTTTGAAAATACAGAGCTGGGGTTTTTTCCTTGCCAGTGATTTCCAGGTCTAGCCAGGTGACCTAGCCAAGGGCCTTCAAAGATGAACCAAACACTTCTCCATTGAATTGTCCCCAGCCTAGAACAATGGGATCTGTCTGGGGAGGAGAGCAGTATAGATAGGAGGGAGAATATTAGGGAATTCCCTTGGAGTAGTTCAGCGGGAAGGAGTCCATCCTCAACAGCCCACAGAGATGATGCTGGGGCCGGGCTTCAGGGGAACCATGGGCTCCCCTTTGGATAGTTGCAGGTGACCACAGCTTTACTTAGAGCCTCCTAGAATGCTGAACTTCTGTCCATCTATCTGCTTCTTTATAATTGATGGTAGGAGGAGAAGGGTTCAGGTTTCCTTCATGACACAACTAATCCTTGATGAGCACTTTAGGGTTTCACATTTAAAAGTTCCTGGGAAATCCACTGATCTTCCAGCTCAGAATCTTCATCTTAGAAGCCGTATCCCCTGACTAGCAGGACTTTCTGGGAAACCGGACAAATGGTGCTAGGTGCTGTAGGATGCTTGCTCCATTGAGGTATCTGAAATATTGAATATGACTGCCATGACTTACAAATATCTCACACTATCAGGACATTTGTGGCTCTGAAGAGTGAAACGCATCCTGTTCTACTTTTCTGTGGAAAAAAATGGCAAACATGTACACTGTCCCAGAGACCAATAGCCAAATGCCATATGAGTCCCTGGGGTAGAACAATAGAACGAGTACTGTAAAAACATTTCTTAGGCTAACTTTCAGATATGAGCAGGGGGTCTCAGAGCTGCAGAGTGGGGAAATCCCTATTCCACAAAGAATTATATTTTTAGATTGCATGAAAAATAAGGAATGCATGAAATTGCATTTGATAACACAGAGAAGCCACCCCAACTTAGAAATCTAGGCCACATTTCCACTGCTCATTTCCATAACAGTCTCTTATTTTGCTCACCTATTTCTGTAATAAAGTTACTACTTGAGAAAAATGGTGCACTTAGAGAAAGGGTATCATGCTACCTGCTGTCAATTTTTACTGCCAATTCTGATATTCTTTTCTTTTGGTTTTCTGAACTCAGAAGTTCTTAATACTTAATTTAGCTGAAAATGCCAGTGGGTAATCTTCAGACCCTGTCTGTCTTATGTTTGATCCCTGGGCTTCTCTGCCACCTTACCTCTTCAGTCATGATTTTCATTTCTCTGTATTCCTCTTCTGTGTTGTGAGATAATTCATCAATCGGATCTTCTCATAGCAATAATTCAGTTCTCAGTAGTGAATATTCTATTTTGTTTTTTTCTTAAATTTTTCAACTCAAGAGTCATTATGTTTTTCAATTCTAAGTCATTTTTGTGCCTCAGTTATAGACTTTTGAGAATTCTCCTTCTTCTTCTTTTTCTTTTTTTTTTTTTTTTTTTTTTTGTTGTTGTTGAAGTGCTGCTTTAGCTCTTCTGCTAGAATTGCCATTGTTTGAGCCACTACGCTGTGTGTGCAGCAGGGTTCCTCCCCCAGGGTTTCTGAGTCCTCTTAAATGTATGCTGTGCCCTCGCAGTTCAGACTTTGGGTAAATTAAACAAGTGGATGGTGGGCAACAGAATATGATTTTCTTCCTCCTGACCACTGGGACTCCAGTCAGACCTCTCTGGGTGTGGAAGCATCCAGCCACACCAGCTGGTGGTGATTTATGAAATTAAACATAAGCAAATCAACTACTGTGCTGGAAAAGAAAAAGTGCACATTCCTGATGGTTTAGAAATCAGAGAGTAAGTTAATAGTGAAATGTAAAAGCTCATCAATTATATGACAGCATCGATTATTAATGGGGAATGACAGCCACAGACCATGAAATTTGTGAATGTTGAATAATAAACTCAGCTGAATAAGAAAAGTATGACCACTGATGGGAGACTCACATTACATAGATTCCTCCTTTTTGTGTTTTAAAGGAAAATTTTTGGGGAACCCAACCAGCTAAGAGCTTCAGAAAATGCAACCTTATCCATCGAACCCAGGCCTTGCCCCAGGTAGGGCTGATTGACCCATGAATGGACACACACAGTCACAATGGGGCCACATGTAAGCAGGTGAATGAGAATAAAAGATAACATGCAAAATGATAATAATAATGAAACAGAGACACGGGAGAGAGAGACATAGAGATGGAGTGGGAGAGAATGAAAATGAGCTACCTAGGTTCTCATTGGTTTTATAGTTTGGGATTCTATCATTCATGAGACTCGTCTCTAGTTCTGGCCCTTGGATTTCAAGACTTTTTTAAAAATGTAGTTCACTGATACAACACATTCTCCTTTTGACCATAGTCCTTTTTCTTGCAAGCAATCTCAAACTGAGGCCAAACCCAAGTTAAAGTTATGGTAATCTGATCAATTTCACCAGGTCTTTCTTTCCTACTTCTTTCCTGAGCTTTAGGCTCCAATAACCAATTGTCTACATGAAATCTTCATTTGATATCTAAAATCATTTCAGACCTTAACTATCTGTAGCATGGCAACACAATTCTTGTCTTCTTTGTATTTTTCATATAAACATGCTCTTATACCAATATTCTTCATCTCAGTAAATGCACCAAAACTTACTCAGCAGCTCAGGCCAAAAATTTAGTTGTCATCCTTGATTCTTCTCTTTTTGCCATAGAGCACATCTGATTTACCTTTATAATAGACACTACTAATTTTTGTCAATATTCAGTTTGCTCTATTCTGAACATACAAAAAGGCTACATTTTCTTGTCTCCTGGAACTTAGTCCCTGGGTGCCTTTTTCTGGACAATGAAATGTGAGCAAAAGTTATATGCATCATTCCTTTGTAGAAACATTTCTACAAGGGAATTGATTATCTATCTTTTCTTGCCATGTGATAGATGATACTTCCCACGGTAGAGTTATCTGTCAGCCTGGGTTTGTAAGTCAGGTCTCTCTGCTGACTCAAGATGTACCAACAGTGTGAGCAAGAAACACACCTTTGCTGTTTGTGATACCAAGATTTGGGGGTAGTTTGTAACTGCAGCATAAGCTACCCCATCCTAACAGAAAACAATCCTCTAGTCCTATTGGCGGCATCATCAAAGTGTACCCCCAACTTGATGCTTGTTACCTCCTTTTCTACCACCGCTGTATTCCAGAGCACGCTCACCTCCTGCCTGGATTTACTGCAGCATCCTCTTAATTGATCTGCCATTTCTTACTCTGGTATCTTATAAATATCAGATATTCTTTTTGGAAGAGCAGCCAGGCTTGTTTTTTAAAGGTGAATTATCTGTGTTAGTCTCCTGCCCAAAACGCTTCAACAACTACCCACTAGAATAAAATTCAAAGTCTCTCTATGAACCACAAGACCCCATAATCTGACTCTGTCTATTTCTCCAAACTTGTCTCCTGCCATTCTTTCATCTCTCTGCTTCAACCACATTGGGTCTCACCATTGCTAGTAAGCAGTAAGCTCATTCTGTCTTCCAGGCTTTTCTCCTGTGGTTCTCTCTGTGTGGAATGTTTTACCTCAAGACTTCTGTCTGGCTTGGCTTCCTCCTTCCCATTGTACAAATTTGTATTCCAAGATTATGTCCTCAGCACAATCTCTACCTAAAAACACATTCTCCAATTGCCCTGTTTTATTTTGTAAAGCACTCTTTGAACTTTCCTGTTTCTTTATTTTGTATTTGCTTAATTTATGTTAAGCAAACATAATTTTTTTTTTCTAGACTACCAATATGACAAAGCAAGGATTTTGTTTTTCAGTGCTCTGTCCCTGGAATATAAAAAAGTATCTGGTGCTTAGGGGGATTCAATAAATATTTATCAAATGAGTGAATTGATGAATAAGTAGCTTAAACAATCAGAACATCAAAATAATACTGCAATGAAGACAAAACAATTAGAAGCAATACTCTTTTAGAAGTCCTTAACCTAGTCTGTTTGTTTTAACAGAGCAAAAAATAAATCAAAATACTGCTAATCAATTTATTTAGCTTTTATCTATGACCTACCAATTAGAATTCATTTATTTAGAAAAACCTGATGTGCTCAAATTGACTTGCTTAAATTAGCATATTGAAACTCAAGGTCTTTTTAAAAAGGGAATCAGCGCAGGATATGTTTAAAGTTGCAATAGTAATAACTGAGTTTCTCAGTCCAAATTATCTATATTTTCTACAATGGACCCAAGAAATTAGCAGAAAAATAAAAGGATCTGAAAGCAAAAGAATAGACTCAAAGACAGGGTAGGCAAGTGAATTAAGCAGAAAACACTAGATTAGAAAATTTCTATGGAAAATAACTTTCTGTATAATTTAGCTAGAGAGAATCAATGAGTAGAATTTGTCGATGAGCTGTACATGTGACCAACATATTTATTCTTCATCACCACATCCTCAATGATATGAGTTTATGCATTTGTCCATCACATGCCAAGATGACGCATGAAAACTTCCTCCAGTGGGGCATATCCTTGGATTACTATTCTAGTAGAAATGATGGATATGCACTGATACACTTGCTCGGTTATCAACTTTCACTCATGCAACACTTTTGCAAAGCAGTTAATCCAGGTGTGGAACATTTACTATGACCAAGCGATATATTGAAGATAACTGGCTTTTAAAGGAACTGAGTTTCTCTTTCTGGCCTCCATGGCATTCCAATAAGGAATGTCCAGTGAGTTATGAGAACTGGGTCAGTCTCTTGGTTCTGTGACTTTCCAATCTTGAGTATGTCATTTAACCTTTTGAGGGAGAATGTGGATGAAGATAACATATACCTACCCTAGACATTTCATAAGGTTCTTGTGAAAAGAAAATAACACATGTCAAAGACATGTTTTGTAAGCTGGATATTTTAGCTATTTGTTTTTCTTCTGCTTCTTTGAGGTAATTTCAGATATCCTTTAAATTGAAGTCGCCACATTTATACATTTCAAAGTAAGAGGAAAATAAAGGGCAAGCAGCAAAATGGATAGGTTTGGCCATGTGGTCAAGAAATGCTGAAATTACAATAATTAGAAAATGACACTGCTGTTTCTTCAAACACACAAAAGTACTAAGTGCTCTTTCATTTGAAAATCCCATCACCTGTTTCCATATCTAATTATTTCCAAATAATTCATCCCCTACCCAAGGAAAAAAGCTAAATTCATGGTCCACCATAAAATAAAACACAATTTTTATAGCCCTTATGGAACTGAGGAGAAAAACAAAATCAGAAGAAAAATGCGTAAGATTGTGCATTGTCTGAAACCTCCTAGCTGTTACAATATGTAAATCAACAAATCTCTGAAATTTACAGCTCCATGGTCTCTAGTTATTTTGTTGCTTTGTTTACTTGAGTAATTTCCCCGTTCATCACTAAACATATTGCAAAGATCTTATTAAGTAAGCAGAATAGGAGACATGATGAATACTCTGATGAAGGCATTTAGTTTCATAAGAAATACTGCTCATAACGATTTTGTGATCAATTACACAAGCCCACTTCAATCTCACACTCAGACGTGACTTTAGGAAGTGATTAGTTATAAATCCAAATAACACAGACACCAAACAATTACTGTACACCGGGAACCTCAAGTCAACAAAGATAACTTAGCTCTAAGGAAAATAGCACAGGAAAACTCGTTATTCTTAATGAAATCCATCCTGTTCTCTTTTTCACACATATAACCCATACTATCCACAGATGGAAAAAAAATTAGATGGCTAAATGAATCTGCTCAATTCACCAAATAGATCAATAGAGTTACTGCATTCCATCAATTACAGAAAAATATTTAATGTAACCCTCATGTAACCCAAGTGACGAATGGTCAGCTAGGTTTGGCTCATTGACTAGGTTTAGTTGATATTTATAACATTTATGTGCTTCTTTGGGGGGAACTGAGCATCAGATTACATTATCCTGAATGTTCACTGATTATGCCGTTCCTCCTACCTCATGGTGATTCTTGGCAAGCCATTCCTTAATGGTGCTGAGGGCAATGACTGCAGCAGGCTCATTCGGAAAGCCTAGATGAAGAGCAGAAAAAAACAAATGAACAACGAAAGATGAAGGCAATAGAGAGGTTAATCACGCTACGACACTGGAGTTTTCTCATTTAAGCAATATTCAATTCAGTCAATAAGTACAGGCCTCAGTAAGATGTACATGGATATAAAGCCTGTGATCCTACACACAGGCATTAAGGGGGCTGGTCCTACACCAGTACAGAGTTTAAAAATAATTTAATTGTGTCTCTAATCTTATAACAATGTCAATTAAAAACATATTTATATATGCTTAATAGATTACGATGTACTTTCGTATTGTTTTCTTGTAAGAAGTGGTCAGATTAAAGTTTATTATCCTCAGCTTAAAACAAAAAGTACATGTGTCTCAGAGAAAACATATAGTTAGCCCAGGGTCAGTTCTGCCTATCACAAGGCCAGCAGCACTCCACCAATGGACCATACCACAGAAACCTACTGTCAGAATTCAAAGAGGGTATTTCCTGTTTCACTTGGGGCCATCAGAGGTGATGCTTGTAATTGAGACAGCATGAGCTAATCAGGTCTTGTTGTACAGGTTTGGTTTTAGAAGGGAAGCAAGAATGACAGTCTTATGCTTTGTCCCAGGGGGCAGGAGCGTACATGCTCAGAGTCTCCAAAACACATTCAGAATGTCACCTTAGCTGATCTAAACCAAACATATTCCTGGACCCACAGAACCATCAAACATTCTGCCAATAGTGATGGTATGTGAAGGAATAATCCTATCAATTTATATACTTATGGAGCAGGAAGAAGAAGAGATAGGAGTAACTATGCTACTGAAACTACTCTCTTTGAGCTCACCACTGGCTTCCTAATCACCGAATCCCATCACCTTTCAATTTATCTTCAAGCTAAATTGTTAGATGTGTTTACTGTTCGATGTGTTTGACTAGTTTTTTATGTTTTATTCTCCTCTCACATATTTTAATTTTTTTAACTTTCTTACTTATTGTTTGAAAGTTTACAATTCAGTGGTTTGTACCATGTTTGTAAAGTCTTGCCATCATCACTAATTCCAGAATATTTTTATCATCCCATAACAAAACTCTGCACCCATTAATGGTCACTCCCCAATCTGTCACCCAAAGCCCCTGGTAACCATCAATCTACTTCTGTCTTTATGAGTGTGTGGCTTCTCCTCCTGAATTTTTCAACCCTGTCTTCTTCCACGTCTTCTTCTTCCTGTTTGACCAATTCTTTCCTGGCTTCTTTCTAGCAACATTCATTAAATGTGTGCCATTCCCAGCATCCTAAACTCAGCCCTCTTTTTTTCTTTATATGGCTTGTCTATGAAGATATTTTCTTGTCCAGAGTCCTCTGGGATATTGTCCATACAGATGCAGAAAGACAGAGATGTTGCAGAAATGGAGAGGGCCAAGACTTAAAAGACCCAGTTTTATTGGAGGGCAAATATGTATTCCAGTAGTTCAGACTGATAGTTGAGGTCTCAGTAGGTCTTCAGAAAAAAACGAGTGAGAGGACAGGTAAAGGACAGATATTGTCCCCATTTCCAAGAATATGTGTTGCTTTGCTGATTAGGTTTCTACAGGCTTTGCTAGAGAGTGCATTACGAAAGGGGACAAAACAAATCAGAGCCAAGCTTCATTTTTCTTAGAGGCAATGGCTGTGATATAGAAAATGTGCATAAGTTCTTGAACCTTTGTAATGTCTATCACATTTGGGATTGTGCGTTTGTTATGAATTGTTTAATCCTATTCGTTTTCTTTAAATGAAGGCATCAAAATGTAAAACCTTTAAATTTTCTTTAAAGTTAAAAAGTATTACTGAACCCCACAAAAGTAGCTATGTCATACTTTTATTGAGTCCCTGTCCTCTAAAAGCCCAAAGTCTAGGGGAGGAAATAGACAAGTAAAGAGGCAAACAAAATGCAGCATAACAAGTGTATTAGGGGTATGTGGACACAGATAAAGAGGACTAAGCAAGAAAGAAGTGTGAGGTTTGCAGGAAATAATAGAATATTTGAGGAAGAGAGCTGTAACATGGGGAACCAAGGAGACATTATCCTCAGAAATAAGCTGTGAGTCCCAAGGAATCAATGGGAAAGGTTAGGAAAAATGAAGTAGAGAGGAAAGCAGGATGAGAGTACGGGTGAGCTGCAAAGAAGGAAGGAGGTGGCCAGGTGCGGTGGCTCACGCCTGTAACTCCACCCCATTGAAAGCCTGAGGTGGGAGGATCATGAGGTCAGGAGTTCAAGACCAGCTTGGCCAAGATGGTGAAACCCCATCTCTACTAAAAATATAAAAATTAGCTGAACGTGGTGGCGAGCACCTGTAATACCAGCTACTTGGGAGGCTGAGGCAGGGAATTGCTTGAACTTGGGAGGCAGAGGTTGCAGTGAGCTGAGTTTGTACCACTGCACTCCAGCCTGGGCACAGAGCAAGACTCTATCTCAAAAAAAAAAAAAAGAAAAAAAAAAAAAGGAGAAGGAGGCCAGGATGGGCATTTGCTGTTAGGGGATTAACCATAGAAGGCCTTTTCTGTCCATCTCTGCCCTGAATTTAACACCTACATTTATAATCGCCTGGATACTTCCCTTTGATATGCTTTAGCACCAGAAATGCAACACATGCTCCTACCTAAAACAAATGTTGCCCCTGGCTTTGTGGTTTCTGTCTATGGCTTTACCTCTCTCCTAGTTACCGCCATGTTTGACTGCCTTCCCTGCTGGTAACCAAGTCCTAAAGGCATTTTCCCTCTGAACTATTTTCCACCTCGCCTTCTTTTCCTCCCTTTCCCACTGATTTCTTTCAAGGTCTGATCAGCCCTGACCCAGACAACTGTAGCTGACAACTGTGCTCCTTTGGTCTTCCTTCCCTTCTCCAATCTATCCTGCAAGCCACTTTCAAGTGATTCTTCCTACAGCATAGTTAGCATTACACCTCAACCATACACAAAACAGAGGCAGCCTTTGTTGACTCTCCAACACAGAATAAACACGGGCACCTCAGCTTAGTGTTACACATTCCAATGACCCCACGGGGCCTTTCTAGATTTATGTCTCAGTTTTCTCTTATTTATTCTCATCTCATAAAATTCTTCTCCAAATTTAGGTATGTTGAATAAGTATTTAAGTCATAAAATTATAGGGCTATATAAAACTAATAAATACTGCAACCACACACAGTTGCAATGACCATCAGCATTAACATTCACCTTTAGAAGACATAATTCCCCACAGAGAAATTATACAAGTTGTCATAGAACCATGGCAACTATGGTCAGTTCTCAATAATTTGTGACCTCCTGGTCACTCATATTCATCAAAGCATCTGGCACTAAGTTACGATTTTCATCTTAACCTCAAGGTTTGCTCTAACCCTGTGTGATTTCAACATCCACAAGAGTGACCCACCCTGCGCCTAGCCAATCCATTGAGCCGTTCGTCTTCCACAACAACCTCCTCCATGAATCGTGCCCTGGACCTTGATGCAGCATTCCCGATTCAAAGTTACTAATTTAAGCAGAGCTCTCTCAAAACCCGCTTTCTCATTGTTAGTTTGTTTGCTCAGTTACTTTCCAAGGAATACTCTTTCACAAGCACTTGAAGCCAACTCTAGCTTCAAGTCACTCCCCAAGTTAATGGCAACATTTCTCCCACGCATAAGCTGGCCCTTTCTTGTCTCTCTAGTCTCCTCTCGTGTTGCTTTGCTCTTTGTCTTCTCCACTCCAACGACACTGGCCTTCTTTCTGATCTTTGAAAGTGGTATTTTTATTTTGCCTTCCTGTCATAAAGCCTTGCTCATGCTCTTTCCCCTTTCTGAAATGACATTTATCCTCCCTTTTTCCTAGTGTATTTCCATTTTATTTGTCCTCTGCTCAGTGGTCACTTCTTCAGGAAAGGCTTCTCTGACATTGATGACTCCCTATGTTGTGTTTTCATAACACCATGTACCTTTACCTCACAGACCCATCACAGTTGCAGTTCTACATTTACTTATGTAAATATGTGATTAATAACCTTAATAGAGTGAAAACCCTGGCAGGTGGAAAACACATCTGTTTTTGCTTATCACTGGATACCTGAAACATTGCCAGCACATACAGAATGATCAATAACTAGGTGTTGAATGACTGACTGGATTACAGACTTGTGGATCTTTGTACATATTGACAACAGGAAAAGGCTCACTGCTGGGAGCACAGGGAGTGTTTAACCTTAGAGTATGGGGAGGAGGAAGGGATGCTGAGAAGGTACTCAACAGATAGTTATATTCAGAATATCCCTTTTCATTCCTAGGGGAAAATATCGAGATTTATGAGAAAATCTAGTTCCTGATAGGAAGATGTATTGTGATTAATTAAAGGGGGAGAAAAATATCAAGATGAATATCCCTGAAAGTATGCCTGTTTTCGTCGGACATGGATATACAAGATAAAGCATGATGTTCAGGGTAAACAGCAAGACAATTCTTTCCCCACTTAACTGCAAGACCTCCGGGGTTACAAATAAGACCAATGAACGGACAAAGACAGATTTTAGCCTAGGGATGGACTCCCAAGAGAGAAAGGACTTCCTCAGAACATCACAACATATTCTGGTCACCAGGGGACATTTGTTCACAAAAGTAGAATGGCCACCCAGAAGGGAGGCTACAGACAAGCTTCAGATGAATCACTGAATTAGATGACATGGGAAATCTCTTCCAAGTATGAGGGTCAATGAGGCTGAACAAGCCATGAATAATTTAGGGTCAGGCATGCAGGGAGTTGCATGTGTGTGTATCCAGGTGCGCACAGATTCTGTGCCTCTACTGGAATTCCAAAGCTTAGTTTCCTACTCATTAGATTCATAAAATTAACTTTTGTTGTAAATGTGAAAGTTGACTTATACAATAAATAAATGATTTTTTCTTATTTACTTTGTATTGAAAGTGCTTACAAATATTTTACATACTGTACACACACACACACACACACACACACACACCCCATTATGCAGCTCAAGGTATAAGATACTTCTAATACTACCCAGAAAGCTGCCTTGTCCTGGGTCAATGCCCAGTCTTCAAAATAACCACTATTCTGACTTCTATGATCAAAGGTTAGTTTTGTCTGTTTTTACACTTCACGTATATAACATTATATAGTGTGTGTTCTTTTTTGTCTATGTTTTGTTCAAAATTATGCCTGCCTGATTTACCCACGGCGTTACATATAACAGTAGCTCATTTCATTGTAGTGTTGCGTTCCATTGTATGGATATTCCACAATCTGTTTATCCAGTCTAGTGTTGATGAATAACTAGACTGTTCCCAGTATGAGACTAACATGAATAAAGGTGCCACGAACATTCTCATACATGTCTTGGTGGACATAAGCATGTTTCTGGTGAGTATATATCCAGGAGGAAGGACTGCTGGACCTCATGTTATGCTTGATTCTGGGAGATTCTGCCAGTTTTCCAAAGCAGCTGTGCCAATAACACTCCCACCAGAAGTATATGAAAGTTTAAAATAATGTGTTTTAATAATCTCTGCTGATTTATTTATTTAACATGTTGAGATGTACTTTCTAATTATATTCTCTTGACCACATTTCAAGCTATTAAAGATAGCTTTAGGCTATTCAATACTTTTTATAACTAGAAGCTGAGACAAGTTTTATGATTTGCCTGTGTTCTCACTGCAAAGCAGTGATGTTCCTAAGCCAAGAAAGGACAAATTCTGTCAACAGACCATCAAGACAATTTAAATAAAAGACACAGAAGTGAAACAACAAGTTGAATTTACAGTAGTTTTCATCCATAGCACATCAAATAACTCATTAGGTGGACATTTTCCTTTCACTTGGTTATTAAGCTGACATTTCTTTTCATCAAATTTCACTACAGAAGGATACAGCAATAAAGACTCATTGAAGATTCTACCCCACCTCTAAACTGTACGTTTGTTGGAATTGTTGAAAACCCAGAAGCCAATACAGCTACAGTGAATCTGGTTTTCACTTTGTTGTGGACAATTTTCCTCTCTATTTACTTTTTATTTTTTACTGTTATTGATATTTCCCTATTATCTTTAACTTTGTCCAAAGGCTCCCATGTAGAAACTAATTTTGTTCACCTGATATAAAATTCATCATGTTTACTAGAATTCTAGCATATTCTGCTAAAATAAAGATAGACATGACTTACTCTACCAGTAAAACTGTCCTTTTTCGAGTCAGAAGCAACAGATTAGCTTTTGTTTTAAACTTTAAAATGAAAGTCTATTTGGGGGTGGGTGTGCCAAAGATGGCTGAATAGGAACAGCTACAGCCTCCAGCTCCCAGCGTGAGAGACACAGAAGACGGGTGATTTCTGCATTTTCAACTGAGGTACCGGGTTCATCTCACTGGGTCATGTCGGACAGTTGGTGCTGGTCAGCGTGTGCAGCCTGATCAGCGAGAGCTGAAGCAGGGTGAGGCATCGCCTTACCTGGGAAGCGCAAGGGGGAAGGGAATTCCTTTTCCTACCTAAAGGAAACTGAGACACACAACACCTGGAAAATCGGGTAACTCCCACCCTAATACTGTGCTTTACCAAGGGTCTTAGCAAAGGGCACACCAGGAGATTATATCCCACACCTGGCCCAGAGGGTCCCACGCCCACAGAACCTCCCTCATTGCTAGCACAGCAGTCTGAGATCTAACTGCAAGGTGGCAGAGAGGTGGGGGAGGGGCACCTGCCATTGCTGAGGCTTCAGTAGGTAAACAAAGCCGCCAGGAAGCTCGAATTGGGTGTAGTCCACCACAGCTCAAGGAGGCCGGCCTGCCTCTGTAGACTCCTCCTCTGGGGACAGGGCATAGCTAAACAAAAAGCAGCAGAAAACCTGGCAGAGGTAAATGCCCCTTTCTGACAGTTTTGAAGAGAGCAGTGGATCTCCCAGCATGGAGGATGAGATCTGAAAATGGACAGACTGCCTGTTCAAGTGGGTCCCTGGCCCCTGAGTAGCCTAACTGGGAGACATACCCCACTAGGTGCAGACCGACACCTCATACCTCACATAGCAGGGTACACTCCTGAGATGAAGCTTCCAGAGCAAGAATCAGACATCAATACTCACTGTTCAGCAATATTCTATCTTCTGCAGCCTCCGTTGCTGATACCCAGGCAAACAGGGTCTGGAGTGGACCTCCAGCAAACTCCAACAGACCTACAGCTGAGGGTCCTGACTGTTAGAAGGAAAACTAACGAACAGAAAGGACACTCACACCAAAACTCCATCAGTATGTCACCATCATCAAAGACTAAAGGCAGATAAAACCACAAAGATGGGGAAAAAGCGGAGCAGAAAAGCTGGAAATTCAAAAAATCAGAGCGCATCTCCCCCTCCAAAGGAGCGCAGCTCATCGCCAGCAACAAAGCTGGACAGAGAATGACTTTGACAAGTTGAGAGAAGAAGGCTTCAGTCGATCAAACTTCTCAGAGCTAAAGGAGGAACTACCTAACCAGTGCAAAGAAACTAAAAACCTTGAAAAAAGAATGGATGAATGGATAACTAGAATAATCAATGCAGAGAAGACCTTAAAAGAACTGATAGAGATGAAAACCATAACACAAGAACTACATACAGGACATATGCACAAGCTTCAGTAACTGACTCGATCAACTGGAAGAAAGAGTATCAGCGATTGAAGATCAAATGAATGAAATGAAGTGAGAAGAGAAGTGTAGAGAAAAAAGAGTACAAAGAAACGAACAAAGCCTCCAAGAAGTATGGGATTATGTGAAAAGACCAAATCTACGTCTGATTGGATTGCCTGAAAGTGATGGGGAAAATGGAACCAAGTTGGAAAGCACTCTGCAGGATATCATCCAGGAGAACTTCCCCAACCTAGTAAGACAGGCCAACATTCAAATTCAGGAAATACAGAGAACACCACAAATATATTCCCCAAGAAGAGCAACTCCAAGACACATAATTGTCACATTCACCAAAGTTGAAATGAAGGAAAAAATGTTAAGGGCAGCCAGAGAGAAAGGACGGGTTACACACAAAGGGAAGCCCATCAGACTAACAGCAGATCTCTCAGCAGAGACTCTCCAAGTCAGAAGGGAGTGGGGGCCAATATTCAACATTCTTAAAGAAAGAATTTTCAACCCAGAATTTCATATCCAGCCAAACTATGTTCCATAAGTGAAGGAGAAATAAAGTCCTTTACAGACAAGGAAATGCTGAGAGATTTTTTTTACCACCAGACCTGCCCTACAAGAGATCCTGAAGGAAGCACTCAACATGGAAAGGAACAACAGGTACCAGCCATTGCAAAAACATGTCAAAATGTAAAGTCAATCGATGTTAGGGAGAAACTGCATCAACTAGCGAGCAAAATAACCAGCTAATATCATAAGGACAGGATCAAGTTCACACATAACATATTAACCTTAAATGTAAATGGACTAAATGGTCCAATTAAAAGATACAGACTGGCAAATTGGATAAAGAGTCAAGACCCATCAGTTTGTTGTATTCAGGAGGCACATCTCACATGCAGAGACACATATAGGCTCAAAATAAAGGGATGGAGGAAGATCTAGCAAGCAAATGGAAAACAAAAAAAAGCAGGGGTTGCAATCCTAGTCTCTGATAAAACAGACTTTAAACCAACAAAGATCAAAAGAGACAAAGAAGGCCATTACATAATGGTAAAGGGATCAATTCATCAGGAAGAGCTAACTATCCTAAATATATATGCACCCAATACAGGAGCACTCAGATTGATAAGGCAAGTCCTCAGAGACTTACAAAGAGACTTAGACTCCCATACAATAATAATGGGAAACTTTAACACCCCACTGTCAACATTAGACAGATCGACGAGACAGAAAGTTAACAAGGATATCCAGGAATTGAACTCAACTCTGCACCAAGCAGACCTAATAGACATCTACAGAAGTCTCCACCACAAATCAACAGAATATACATTCTTCTCAGCACCACATTGCACTTATTCCAAAACTGACCACATAGTTGGAAGTAAAGCACTCCTCAGCAAATGTAAAAGAACAGAAATTATAACAAACTGTCTCTCAGATCACAGTGCAATCAAACTAGAACTCAGGATTAAGAAACTCAATCAAAACCGCTCAACTACATGGAAACTGAACAACCTGCTCCTGAAAGATTACTGGGTACATAACGAAATGAAGGCAGAAATAAAGATGGTCTTTGAAGCCAACGAGAACAAAGATACAACATACCAGAATCTCTGGGACACATTTAAAGCAGTGTGTAGAGGGAAATTTATAGCACTAAATGCCCACAAGAGAAAGCAGGAAAGATCTAAAATTGACACCCTAACATCACAATTAAAAGAACTAGAGAAGCAAGAGCAAACACATGCAAAAGCTAGCAGAAGGCAAGAAATAACTAAGATCAGGGCAGAACTGAAGGAGATAGAGACACAAAAAACCCTGCAAAAAATCAATGAATCCAGGAGCTGGTTTCTTGAAAAGATCAACAAAATTGATAGACCGCTAGCAAGACTCATAAAGAAAAAAAGAGAGAAGAATCAAATAGATGCAATAAGAAATGATAAAAGGGATATCACCACGAACTCCACAGAAATACAAACTACCATCAGAGAATACTATAAACACCTCTATGCAAATAAACTAGAAAATGTAGAAGAATGGATAATTTCCCGGACACTTACACTTTCCCAAGACTAAACCAGGAAGAAATTGAATCTCTGAATAGACCAATAGCAGGCTCTGAAATTGAGGCAATAATTAATAGCCTACCAATCAAAAAAAGTCCAGGATCAGAAGGAGTCACAGCTGAATTCTACCAGAGGTACAAGGAGGAGGTGGTACCATTCCTTCTGAAACTATTCCAATCAATAGAAAAAGAGGGAATCCTCCCTAACTCATTTTACGAGGCCAACATCATCCTGATACCAAAGCCTGGCAGAGACACAACAAAAAGAGAGAATTTTAGACCAATATCCCTGATGAACACCAATGCAAAAATCCTCAATAAAATATTGGCAAACAGAATCCAGGAGCACATCAAAAAGTTTATCCACCATGATCAAGTGGGCTTCATCCCTGGGATGCAAGGCTGGTTCAACATATGCAAATCAATAAACGTAATCCAGCATATAAACAGAATCAAAGACAAAACCATATGATTATCTCAATAGATGCAGAAAAGGCCTTTGACAAAATTCAGCAGCCCTTCATGCTGAAAACTCTCAATAAATTCGGTATTGATGGAACGTATCTCAAAATCATAAGAGCTATTTATGACAAACCCACAGCTAATATCATACGGAATGGGCAAAAACTGGAAAAATTCCCTTTGAAAACTGGCACAAGACAGGGATGCCCTCTCTCACCACTCCTATTCAACATAGTGTTGGAAGTTCTGGCTAGGGCAATCAGGCAAGAGAAAGAAATTAAGGATATTCGGTTAGGAAAAGAAGTCAAATTGTTCCTGTTTGCAGATGACATGATTGTATATTTAGAAAACCCCATCGTCTCAGCCCAAAATCTCCTTAAGCTGATAAGCAACTTCAGCAAAGTCTCAGGACACAAAATCAATGTGCAAAAATCACAAGCATTCTTATACACCAGTAACAGACAAACAGAGAGCCAAATCATGAATGAACTCCCATTCCCAATAGCTTCAAAGAGAATAAAATACCTAGGAATCCAACTTACAAGGGATGTAAAGGACCTCTTCAAGGAGAACTACAAACCACTGCTCAGTGAAATAAAAGAGGACACAAACAAATGGAAGAACATACCATGCTCATGGATAGGAAGAATCAATATTGTGAAAATGGCCATACTGCCCAAGGTAATTTATAGATTCAATGCCATCCCCATTAAGCTACCAATGACTTTCTTCACAGAATTGGAAAAAACTGCTTTAAAGTTCATATGGAACCAAAAAAGACTCTGCATTGCCAAGACAATCCTAAGCCAAAAGAACAAAGCTGGAGGCATCACGTGACCTGACTTCAAACTACACTACAAGGCTACAGTAACCAAAACAGCATGGTACTGGTACCAAAACAGACATATAGACCAATGGAACAGAACAGAGCCCTCAGAAATAATACCACACATCTACAGCCATCTGATCTTTGACAAACCTGACAAAAACAAGAAATGGGGAAGGATTCCCTATTTAATAAATGGTGCTGGGAAAATTGGCTAGCCATAAGTAGAAAGCTGAAAACAGATCCTTTCCTTACTCCTTATATGAAAATTAATTCAAGATGGATTAGAGACTTAAATACTAGACCTAAAACCATAAAAACCCTAGAAGAAAACCTAGGTAATACCATTCAGGACAGAGGCATGGGCAAGGACTTCATGTTTAAAACACCAAAAGCAATGACAACAAAAGCCAAAATTGACAAATGGGATCTCATTAAACTAAAGAGCTTCTGCAGAGCAAAAGAAACTACCATCAGAGTGAACAGGCAACCTACAGAATGGGAGAAAATTTCTGCAATCTACTCATCTGACAAAGGGCTAATATCCAGAACCTATAAAGAACTGAATCAAATTTACAAGAAAAAAAAAAAAAAAACAACCCCATCAAAAAGTGGGCAAAGGATATGAACACTTCTCAAAAGAAGACATTCATACAGCCAACAGACACATGAAAAAATGTTCATCATCACTGGCCATTAGAGAAATGCAAATCAAAACCACAATGAGATACCATCTCACACCAGTTAGAATGGCAATCATTAAAAAATCAGGAAACAACAGGTGCTGGAGAGGATGTGGAAAAATAGGAACACTTTTACACTGTTGGTGGGACTGTAAACTAGTTCAGCCATTGTGGAAAACAGTATGGCGATTCCTCAAGGATCTAGAACTAGAAATACCATTTGACCCAGCCATCCCACTACTGAGGATATACCCAAAGGATTATAAGTCATGCTGCTATAAAGACACATGCACATGTATGTTTATTGCGGCACTATTCACAAGAGCAAAGACTTGCAATCAACCCAAATGTCCATCAGTGACAGACTGGATTAAGAAAATGTGGCACATATACACCATGGAATACTATGCAGCCATAAAAAAGGATGAGTTCGTGTCCTTTGCAGGGACATGGATGCAGCTGGAAACCATCATTCTCAGCAAACTATCGCAAGAACAGAAAACCAAATACTGCATATTCTCACTCACAGGTGGGAATTGAACAATGAGATCACTTGGACACAGAAAGGGGATCATCACACACCAGGTCCTATTGTGGTGGGGGAGAGGGGAGGGATAGCATTAGGAGATACACCTAATGTAAATGATGAGTTAATGGGTGCAGTACACCAACATGGCACATGTATACATATGTAACAAACCTGCACGTTGTGCACATGTACCCTAGAACTTAAAGTATAATAATAAAAAAAAAATTAATGAGCTTCCCCCAAAAAATAAAGAAAAAAAAAAAAAGAAAGTCTATTTGGGGCTATAGATTACCATATCATAGAGAGGCATATGGTGATACTTTAAATCAATAATTTCAAAGAGGTTCTTATTACCCCCCAAAAAATTAAAATAAAATTGAATATAATTTTGGTATAATAATAATTTGGTATATTTAAGCCAGGCTTTAAAACCTTAACCCCATGCACCATTCGGAGTCTGCCCAGGGCTTCCCTCAACATCCCCTTCTAGACCTATTGCCAGGTCTCACCTCAGTTTTAACTTCCTTTCTTGCAGGTTGTAAGAAGACAGCGCTCTAGAGACCAATGTTCAGGAAAAACTCACAAATCTAAAAACTATTCTTTATGTACTCAATCATTTTATTTTCAGCTGAACAATGTATTTTGTGGTGGTTTTTACCTCAAAGGGGTTTCATCCATACCCTCACTCCGCCTAGTCAAGCACGGGGCCCAAAGCTGTGATAAAATACTAGCAATTTTATGAAATCATAAATCCCTGTGTAGGCTGCATATTATTTAGAAAGTAGTTGCTATACTAACCAGCCTTCCAACTGACTAAAAGCTCCAAATTGGTACTGTATTGTTATAAATATCTAGAATATCCAGAAGTTAGGAGCAGTAGTTTAAAAAAATCAAACTCCCTTGAACTCTGTACATGAAATTCACATCCACTTTTGAGCTCTCTATTCCTGCCAACTCTTTAATGAGGAAAGCATGAGCCATGTTATTTTTATTCACATGCACACCCTCAAAATAAAAATATTGTGAAGTTACCAAACATGAGACTTTCAGCATTGATAGAAACCCATGATTGTCCTGAGTGAGAAGGATGTATCACTGGGCTGATCGATATGTGGACATCAGTTGAACGGGGATTGTCAACATCGACTATCAATGCAAAATTACACTTTGCTTGATAATTTCAGAGAACACAGTCATAATATTTTTCCATCTTAGCACACAAGTTCTGTTGTGAGGATCACAGGAAACGAAACAGTATACTTTTCAAGCTCGGGTGAAAAGAAATACAAATGTGAGATTAATTGTGTGTTGTTATTTTAATTTCTCTGGAACACACACATGCACACCCTACCATGGATGGGGAAGAGAGACTGGAGGGTATAGATGGAGGGTGTGATGGGAAGTATTGGGCAATACATTGTTTTTTGTTTTTGTTTTTTTTTTTAAATCTCAAAACAGCTTTTGTCAACCTCTTCCCCCTTGGCCTCCTTCCAACCCATAAAAGCAATTCTGATAGCACGAAGAAATCAAATTACTTGAGAGAAATGAGCTGAAGGAGCCTCACTGTTAAGCAATTGCTAGACCAGCCACTCAGACCATTCTGGCTAAAGGCTGAGTTTCACAAAAGATAAAACAGGTGAAGTAATAAGAGTGACACTGGCCCCTATTACTGCAGTGAGCATGGTAGCAGAATGCTAAAAAGGTATCACTGGCTTCACCCAGGAGCATAAAGGGGCACCTAGTAGGCAAGGGTGAGGGGTCCACAGTCTGTTGTTAAGAGAGTGGAGTTGCAGATGTTTTGTGATCTGGCTTTGTTATATGAGTATATACACATAACATGGCATACTCATAAGTTGGGTAACAAGAGCAGATGCTGACGATGCACCACATATATCTTCTTGGCATGTGCTATTTCCTTGCAAGCTGCTTTTACTTAAACCTTTTACCTGAGGGCTCCTTCTGGTGCCAGCCCCTTTTACCCGAGGGCTCCTTCTGGTGGCCAGAGCTCACTTTGCCACATGTAGGGCAGGTCTAAAGGGCCAGGGAACAAACTCCCCCCTAAAATGTTCTTCAACCAATGATTACTGAGAGTTGTTGGGTTAATACCTCAGCTCCCTCACCCCTCAGGGGGTAATGCTGAGGTGTGTGCTTTATAGCTTCCCAGAGCTGCTCAGTGAGTTCACACTCCACTTGCCCAAAGTGGCAAATTCCTTGATAATGCATTCTTTATTTGCTTCCTTTCTTTGTCTGTCTCTCTTTCCAAAAGTCACCTCCAAATTAACAACTTACACACAAACCCCTGCCTTTAAATCTGCTTTTTGGGGGTAGTCGAACCATGACAGTAGTCAAAATGAACTGATGAATCTGAGACAATGAGGTGTCATGTCTCATCTTGTGATCACCCTTTCTCCACTGTATTTTAGTTGTAACCTCTAGCACATGCACTGTAGAGAAATGTTCTATAAAATAGCTAATTAACTGGGGAGAAGGAGTTGGGGAGCTCACTGGCTGTTAGCACAAAGGTAACATAATATTTCACTTTGGGGAGTATAGAGGTCATCTAGTCCAGGCACATAATGGCATCCAAACCTGGCCCACTAGACAATACAGCAATCTTGAAATACTAATAAACTGCTGCTAGTGCTGCGGCTGTTAGCATTTATTGAGCAATTATTACGTATAAATCACTCTACTTAGTAGCATTTATCTGTGTTATTTCATTTAATTTTCATAAGAATACAATGGAAAGTAGAAGAGAAAAGAAAAAGGAAGGTGAGTTGCTCTGTAAATGAACAGTAATGGACTGTAATTGGACTTTATTGTATTGAGGGAAAGAGGAAAAAATAATTTGTTGGGAGAAAAGTTGAGTGTTGGGACAGAAGTTTAGGCAGGGCTTGCATACCTGCTAGACATGCTGGCTCCTTGCTTCCATCACTCTCATTATCTCAAGTAGCCATATGTTTCTCATTCACTTGATACACTGTTTCAACCCCCACATCCTCACCACCTGTTGCTTTGGCTTCGGGAGCTTGGGGCCTTCACAGCCTCCACACTCACGATGGCCCCCTGGTCCCACTTTCTCTCTCAAACTTTTTCTCATTCCTTTGACTCTGCCGGACTTTATCGCCCCCCACAACCTGGTGTTGGGTCTGATCACCCCAACATAATTAATTTGGATTTATATTGAAAACTCCCAAGACCAGGTGCAGTGGTTCATTCCTGTAATCTTAGCATTTGGGGATGTTTTGGCAGGAGGATCAATTGAGCCAAGGAGTTCTAGATGAACCTTGGCAACACAGAGAGATCTTATCTCTACAAAATTAAAAAATAAAAATCACCCAGGCACATGCCTGCAGTCCCAGCTACTCAGGAGGCTGAGATGGGAGAACTGCTTGAAACTAGGAATTAGAGGCTGCGCTCCAGCCTGGGTGACAGAGTGAAACCCTGTTGAAAGAAAGGAGAAAGAAAGAAGGAAAGAAAGAGAGAGAGAAAGAGGAGAAGGAAGGAAGGGAAAGAAAGACAGAAAGAGAGGGAGGGAAGGGGCGCAAGGAAGGAAGGAAGGAAGGAAGGAAGGAAGGAAGGAAGGAAGGAAGGAAATGCCAAGAGGTGTGCAAAGTATGCTGTGACTTTGTCATGCAGCTTTAGTAGACTCAATATAACCCAGTAAGGCAGTCTGGACTCACATCTGCTTGAAGAGAAAGTAATGCTATGCTGTGGTGGGCATAGGTGGGAGCCTAGACTATTCTTAGAAGCCAAACCACCTCTGGCTTCCACATAAAATAAATCAAACCTTGAAAATTCCCTTCAAAATGTATATAATCTTTTCCATTTTACAGAAGAGGAAAAGTGGCTCATGGAGGACTCAAGCAAGGGACAGGACCCAGTATACCAGCCCACACCCCCTCCACACCCTAGCCTGGGGCCTGGAACCTGGCATGTTGCTGGTCCTCAGAATGGATGGAACATACCAGAAAGCCTCTATGTCAGAGACTCCAGTCTGGATGTTACACGGTTTCAAACCCCAGAGAAAGAAAATCAGATTGGAGGCCCCTATGGGCAGGGAGCTGTTTCAGAGCACCAAACATATGGCCTCTGGCATAAGCCACTCCAAGAGGACCCATGGGATCAGATGTGCTACCCTCTTTCTCAGGTGACAGCACCCATTCTACCATTTAATGTCTTCATTGCAGAGTGTGGGTGGGGCCCAAGGAATCTCTTGAGAATGTAGAAAAGCTGGCAGTTCTGATGGTTCAATTACACTTGAACATTTAGGTACTCTGGACATGACTGGAGCGTGTGAATTTGTGGCCCACTGGCTCACTATAGAACTTCTGTGATATTGCTTCTTTCCCCATGGTCCTGTCTTACCCCTTCCTTTATTTTATTCAACTTAGCACTGATGTCCCTAGCAGGGCCTCTAGAATTAGTCATAATATCAAAAGGGAGAAGGGAAATTCTGTACTTCTTCTCATCTTAATCTCTTCACATCCATTCTTTCATTTCACTTGACATTATGTGTGCCAAAGCAAATGATACTCCATAAATTCTACTATATTTCGCGTTGGTCTTGAGACACGTTGGTCTTCTTTCATTTACTTAAAAAACTGTGAAACATGAAGTTTTCCTTTCAAGTTTTGTTTCCTCTGCTCTGCAAAACAGGTATAAATGAACTGCGTTTTTATAGGACACAAGGTTACAATCTATGCAAGCTTCATCAGCTCCTCAAACTTATGAGCTCCAGCGTCTATTTCGGAGGGTATTTTTGAAATCATCTTTTGCCTAAGGAATTATAATAATGACTGGAGAAATGGCTCGTGAAACAAATTCTATTCTATGCAAGCTGTTCCTGCTACCCCTGGATAAGTCTTCTGAGAAAGGAGATGAAAGATCTCATAGAATCACCTGGAATAGGGTTTTTAGAAATTCTTTTTCAAAAGAACATTTTCCCTACAGGGGTAATCAAAGGAGTTCATTGAGGACATCACATTTGAATAGAAAAGGCTTATACTGGGATCTACTGAGAGATGAAAATGCAGTTTCTGCTTATTGAACGGGTGGCATTCAATGGTGCGTAGTCCTGGTAGCTGGTGATCTTTCCAAACATAAAGCACACCATGTCACATCCACGCTAGGAGCCCCCTAGTGGCTTCCTCTGCACTTATGGGCAAAATTTAAACTCCTCACCTTGGATTGCAGGGGTCTTTTGCTGCTCTTACCACTACCTGAAATGACGTCTGTTTTGTTTGCTTGGTTATTGTGTGTCCACCCTACTGGAATTTAAGCTCAATGAGACAGAGCTCTGTCTGTCTTATTTTCCTTTCCACCTTCAGGCTCAAAGCAAAATAGGTGCTCAACAAGGTGTCATGCCACATTTGGGAACATGAGAAATACCTGGCTACTCCTGTGTCCTAGGAGGCTGCCTAGCATCCTGCAGTGATTGTGCGGCACCTGAGGCCTATGAGAATAAGCCCTCTTATTGGAGGGCAGGACACAAACTTCTGTGCTTCTCTCTGGAGTCTCTGCTGGTCTAGACACTCCACACACATGACCTTGGTCAACTTAAAAACACAACCTATGAGAATGACAGCGAGGTCCCCTTGGCTTGGGGTTTTGACAAAGGCCTCTGTCCTAGGATCCCTAGACTAGGATAGACTGCAGGACCTCTTTCAGGGACATAGCACCAGACAGGGTCTCTTAGCTTTGTTACTGACTCCCAGGATGTAAACCACTTCTGTCCCAAAGAGCTTTCATACTCTCACGGGCACAGACAGGTGCATGATTCTCCAGAGGGAGGCATGCTAAACACGTCAGCACTGCCTCAGCAGCATTCACCCTTATTATCTTAGTAGAAGAAAGAAAGATAGCCCTCAAATCCCCTGACTATTGACTTTTGCTCTTCAGTGATAGCCAAGCCCCCTGAAGGCGTGAGTTTGTAAACTGCCCTCAGAATTCCAGGAATTCCTCTGTAAAACTTCTCAGTGTCCAGTTCCCCTAAGGTGAATATTTGGCATGGAGAATCTTTCCTTTTCATGTTTGAATCCTAAGAGAGACTTTGGCCGTGCCACTCTATTCTGAGTTCTGTCTGACTTCATCTGCTGGTAGCCTAAATAGGGGTGGTCCAATGGGTTTGGATAGAATATACAATGGCAGCCACACCTTTGCTGATTGAGACAGAGATCAAAGCAATTTTAAGGACTAAGCTTATGATTAAAAATAATACATAATTTGATATGATTTTGTGATTAAAATTACATTATATGATGTAATCAAAACATGCTGGAGGATATCATCCTAAAACTCATTTTCAAAGACATTCCAAAAGATATCAAGTGAGGCATTCCTAAAATTCCAGTGTTGAGTCAGAGGACATAGCTTCAAGTTTGACATGAGCAGTAACACCAGTAGACTCTTGTGATGCCTTTTTTAGATCACTTTCTGAGTGTGCTGGATTAGATAAGCGTTCCCAATTCTTTGCTTATCTGTGCTATCTGAATTTGCAGAGCCTGCCACCCTGGGTGGAGCACATTTCCCTGCCCCATCGATGTTGAGGTTGCCCATCTGACTTGCTTTAGTAAGTGGTATGTGAGCAGATATGAAGTTTTAAAAAGTGTTTGCTGGTATGGAAAGAGAATGTCCCAGATAACTACTGGCCTTTCAGACAGGTACCTGAAATGAAAAAGAAGGAAAAGACCTGTGCCCAGCAGAAGCTGAGACTCCAGCTTGGTTAGGCCAAGCCCAGTCTTGATCAGTTAAACGACAGCCAACCCTCAGTCTTGTAAACAAGACAATACATGCTATTTGCTGTCAGCTACTTGGTTTTAGAGGTTGTTTGTAATGCAGAAAAATATGACTGATACATTGAGTGAGAACTAATACTGCTGGTGAACACACAATGTTTCAGAAATCCCTCTGAGGATATATAACATTTGAAGATGGTTTTTATTCCTATCTAGGTCTTCGCCACCTTTGGAATCTGGCTTCAATTACTGACTATCTGTCCAAGGTAAAAATATTCTCTGCATAATAAATCCTGCATACCAATTTGATGAATTCAAAGAGATATGAGAACTGGTTCAAGAGAAACCCTGGTTTTAGAGTCAGACCTACCAGGCATTGAATCCTTTCCCTGAAAAGTGCAATCAGTGAGCAAAACAGGGCTCTATTCCTCAACGTCTTCACCGGTAACATATAAGAGGGGATAAGTCATTCTCTCTTGTTGTGAAGACAAAATTGCACAAGTCACATGCATTTTGCTCCCCTACAGGTCTTCTTGTTAGCTCTCCTTCCCTAAATTTATCTTATTTGCTTAATAGGGAGAGCAAGCTGAAAGATGTAAGAAAACCTAAAGGCACAGGAATGCTGTTGTACACAGTAGGCCTGGAAACCCAGGTGGGAGCTCCATGCTCTTCAATGTGCCACAGAGTGACGACTGGAAGTATAGGTGGGCTCAATTTTCAAGATCAAGTATGGTTTCACTATGCCCTCTCTGCCCCTGGAACTTGACATTACCTACCTTTTTTTTTTTCAGAATCTCTTCCTAATGCCAGAAAATATAATTTTTGGTAAGAGGAACAGATAGTAGATGAACAGATTTTAACAAAACTGTCTTGTTTATAGCTAAACCTCTGAAGAAATTATAAAATATATGTCATTGTCTATAATATCAACCCCCAAAAGAAACTTGTTAAACTCCCCAAATGGCTATACAGTGGATTTCACCACATCCTCATAATATGAATACGTTTCTTTAAGTCATCTAAAATGAATTTAGAATGACCTGAGTAATCGACTGTGATTCATGCAATAATTGCATACACAATCTTTTACTATTCTACCTAAAACATCCCTTTGGCTGGTTTCGGATCTCTGTTTTACCCAAGCATAAGTTACTGCTCCTGAAAATGCCTAGAGAGATGTAATTGCAAGTGATGCATATACCATTTCCCTCAAACAGACAGAACCTGGCTCATTCTCTTAACCACAGCAAGGCACTTGGGGTATAGTGAGTGTTTGACGAATGATAGGAGAACGAAGAGACCAAATAAGCCACAGAATTTTAAAGGAGGAAAACTGCATTTTAACATGCAAATTTCCCACAGCAAGCATCATTGTTCGTCTTAGTAATGAATGACAGTATTTCACAAATGATGAGCTCTGGACTAAGTTTGTGGTAGAATAATGAAACCCCAGAAAAGGCACATTTCTCATCAAAAATCAATTTGTTTTCCTGCTTGAGCTGTAGTAAGCAGAGACAAGATAGCTTGGAGTTGTAATGTGCCAAGAAAACCTGCTGGGGCAAGAAAAGAAGTTTAGGATGTGCTCATAGTAGAAATAACTATCCATTTAAACACAAATGTTAGAAATTTACTTTGATCGACCTCTTTGGGAAGGTGGAGCTTTTGTGTCTATTGAAGGTATTCCTCAGGGAAAAATCAAATCGATGTTTGCTCAGTATTTCACTTATGAACACCTGACATATTTCTTCTTACAAAGTAACACGCCTTCATTTTTGTCCCTAGGCTCAAAGAAAATGAAGAGTCAGGAGGATGACAAAATGAGAGCCAGCACATGATCTTTTTCTTACTTTCCTAGACATCCTAGATGGTGAGAATAACAATATATAGGTGGTTCAACATATAAGGAGTTTGGAAGATGTCACTCTGTCCTAACACGTGTGCTAACACATGAACAGCTAAACCAACTAAAAGAAAGCAACAACTTTATTTAGATCCATCGAAGAAGTGAAGTCACAGAGCAAACTGCTGTCCCCAAAATTGGAGAGACAGACAGGTGGGTACAGAGAATCACAACTTATCTGAGCAGAAACCTCCTAGCAGAAAAATCCGCAGGAACGAGTACTGGAGTAGAAAAGCCTAAACTCTAACTGATGGATTGCTGGAGACTCCGTGTGGACAGGTCTGAATGACAGAAACTCCAGGGGGATCCTTTCATCTGGGGCTATCATGCTTTTGTGAGTTTTATCTCCAGGAGCTGGACCAGGTTCTCACAATGCATATTAGAGAAAAATCCCCTCATGCTTCCAGAAGTGGGAAGGGAAAAAAGAGGAAACATCTTGAAACATGCCACAGCATTCTGTTTGTCGTAACAAGGCCTGCCTTCAAGAGAAAATATTTCACCTGAGCCTAAACTATTGGGGTTCTATCAGATCCTAACCAACCTGGGAAAGGGAAATACTCAACTCCCTCCCACTCTAGCCTTCCATATAGAAGAAAGGAAATGCCCAATTTCAGTTTACTCTAGCCCTCTTGCCCCACCTAAAAGAGGTGGAGGACCTAAGAAACACTTGAGATGTTCACAGTTCAGAGGTACAGGGCTGCTGAAAGACTGAGACCTAATCACATAACTATATAATACTTCTCCTCCCCTGACATCTAACCACCACATGACTAAAGCTTTATTTATTGTAGTTCCTTTTTCTCTTCTATGTAGTACATTACGTTTGGCTGTCAAGAAAAACCTGTAAGACTTACTAAAAGAAAAAAGCAAAAGTTTGAAGAGACAGATCAAGCCTCAGAATCAGATATGGCAGGAATATTGAAATTATCAGACCAGGAACTTAACAGCATCACAATAGAGGCCCTAGATAAAGCAATAAGACAAGAAAAATAAAATAAATTAAAAGGCATACTGATGGGAAAGAAAGAAGTAAAATTGTCTTTATCCATAGATGACATGATTGTCTATGTAGGAAATCCAGGTTTGACTAAAAATCCCAGAGAAAATAAGCAATTATAGCAAGACTGCAAGATACAAGGTTAATATACAAAAGTCAAACATTTTCCTATTTACCAACAATAAACTAGTAGATTTTGAAATTAAAAACAAAATACCATGTATATTAGCCCCTCTGAAAATGAAATACTTAGGTATAAATCTAACAAAATATGTAAAAGATCTATATGAGGACAACTCCAAAACTGATAAATCAAAGAAGAATTAAATAAATAAAGAGATAGTCTATGTGCATGGATAGAAATACTCAATATTGTCAAGATGTCAGTTCTTCCCAACTTTTCAGTTGGAAAGAAGAATCTATATTTTCAATGCAATCTCAACCCAGATTTCAGCAAGTTAATTTGTGGATATAAACAAACTGACTCTAAAGTTTATGTGGAGAGAGAAAAGCCCCAGAATAGCCAACACAATACTGGAGAAGAACAGTCAGAGAACTGACACTACCTGACTTCAAGACTTACCATAAAGTTTCAGTAATCAAGACAGTGTGGTATTGACAAAAGGATGGACAAATAGATCAATGGAAAATAATACAGAGTCCACAAATAGATCCTCATAAATATAGTCAACTAAATTTATCAAAGAAGCAAAGGCACTACAATGAAGCAAGTCTTTTCAACAAACCGGGCTGGAACAGCTGGACACTCACATGCAAGAAATGGATCAAGACGTGGATTTTACACACTTCACAAAAAAATCATTCAAAGTTAATAGTAGTCCTAAATTTAAAACAAGGAACTATAAAACTCCCAGAGGATAACAGGATAAAACCTAGGCGACTTTGGATATAGTGGTGACATTTTAGATACGACACCACATACATGCTTTATGAAAAAAATAAGCTAAATTTCAGTAAAATTAAAAAAAAATCTGCTCTGTGAAAGTCAATGTCAAGAGAATGAGAAGGCAAGTCACAGACTGAGATAAAATATTTGCAAAAGACATATCTGATAAAGGATTTTTATCCTAAATATACAAGGAACTCTTAAAACTAATAAATAAATGAACAGCCCAATTAAAAACTGGCAAAAGACTTCAACAAACACCCCACCAAAGAAGATATACAGATGGCAAATAGACATATGAAAAGATGCTCAACATCATATGGCATAAGAGAAATGCAAATTAAAACAACAAAGAGATACCATTACACGTCTATTAGAATGGCCAAGATCCAAAACATTGTCAATACCAAATGCTGGTGAGGATGTGGAACAACAGGGACTCTTATTCATTGCCAGTGGGGATACAAAATGTTACAGCCCTTTAGAAGACAGTTTGTCAGTTTCTTACAAAACTCACTATACTTTTATTACACTACCCAGCAATCTCACACCTTGGTATTCGCACAAAAGAATTTGCCCCCTTCGAAGGGTTAGAGACAGTAGATCAAGGACTTCAATGTATTTTCTTAAGCTTTACAATCCCTATGCCAAGACCAGCAATGACGGAGAGTTTCTGTTGCTGCACATCCTCATCAACGATTGGTATTGTCGGTATTTTGGATTTTGGCCATCTAATAGGTGTGTAAGGGTATCTTTCTGTTGTTTTAATTTATATTTACCTTATGACATATGATGTTGAGCGTTTTTTCATATGCTTATTTGCCATCTGTGTATCTTCTTTGATGTGGTATCTGTCAAATCTTTATTATACCATCATTATTAGTAGAAAACCTTGAAAATTTAAAGAAACTGGGAATTTGTTCTTTAGGAGTAAAAAGGAAATAAACGAGATCTTGGCTTTTACTTCAACTAGGTTTAAGAGAGAAAGCCTGGGATGGAACAGACAGTGGCAATTTCAAGAGAACAGAGAAGAGGGCAGTGGAATCATCTATATGGCCTCAAGTAAGGGAGGAAATCCAAGCCTCGATAGGCCTGTGTGGGTATGACGATTCATTCCTTGCTACTTCCCTCCATACCTCCAAAATAAATAATGATTCCCAAATCCCCCTAGTGCTGTTCTAACAATCCCATAAAGACTTCTGTAGAAAAAGAAAAAAAAAGAAGAAATTCAAGATGTCACAATGGTTTGGTGGCCACTAATATTATATATCAGTGAGCTGATTTACCTTTCCACAAGGGCCGAAGCCAGCCCTGTCTTAGAATTTATTTCTACATAGTCACCTTCTCTCTTAACTCCAGGCAATTCCTTCAGCACCTGTGTAACTTGCTTATACCCAAATTAAACTACAGACATTTGTATGCTGTCTTGTAAATATTAGTTTTTTTTAAAGGTTTTTATTTTCTATGACTTTAGCTATACAACAAAAGCATGAGAGTAGGCTCTCTGACTTTTCTTTTCTTTTGCAACCATAATATTTATTTATGTAATGCACTTCTTTTGGTTAACACTGCATTTAAGCAGTACCACTCATATTTGAGATTATTTCTATTGTGTACATGTGTAGATAAACATATATATCATATACATAGAAATATACATACGATATATACTATATAGTAGAATATAAATACAATGTGACAACATTTACCTTATCCTAGCTTTTATCACCCAGATTGAAAGGGAATTTGGCCAGCCTCTGCCTCATGTTTAGAAAGCACATCAGTCATTCAGTCATTTCCAGAGTGATGGATACTGAACCAAGGTATTCAGACACCTTCCTGGTTTGCTTCCATAGACAAAGATCCTCTCTCTGCTGGTATGTACTGACATGTGCAGATGGACCCAGATCATAATGTTATCTTACATGGCATCTTCTATTTTTGTTTCTCTCACAAATAAAGTTTTGAATAACATGCTAGCAAAATGAGAACTATGGCATTCCAATGTATCAACTTAAGCATGGTATGATTAACTATTAAATATGTGTGGTCCTTCATGTTTGAAGAATGCTATGGTTAGGGAAAGTAAAGTGTAACCATCGGGGTCTGGGTAGAAAATAGGATTTCCTTAGATGTTTTACATGCAAAAATTTGATAAAGGGACCACGCATGAAGACACAGTCATGGTTAAAATACAGGCAAGATATGTGGAGACACTCAGAGGTGTTAGCAGAAGAAAGCAGTGAGCACCCTAGGGGAAGTGTGGGGGAATAATGTAACCACAGCCTAGCAAGACAGAGTAGGAGCTGGGAAGTATAGGCTGCCCAGCTAACCATAGTCATAGAGGGACAATGTCATTCCAGAAAGATGGTATCAACACAGGGGTGGGAAGGATAGACAGGTGGGGAAAAAAGGGAGTGGCATGGATAAATGAAGGATTGGGAAATGGGGAGTTAGAGACAGGTAAGAACTATACCAATCACTTTCCCCCAATGTCTCATCCTCCTGGTAACCTGATTCCTTCCCTCCCCTATGACCTGAAGCCAACCAGAGGCTAGCCAGCAAGAACTTGGGCAGGCATCCACAGGGCAGGACAGTGAAGAGAAGGCAGTGGAGAAGGCGGGCAGATGGAGAGTAGGCAGCAAACAAGGGAATTGTGCTATTATAAAACACAACCCTCATAAAAGCTAATTCACCAGATTATCACTTCTAAACTGTTAATTACTTTAGACCTAGCTCCTAAAATAGGGGCACACATAGAAATGGCACAGAATCCCAGGTTCTGTCAGGGAGGCAACCAGAATTGGTTAAAAGTGACTATGGTTATGATGCAGAGACCCCAAAACTAGAGTGAAGAGGTAAGAAGTGGCATGCCCCAGCTCATTCCAACATTTGGCCAATTTTAAGGGGGGTTTAGAGTCTCTTAATTAGGAGACACATTAGTTTTTAATAGAGTTGGGCCAACATTTCTGTACTTGAATCTCATGTGTTTCACAAGCTCATCATTCACTCTCCATGAATATGCACTAGACAGAGATTTCCTTGAGGCTGGTAACAATAAGGACTTTATATCATTAGCAAAATTCTGGATCTACTGTGGCTTAATCACATTCTTCTCTACACTAAAATCTCTATTAGGTCCTGCTGATTTTTCCACAAGATTAATTTTCATATCATACTTTACATTTATTGTCATTTTCAAGTATTTTAGCCACAAAATGATCCTTAAAACGTATCTCTGCATATTCATGCATATATGTGTTTTTATATTTATACAAAGAATACATACATTTTGAGAGTCATTGGGTGTCGATGAATTTACTCAAACACCATTAAAGAGCGTCAAAAATTTGTTTGGCACGTTCAAATCTGAAGCAGCAGCTGGTGTGAAAAATAAAGGCCATGCGGCAGGTTTCTCTTAACGAAGAGGCACTCAGCCTTTATCGTAAATATATTTTAAAGGCTAATGTACTTGGTAGAGCTCACAAGTACAGTCAGAATACAAAACACATCTCCAATCAGCAGTGCTTCACTTACTGAAGTTAATTGCTAAAAATAATAATAATGCCAAGGGTTAAGAGAGAGAATCTAGTACTTAACAAGTGCCCCCAGAAAGCTAAGTCAGATTAGATACCTAGCAAAGGGAAGGCCATGCTGGTGTTCCTCACATTTTCCTGTCTAGATCCTTGTCAAGAGAAAACCATCCTTCAGATGTCAAGAAGGATTTGTGAGCATTAGTCTAATTTTCCTTTCAGGATAAGGAAGCAAATAACTTTCATGAAGGAAGTCTTTAGTGCTTTACCAATATGCTCAATTTTCTGCCAGATGCATGAAATGGCTGTTTGACATCAGCACTGCCTGCACTGTTCATCTCTTTTTGTATTGATTTATCTGCTAACCTTGACGAGCCAGTCTTAGATTGCAGATTGGTCACACAGCAGGACAGAACCATTTTGCTTGGTGACAACTTGCATTTGTGATTGGCAGCCACCCTGCAACCAAACTGCCTAGCATCTCCAAAGTATCTTGAATCTTTCCAAGGAATAGCAATTTTTCCTTCTCTGCACAATCTTAATTTAAGAATTAGGGAAGGCATCACTGTAAAACAGCCAACTCCCTTATTTACTGTAACAATCACAGGCTGTCACATTCTGCCACCCAATCATTCAGGAAATGTTTTCCCCAGATTTGGGTGCTGTGCTTGGGGCTCCAGGAAATGGGAGAGAACTTCTAGGCTCGAAAAAACTTAATCAAGGGGGAAGAAGAAACAGACACACACACACACACACACACACACACACACACACACACACAGAGTCATGCATGCAACCATGCATACACATACTTACACACGGTGGCAGGTAATGCCAGTGCACCCATATTCCCTTGATCCATCCCACATGTCACATGTATCATCAGTAGACAAGTTGTAGACAAGCCTATGGCATCCTATTTTATATAGATCTGTCTTTCTGAGAACTTTCTCTGGCCCCTAGAGGGGACAGGAGGGTGCTCGGCTTGAACAAGCCAGAACTGATAGAAAGCTGCCACCTCTGGGAATAATCCTTACCCAGTAAGTGATGAGAATTGGTGGGCAAGTACCTCAGCCTCCTCGACCCTCACTGGCACAGCTATGAAGCCTGGTCCTTATGGTTTCTCAGAAAAATGAACCCCTGTATTGGTTTCTTACTGCTGCTGTAACAACCCCCCCATAAACTCAGTGACTTAGAACAATACAAATGCATTATCTTACAGTTCTGCAGGCCAACATTCTGAAATAAATTTTACTGAGCAAAAATCATGATTAGGGCAGGACTGCATTCCTACTGGAGGCACTGGAGCAAATCCATGCCCTTGTGTTCTCCAGCTTTCAGAGGCCACATGCATTCCTTGGCTCGTGGCTTTTTCCTCACATCACTGCGACATCTGATTCCACTGTCACATCTCCTTCCCTACCTCTGCTTCTGCTGTAATGGTGCATTGTCTTCTCTGACTCTGACCCTCCTGCCTTCCTCATATAAGGACCATTGTGATCATACTGGGCCCATGGGGATCATCCAGAATCCTCCCATCCCAATATCTTGAACTTCATCAATATCTGCAAAGTCTCTTTTGCCATGCAAGGAAACATATTCATAGGTTGTGTGAACTAGGACGTGGACCTCTTTTTGAGGCCATAGTTTAGGTTACCACAGTCTCCAACAAAAATGAACTCTTGTTGCCAGAGCAATAACCCATTTGTTAATGTACCCTTCCTTGGCTTTACTCCCCTCCTCTCTCCCTCCTTTCTCCCCATCCTACTGTTTATGAGATTGCCTCTCAGATGTCTTTTATCCAACTTTTGATCTCAAATTTTAAAACTCTCACGTACTCATCAAATTTTAAAAATAATATAACAGGTATCCAAAGACAGAATCTCATTTAAAAAAAAACTCATTGAAAATATTATTTAAAAGTCTGATTAAAAAAAATAATACACCAGGCTGGGCATGGAGGTTCACGGCTGTAAAATAGGTGTAGGAGGATGTTCCTACAGTGTTCCAATGAAGCACTGCTGATTGGAGATGTGTTTCGTATTCTGACTGTACTTGCAAGCTCTACCAAGTACATTAGCCTTCAAAATATATTTATGATAAAGGCTGAGTGCCTCTTCCTTAAGAGGCCACCTGGCTTCCTTGAGGCCAGGTGTTCAAGGCCAGCCTGGGCAATATAGTGATGTCCCATGTATACAAAAGAAGTTCGCCTGGTATGGTGGTACATGCCTGTAGTCCCAGCTACTTGGCAGGCTGAGGCGGGAGGATCACTTGAGCCCAGAAGTTCAAGGCTGCAGTTTGCTCTGATTGTGCCACTGTATTCCAGCATGGGTGACAGAGTGAGGCCCTGTCTCAAAAACAAAAACTAAAAATGGAGAAAAGGAACAGAAAAGGGGAGCAAAAACAGTATAGAAATTCAGATACAGCGGAGATCAGTCCAAGTGGAAATCTAGAAGGTGTCATAGAGAAGAAAGGATTTCAGTCAGACTTCAAAGAATGGGCATATTGTTGATAGTCTAATGAGTAGGTCGAGATTTTTCCTCTTTCTCAAAAATATGTATCAGAGCCAGTTTCTGACAAACCAAAAGAAATACCATCATCTTGAAATCAAACATTTATCAAAAATTTTTCAAGTTCCCAAGTAGAGACATATGACCCAGATTTTCAAACACCTGAAGACCTTCCATTTTATCTGCAGGATTCCAAAGCCAGAGCAATGCTTTACAGGGATATCTTGCTGGTTTTTCTTCTCTGTTATTGAAGTAGAATGCAACAATCAAATTGAATGAATAGTTATTGTGTCTCAAATACAACTCTACCAGCTCAGGGAAACACCAGAATAAGGATGTAAAAATTCCACTGCGCTCAAGCAATTGACAGACTTACTGGGGAAGCAAAACCACAACACAGTCTTAAAATTGGAAAACCAAGCCTGTATGTTTGTTTTGTTTTGTTTTTAGGAGAGGCCACATCATTAATACTTTTTGATGTCACGGGGCAAATCCTATGCAGAAAGAAAACTTGACTATCAATGACTTTGAGCAGCACAGTGATTCAGAAGATTCCGACTTTATGAAGGCTTAGGAATACCTCACTCTCCTTATTTCACTTTCATTTTCCTTTTGCGTGTGCGAAAGAGTGATATATCACAAAAGCCTATGTCTAAAATGAATCTAAAAGTGCTCTTTTGATAAATATAAAATACAAATTTTAAGGGGTAATAAGGCATTGTATCATATTTCATGTATTCTAAAGGTATACAAAATTACAGCAGCATCTTACAGTTGCTAGAATTTAGGATTCAAAAAAGTATAACATTGTGAAGTGACAAATCAGTCAAAAATCTAGATAACTTATCTTTTATTAAAACTTAATAAAGGATGTATTTGGCCTCAAATATTTTGCTTCACTCTCAAGGCCGAGTGACATAAATTTAATGGAAGAATAGGGGTGGCTCCATCTCCTCCCTTTCTTTGTTCTCCTATGGTTCCATTTTTTTGCAATATATTTCCCTTATAGAAGGCTGCAAAGAGCATTTTCTTCTCCCCAAATAATTTTAGAGGGTTTGATGAACCTGAAAAGCTAGAAGTAGAAAGTCAGGCTAAGAATAGTGGGATTAAATGTTTTCTGCCATCAGAATTACCTTTCAAATGGTAGGAGACATTCTGGGCAAGCCTGCAGTAGCCACAGTGCACTCTTCTCTGAGGATTACATGGCTATCTGGAAGAGGACTTATTCCTGTCCTTGTTACAAGTGACTGCACACGCTGACACTAACGGGGCATGGGGCTTCCCCTTGGCATGTGTGTGGCAGGCAGCCAGGGCTGTTCGGCCAGCATGATGGATGGCTGCTGGGTGTGGCTGCTGCAGTGTGGGGAAGTTTGCTGAGGGAATACATTGATGGCTGTAGATGCTGAGAAACGTAGTTCTGTTTTTGCCCTCCATACTGCATTAAATGATCTCCCATCTGAATGCGATTTTCCTGGAAACTCTCATGCAGTTGCCATGGAAAAGAATTTGTCCCCACCTTTCATTCCTACCTAAAAGAAAGCTTGCCACATCTTTAATGCCAGCAGAAGAAGTTTCACCAGCATGGCTTTCAAACTTTCTTGCAGATTCATCATCCATCTAAAGGAACAGAGAGGTACCTTGTAGTGGTGGGATGGTGGGGTGTGGAGGAGATATTACTATACAGTCCTACCTTGGTGTCCGAAGGGAATTGGTTCCAGGACTCCCCACAGACACTGAAACCACAGATGCTCAAGTCTCTGATAAAAATGGAATAGTATTTGCATACAACCTATGCGCATCTTCTTAAATATTTAAAATAGGCCCTAGATTACTTATACTACCTAATAAAATGTAAATGTCATGATAACAGTTGCCATATTGTATTCTTTATTTGCGTTATTTTTTAATTGCTGTTTTGTTATTTATTTTTTTTTCTTAATATTTTCAATCAGCAGTTGGTTGAATCTGTAGACGTGGATCCCCCAGATACGGAGAGTAGACTGTAGGGGCGAGGGAGAAGCGATCCTGCCTCCAAGTACAACGGTGATTCCTACCCAATGTGGGGAGACATATGCCTACAGGACAAGGCCTCCACGCTGGTTAGGCTAAGTCAGGGAGTGGATAGGGCTGACATCCAGCCAGGTCAGCTGCCAAGGTCTGTGTTCAAGTTCAAGGGTGACAACCTCCCCATCTTGACCCCAAGAACGAACTACTTTCTCTTGCACAAAAGCAATTAGACTGCCAAGCCATGCACCTATGGGGTTGCCTCTGTTCCCAAAGGGTGATTTTGCTCTAATTTGTATGAAGTTACTGTGTATACTGGCAGGCACCCTGGAACTGAGTGAGTTTTCTAATTGCTCATTTTTAATCTGTGCTTCATGAAAATCAGCCAGCTACTGATATTGATGGTAGTACATTAGGCATTCTGAAGCAGGAGAAAACAAAGAGAGCTGAGAACCACCAAATTAGAGGTTGGGAGAAGATCCGCACTACAGAGTGTGAGAGGCTTTCTTGTCCATTATCTTTTGCTCACAGTATCCCAGCTCAGATGTCAAGGCTGGGCAAGGCGGGTAGTTGGGACAACATGAAGCCTCGCTCATTAAGTGAAATTTCATCCTAAGGGATCATAAAAACAAACCAATAAAAGATAAACAACAACAAATGTAGAATGAATACATAGAAATACAAGTTGGAAAGCTAAAGCATAAATCAACCATGAAGTTGCTAGTTATAAATGATTTAGGATAAAATGCTGTTATTAATAGCTAATATATATCAAGCTCTTACAATGAGATATTTACTCTGTTAAGAGTTTTCAATTGCCTTATTTCATTTAAGTTCTCCCAGTGATACTATTTCAGGTTAGATGTAATGAATTCTCCTTCCTATTTTATAGAGAAACAAACTGAGGTCCGCAATGGCATGAGTTTGCCTAGACTTGCAGAGCTAATAGGGACTTGAGCCAGGATTCAAATCTAGGCAGTTTGAACTCCAAAACCACACTCTGGAACATGCAGACACATTTCTATGTTGGAAAACAAAAGATCTTAAGATAATTTTGCTTCTTTTAGCTGATAGAAAACTGACCCTTTGAGGAGTATGCTATTTAAAAACATGCAAATCTGATTAGTAAACCCACGTGGGTATCACTTGTGAAGAGAAATGCAAACTGGGACTAGAGAAAGGAAATAAGTCAGGGAGCTGTTAAGAGCAGGATAGATACTAGCAGAATTGGAAACTAAGGGAATTGGAAAGTCACTGTAGCACAACCAATAGCTATTATTTTTTAAAATGCATGCAAGGGTAGAATTCCCTCAAGCTTAGAAAACAGTAAATTTAATACTCAGCTCAGAAAATGGGACCAGGGATGGCTGTCCTTACTATAAACAGTTGAAATGCAATGTTGGAATGCTGTTTTCTATTGTCTTGGGGGGATGTCTTCAGGCAAAAGTTACTCCCTGATAGATGGTAAATGGGTCAGACATTGACCCAGTCTAATTTTATTCTTCTCTGATTTCTGGTGGACAGATTTTAAAACTGACAGAGGATTCCTGGTAGATATTTGCCTCCTATAATTCCAGCCTTTTTACTGTGCAAATATTTTTGAATGCCTACTCTGTACCCTAGTCTGTACACATTCTTCAGCATCCCATACTCTATCTAGAGAGACCAAAATCAACATCTATTGAATGGTGATTTTGGGCCAAACACACTGTTAGGGACCATGCCATATATTGTTTCTAATCTTCCCAATACACCTGAAGGCCAGGCCTTATTATTTTAGTTACTTAGATGAGTAATATGAAGCTCAGAGATGTGAAATAACTAGTTTAACACCACACAGCTGGTAAGTGATAAAGATGAGTCAATCTGGGTGGAGGGGCTCAAAAGTTCATTCTTGCTATTGTTTTCTATTGGGATTAAGACAATAAATTAGAAGAATGAGAAAAAGTTGTTTTAGGAGTTCAGGGGCAAGCAAAATTCTTACCAGATTAGGGATAAAAAGCAGAGAATATAAGACCAGAAAAACTTCCTGGAAGAAATGTATTTATGGCAAACCCCAGAGGATAATGGGATTTACACATGAAATAGAAGACAAGATTCTGTAGAGGTAGTGTGAGCATAGGTACCGGGCCCGAAAAGCATAAAACATGGACTTTACTGCATCAAGTTCAGTTACGGGAAAGAACATTGGGACATAAGGTAAGAAACAAGTTAATAAAACAGATACTGAAATCATAGGACATAGAATAAACTTGGATGATAGCAAGAGGGGAAAAGGTGAGAAATATTCAACAGTTGTGGAGAGAAAAAATACTGGAAAATAGTTGGCAACAAACTACATGTGAGAACAAGGTGAAAGAAATGGTTATGAGTAACTGGGGATTTAAGGCTTGAATAATGGTGTCATTAATAGAAAAAAACAGGAAGGGAAAGAAAAATAAGATGCAGACTTAGTATTAGACTAAGTAAACCTGAAGCCAGTGAAACAAACGAAGGAGATGTCCAAAGTGAACTGACTTGAAAAGTCAAAGTTAGAGAAGGGTATAGTCTTCCAAGCCTGCAGTTGAGTAAGACACATTACTTAAAGGAAAGAGTAAGGAGAGACAAGATGGAAATAAAGGAAGAAGATTAACTAGGAAAGAGCATCTGGGAAAGATGTGGGCAGATAAGTGAAAAGAGAACCAAGAAAACATAGAAACGTCAACAGAAAGCCTTTTTCAAAAAAGAAGAGATGGTGTTGAAGCACTCAAAGCTACAGAAAACTCAAGACAAATGAGCACCCAGAATACAGAAGTTGGCTCTGTTCCTTGGAGGTTGTTGGTATATACTTTGAGGAAATGGTTTGGGACCAGGAAGGAGGAAGGTGCCACATTGAAAATGGTTTGGGATCATTGTGGGGAGATGGTAAAAACAGTAAATGTAGTCTCTTTGTTCAAGGAGTTTTAGGAAAGGTAGAAGATAAGCTTGTTCAAGATCTTAGAGTCAAGAAAAGCAGTTTTTTGCTTGTTTGTTTTTAAGTAAGAGGACAGATTTGTTTGCTGTGGAAGAAAAATATTTAGTTTGGAAGGGGGAATGAAAAGGGATCAGAAAGAGGAGGATAATTGATAGATCATCAATCTGAAGAAAGAGGTAGAAGAGTTGGAATCCACATCAAAGGCAGAGGAGCTGACTGTAAGGAAGATTGGGAGATAATTCCTTCTTTTAGACAGAAAAGAAGGAGAAGGAAATGGATGAAGATACAAAAAAATGTAGTGGAAGAGAGGAAGGAACTGGTAAGTCCCATGTTACAGGTTCATTTATCTCATTTAAGAAAGAAACTAAGTAATATACAGAGTGTACTTGGCAGAAGTTCAGGTCAGCAGTGGAGGCTTTATTAGGACCTGAAAACCCACAGGTGTGGGAATCAAACAGACATGAAATATAAAGTTTTTTTGAGTTCTGTGTAAGTTACCATCTCAGCCCCAGAGTTAACATGAAGAAAACGGGAATAACACTACCTAAAAGGTTGAGGTTTGAATATATGCAATCACATCAAATTCTTAGCACAATAGGTGTTATAATGAGTACTCTTTTCCTACTTGCCATTCCTTGAGTGGAGCAGGGAACACTGGGATTGAATGCAGGGAAGGATATAGTAGGCAAGTGATTAGAGATGAACCCTAGGAGTACTGATAAGTGGTAAGGGCCCAGCTGAGAAGCAATAGAAGTTCAAGTGTGGAAGAAGAGCATGTGTGATGGGAAAATACAGCTGGCCTGTCATCCCTATGCTGATAGTTTTGGAAGAGAATTGGACAATGTGAGTAGCAGTATTTCCCCAAGAATGAGAACTAAGTTACTAATAAAGAAAGAAGGGGGCCGGGCATGGTGGCTCACACCTGTAATCCCAGCACTTTGGGCAGATCACGAGGTCAGGAGATTGAGACCATCCTGGCTAACACAGTGAGACCCCGTCTCTACCAAAAATAAAAAAAATTAGCTGGGCGTGGTGGTGGGCGCCTGTAGTCCCAGCTACTCGGGAGGCTGAGGCAGGAGAACGGTGTAAACCCAGGAGGCGGAGCTTGCAGTGAGCCAAGATCATACCACTGCACTCCAGCCTGAGCGACAGAGCCAGACTCCGTCTCAAAAAAAAAAAAAAAAAAAAAAAAAAAAAAAAAAAGAAAGAAAGAAGGGAAAGGACAAAAAACAAAGAGGAGAAAGGGACACATATAAGACCATTGTTGATATAATCAACCATGGGATCCAAGATGGATGAAGGAGGTAGGAACAAAAAAAGAGAAAACTTTTTATAAGCCCAATAACAGGGATGAGTTGGGAGACCAGGAAGCATGCCAGGGAACAGAGCATTAGCAAAGCCAAGGACTAAGAGAAGCCAAAGAAGGAAGTGAGGGAGGACAAGAGATCAAAGGTGGCAGAGAGGAGGAGTTTTATGTTCAGAACCACAGTGATGCAGAAGCTGTAGGTGAGGCAAGGTCTGGGATGGCAGCTGAAAGAGAGGCAGAAGAATACAGGAACTGCTATATCAGGATGCAATATCCCCAGAAACAACGGCAGAGAAGAATAGGAAAGAAGATGGCCAGTGTCCTGCCACTGAGAAACAGCCCTGGACCACCACAGATGGAGGCAGCGAGGGTGGAAAGGGAGAGAACCATGAGGCTTGTGGACACAAGCCAAGATGGGATTGGTGGTATCTGTGCAGCATAAGAAAGTGGCCCGGAAGTGCAAGGGATGCCCTGGTTCTTCCTCTGCACTCCGCAGGTGGCAGGGAGATGACACACAAAGGAGTAGCTTCCCCCTCCATCCCCTGTTGAAGGTTAGGAGGAGATGGTACCTCAGGGGAAAGCCAGGCTTCAGTTTTATAGTGACAAGGTGAAACAAACATCCAAGAAGCTGAGAAGAAGGGAAGTTTATTCAAAGTTGTACAGAAAGGGCTGGGCACAGTGGCTCACACCTGTAATCCCAGCACTTTGGGAAGCATAGGCGGGCAGATCACGAGGTCAGGAGATCGAGACCATCCTGGTTAACACGGTGAAACCCCGTGTCTACTAAAAATACTGGGCGTGGTGGCACGCGCCTGTAATCTCAGCTGCCCAGGAGGCTGAGGCAGGAGAATCGCTTGAACCCAGGAGGCGGAGGTTGCAGTGAGCCAACATTGCACCATTATACTCCAACCTAAGCGACAGAGCAAGACTCTGTCTCAAAAACAAAACAAACAAACAAACAAAAATTGTACAGAAAGATAGACTTACTTCCGAGAAATGTGGGAAAACTAGGGAATTGTCAAGTTGACAACTAAGTTGTTTTCAACTAATTTTTTGATGAGACCTAGAGCAAATTCCTTAACTTACCTGTGCCTCTAGATAGTGGAAATAATGAAGAGACCTCATATCATCGTTCTGAGGGTAAAATCAGTTAAAAAAAGAAAGCCTTTAGAATAGGGCCTGGTATGGAGTCGGTGCTTGGTACATTACTGTTAGGAGTAATATTGGGATGGGGTGTCTGGAGCCATTTGCATAAACCCCCTTCATCCCTTCTCTCTACTGTGTTCTCCATCTCGAATGTATCCTGTTGTCCCCGGGACATGCTCTTTGGATGGCTCCTTACATTCCCACTGGCATCGCCCAGGCCCAAGGCCCCTTTCTTGTGGACTGGATTCCTGCTCAGTTGGTCTCCTTGCTTCCATTTCTCTCCCCCTCCCCTGCTTCCAACCCCTTTTGTACCCAGCTGCCAGGCATGACCCTGCCTAATGACACACACACTGGGGCCCTGCTTCCCATAAGCTCCATCATCTCTGTGGACCCCAGGCCCTCCATAGCTTGACATCGATCTCACTACCCACCTGTATTTCACAACTCCCCAACATGGGCTTTCAGTGCAGCCACATCCCAGGCCTCCATGTGAACCCTGTTTGTTCCAGTTTCCATGCCCTCACCTGTGCTATTTCACTACCTTCCCAGGCCTCTATGTGTACCCTGTTTGCTCCAGTTTCCATGCCCTGACCTGTGCTATTCCACTACCTTCTTTTCTTCCTGCAAATGAATTCTACCTCTCATTTCAGATCATCCCCACTTCCCACCTCCTATCTTCTGCTCATCTCTGACTATGCCAACCAACAGATTTTCCCATCAATCCTTTTTTGTGCATATTATATACATTTCCTAGCCAGCAGTAATCTCTTATAGGGTCAGGACCATGTCTTACTTTTTCTTCTTTTTAATTCCCCACAGAATGTATGCCAGTGTTGAATGCATAGTTGTCAATCAGTGGTTGTCAGCAATTGGCTTTAGTGTTCACCACATGAGCTCCTACATATCTTCTGTAGTCTAGTGAGCTCAGTGAAAATGATATGAACTGCATAGAAATGTGTTTCAAAAATATCCCCCCTTCCATTCTTGGAGGTCTTGCAAAGTGACAGAAATTCCATTATTATGGGTTTATCCTTTGGGTCTTGAATATTTTTCCATCTTCTAATACTTCTAAGAGAGTGAAAATGTCCCCAAGGCAGGGAGAATGTCTTATTGCATGACAGAGTGATACTTTGCATGGAGATTGAGATGGCTGACAGGGAGGAAGACTAGGGAAGATGGCTTAGAGCATGGCCTTTTGATATAGGAGATCTATCTGAGGAGAAAGGATGCAAGAACAGCAGGAGATGGGTAATAGAAAAAATAAAAGGAAGCACACAAAAGGCAAAGTGTATGGAATAAACTCACCTTATTGACACAAAGATAGTGCTTCCATGTCCAGACAACCTTTTAAGGTCTGCTCTGTGACTGCACAGTCACTGAGCTTCTCTCTTTGTCTACAAGCTGTTTTGTTGTTGTTGTTGTTGTTGTTGTTGTTGTTGTTTTTGTTTTGAGCCAAACTGTTTTCATAGATAATGTCATAATACATCCTAAGTAATTTGAAGCAAGGTGCAAATCACTAGTCAACTGTGAAATCATCAGAGCATGAGGAATGGAACAGGAACAACACGAAGATATTGGTTTCATTTGTAGTTAAGACACCAACAAGGCTAAACACCAATTTCTTCCCACTGACTTAAATCAATAGCTTCTTTCTCTCTTTCTTTTTTTTTTAATTGAATAGAAGTATGGAGGAAATATCCTCTTAACATGTTCGATACTTCCTCAGCACAAGTACTTTTGAAAGGGGTCCTGCATCTAATTTTGTTAGTTGATGTGGATCCTGCATTTAATTATGTTCTGACACTGGCCATTAGTCCTTATTCAAATTCAATGCAGCGGCAGACATATTCATTACCGACAAAAGACATTTATACTCTAGTGGGAGGAAAACATAAAATTTGCCATCTAAAGAGTAAAGGTCTATCCAGAAAGTAAAAAGAGAGAACCTGGACTCTGCTTTCTGACATATAGCCACCTTACCCGCATCATGGTAGACGCTTGGAAATCAGATTGCCATTTCTAGACATTTCTTGAATAGTAGCATACGATCTTAACATCACAGAAACTTTAATTTCAGTAAGAACTTCACGCAAATTAGAATGCAGTCTGCTGTTCTCAGAGGACACCCTCTCCTTCGCCACTACACACTCAGGAAGAAACAAGAGTACCTGGCACTTGGTAGCAGAAAATGAACATTTGTGGACCGAATAAACAAAGTTCTACTTTTCACATTTTTTTTACCATGCCTACACCAAGTTGAATCAATAAATATTTGATTTATTCTTCTGCTGCAAAATTCATTAACCACATGGCTGCACCTTCCTAAAAGATTATATACTGTGGCCAGTTTCTTCACAATAAAATATAAAGAAAAGGAGATCTCTCTTATGAGAGAGAGGAGAGACAGAGAATATTTGGAATGAGAGAGAGAGAGAAAAAATAACCTCCTGAATCCCAATTTTCTCATTTGTAAAATGGGGAGTGCAATGTTTCTCCTGGAGAGGTAGGAAAGATGAACTGAGATAATATATGCATTGCACCTGTCTAACACAGACAGAGCTGTGTCCCAACCTCACTCTCCACCTTGCCCGGCTCCCCTTCAGGAATATGGTTTGAGTGGCTAAATGCTGGTTTCTCATTTTCACGTTAAAAGTCAAAAACTATTCTAAAGTTATGATGTATCATGGTAGATACATCTTCTTAAAAACAAAATAAAAAAATACCATTTATACTTTAAATATCCCAGAAAAGTAGGCTTCATTCTTCCTATAAAGGCACTTCATTCTAAGGTGTTTAGAAATTTCCACCAGCTGACCTTCAGGCAGAGATTTGAGCACAAGTAATTTATTTGGAGGATAATGCAAACAAATATATTTGAAGCACAAAGCAGTTACCACTGTGGACAGCTGGGGCTAAAGTCCACTGGGAAACTTTGGGAAATGGTATAGAACACACACTTCGGAGTTATCTTGTCTGAGGAGCAAAGGAGGTGCGTACTTATCCACCAGTTCCATCACTCATGGATCTAGGGCAGCTGGGATGTAGTGGGTGTTAATTCCTTGGCATTCTAGATTTGCCTGGTCTTCAGCAGAGCAGGTTCCAGCAGCCAGAGAATACCTTCATAGAGCAACACACTTTCTCCTGAGTGGATGTCAGGCTGCATGGACGTGGTGAGTGCAGACAGGAGGACCATAGGCAGGACAGCAACAATATCTGCGGCAATGCCCAACTTCAGCACCCACTGCATTTACAATAAATAGCTGCAAATTATGATTCATCTATAAAGACTTGCTGGGCCTCTAAGGAATGTTCCTCCTCAGGAGTTAAAAAAAAATCAATTTTTATAGGCTCTAGGGAAACCTTAAAAGAGTCTTTAAGAGCTTCTCTAGCCATGAAATATCCTCTTTCAGAGGACAAAAATAATTTTGGAGGGCTGCTTACAGAGTAGCAACTGTCACATAATGATTTTAAATAAATAAAATTCACTTTGTAATTATAATACAGTCTTTTTTCTTCTTAGTGTCTCTCCAAGCCCTTGTTTTACAGGTTTTCACAGGAAGTATGCCAGAGAGAAATCAGACTGGAATTGTCATAATATAGAAAACAATAGAGGGAAGGAATAGCAAAGAATGATGAGACCACTGGTTCCAGTGACATGCCCATAGGCCATATCACAGTGTGAGGAGCTTGATAATTCTGGGCATTTTGTTAGATTCTGATCCAGTTCATAAAAATGCCACCGTTCACTTGTCAGACTCGAAGTGAATCACACCATCCTGTGTTCTTTTACCGACCTTTGCCCCATACCAACAGCTGTGTGCAGGTGGGATTGTCAACATAGTACTTGAATAAATGAGTGAATTAATTACTTTAATTGAATGAATTAATATATCCTCAGGGCTAAAATAATTTGGAAGTCTGCCTAATCTGTGTATTATAACAATGCCAGGCAATGAGCTAAATAGTTCAAAGCATTTATGGTTACGGAATGAATGAATATGAATGAACGAATGAATGAAAGAATAAGCACACAAATGCGTTGACCTTTGCAGAATGCCCAGCCGTCACTTTTTCTGAGCAATAAAGTCTTGGCTCAAACTTAAAGTAGCTCCCCGCCACCACCGTCACTCCATAATGTCCTTCTCTATTACATAACTCTGTTTCATTTCCTTTACAGTACACAGAACTTAACAAAATTATGTCACTTACTTATTTTCCCTTCACTAGGGTGAAAACTCTGCGGCAGCTGGAGCCATGTGTTACTTGCTCATCACTGTGTCCACGGAGCTGAGGACCCTGTCTGATACCTTAAGTATGGGCTCAGTAAATATGGATGGTATGAATAAGAGGTGTGGCCATGGAAGTCACCTTCCTTCACAGGGTACGAAAGAAGAGATGCCAGCAAAGGTAAGGTGGGCACATGGGAGCACTTGTGGGTACAGTGGTGGAGGTTAGATCTTCATGCAAGGTCTTTGGATGTTGATGAAATGACCATCACTCTTGTGGATCCCCAGCCACATGTCTACCCCTTCCTCCCCGACCTGCAGGTGTGCCCTGTTTTCTCATGCCTCACAAGCTTAGAGAAGAATTGAAGCTCATCACCCCGCCTGATTGTAGACTATGGACAGCCCTGAGCCAGCGCTCCCCTCAAGGAATCAAGGAAATGTGTATTCATCTGTTTTAAAGTAATGAGGAGAAAATTCTGCCTACTCTGCAAAATCCATCCTGGGATTGCCAAGCATTCGTCTCATAGCCTGAGCCAGAACCTTGCTGAAGCCAGGACACTGGAAAGCTCTCAACATGGACAGAGCTGTGCCCCAACCTCACTCTCCACCTTGCCCGGCTCCCCTTCAGGAATATGACTTGAGTGGCTAAATGCTGGTTTTTCATTTTCATGTTAAGAGTCAAAAACTATTCTAAAGTTATGATGTATCATGGTAGATACATCTTTTTAAAAACAAAATAAAAACATAGCATTTGTACTTTAAATATCCCAGAAAAGTAGGCCTCATTCTTCTTATAAGGTGTTTAGAAATTACACCTTCATTCTAAGGGGTTTAGAAATTCCTACATACAAATGTGGCAAATCTCATTCACCTTAGTTATCTTTATTTATGACTCTACCTATGTAGAGTATTAAAAAAGTGATGTAACCTCCAAAAAATAGGGAGAGTATCAAGTAAAGAAAAAGATACAAGCTAGCTTTCACTGGTGAATATGCTGAGGGTAGAAAGAGAGTCAAAAAATCAAATCAGGTCTCCCTCCATGGGAGGTAAGTGCCTCATAGGAATGTGAGTCCTGCCCAGTGTTTATGGCCCATTTACCAGGAGCCATTCACAGTTCAAGGCACTGGAGGTACAAGGATGACTAAGACATGTATCCTAACCTCAAAAAGCCCAAGCGAAAAATAGACTTTTCAGGCAGAGCAATAATGAAGGTAGAAACAAAGCTGATCTAGAGACAGAGCAATTAATTTCCAGGGATGGCTAAGAAGGTGCTATATTAAGATGAAGTTCTGAAAGACAATTACCATCTGAACAGGTACATAAGGGTTAGATGATGTGATTATGCTTAATTTTTTCAGTACAGTCAGAGTGGGATAAAGCTAAAGCAAGAGTTTTAGAAGGGACTGGGAGATTCCAGGAATGGTTAACATACAAATTAAACATATCACTAGAATTTTTTTCTCTAAAGATATTTCAAAAATCAGTGAGGAAGAAGGTTGGCTAGTTCATAGGGCAAGTGACTTAAATTATTAGGGAAATGAATTTCTATAAACAATGATATTGGACAGACAGAGCAAAGTCATCCACATACTTTTCTCCATATCCCCACTCCCTCCCATTTCTGAGTAAATGGTCTCAGGGAATGACTTGTCTTTTGTGAAAAGAACAGCCAGTTAGACGGGCCAAGTATGGTGGCTCATGCCTGTAATCTCAGCACGTTGGGAGGCTGAAGCAGGAGGATCATTTGAGCCCAGGAGCTCAAGACTAGCCTGGGCAACACAGGGAGAACCCCATCTCTACCAAAAAATTAAAAATTAGCCAGGCATGGTGGTGCATGCGGATTGCTTGAGTCTGGGAGCTCCAGGTTGCAGTGAGTCGTGATTGTGCCACTACACTCCAGCTTGGGTGACACGGTGAGACCTTGTTTCTGGAAAAAAACAAACAAACAAAAACTACAAGCTATGTGAGATGGCTGCACCATGAGTGAGTATCAGCTGATGGGTAGCCAACGTCCTTCATCGAATGGCTAAAATCATAGAAGGGACCAAGATACTTCAATCATCAATTTGTCTTGAGAGAAAAATAGAGGTTTTCCTCAAGCTGTAGGATCAAGAACAAGGTGCTTAACAGCAGAGTAAGTGTGAAATAAAATATTCAGTAAATGTAACCTGTTTTTAAATGTGCTTATTTTAAAATAAACTTTATATTTTACAGTAGTTTTTAAAGTTTTTTGTTTGTTTTTTGAGATGGAGTCTTACTCTGTTGCCCAGGCTGGAGTGCAGTGGCGCAATCGTGGCTCACTGCAACCTCTGCCTCCCGGGTTCACATGATTCTCCTGCTTCAGCTTCTCAAGTAGCTGAGATTATAGGACTGCACCATCACACCCAGCTAATTTTGTATTTTTGGTAGAGAGGGGGTTTCGCCATGTTTGCCAGGCTGGTCTTGAACTCCTGACCTCAAGTGATCTGCCCACCTCAGCCTCCCAAAATGCTGGGATTACAGGTGTGAGCCACCACACCTGGCCTAAAAGTATATTTTAACTGACTTCTTAGATTAATCCTTTGTTATATCTAGAAATTAGTAGTCATCTCCATTATCCTTTGCTGGAGTCAAGTGGTCCACATAGTCTAAGTCAGGTAAGGCAATTGTTTGGCTCTTCCCACCCATTACTTCCTCCTCCTCTGGCAAACATCACTAATTGATAACAGTACTCTTTGCTCTGAACCCAAATGAGCTCTCGGAATCCTTTTCAACACACCTCTTCAGGCGGTCATTCCTCCTATTGGCACTGACATATGGAATGTAGTGTACTGGCCATCTCTAGTTATGCCAAAGCTTCCCAACCCATTAACCATGCTCTCCTAGGGGAGCACTGGGTTAGTTCAAGAGTTTTGAGAATCCCTATGTACAACAAGACTAGCTTTTATCATGAATAGCATGTTTCATGCATACATCTGTTACTACTTTACAAATGTATACATTAGTTGTAGTTAATAAAATGCAAATAACTTTTTAAACGTTACACCAAATTTCATAGTTGCCTTTTTATTACTATAGAATATTGGCTTGTGAATTTGATATTAGGGGAAAAATCCCTTTTATTGGATAAGTTTAAGAACCTCTGGTTGTCAGTCATAATCAGCATGGTCTATTAATGTCAACCACATGAGAACTTGTCCAAGTGGCAATTATAGCACCCACAAGGCAGACATCAATCTCTTTGTATAAATGCAGAGTTGTGACACAAATATATTACAAAGGGGAAGTTTATTCATTCAGTAAATATTGCTCTCCTTTTTTTTTTTTTACCAAATCTGAAGCTAAATCAAAAGCACTAGGCTTTCAAATCAACAAATAAACCAAGGTGTCAACAAACCAAAATATCACTTGCATATTTAAGAATACTCAGTTATAATATCTATTTGCCTCTTTGTCCAAATATAATATTAATAGAATTTGCCTTTCTTATCTTTCAAGAATTTTTTAGAATTATAAAAGCAGGAAGTCATGACGTGCTTTGGAAAGTAAACATGTTATACAAATGTAAGGGGCTCTCATCACTTTTAATTACATGTTATTTGCAATTAATGTATAGCAAAAAATGCAGTTTGAAATATATTCCTTAGGTTACATCAGTTTCTGGTGGTCTCTACTTTACAGACAAGAGCAAACACAATGAAAGCACACATTATTACTAGCTATCCCAACGGCACAGGCAAAATATCTATGAATGTGTACACTGTCCATGTGAAAGTCATGCCTTCACATTTCACAAGCATTCTCCCCAATCATTTTCCTAGAGTAAATTTTCACTTCATGTAAATGGTTTTTAAGGGGAAACTTTGTAGAATATTCCCAAAATTGGCAAGAAGGGAATTCTATCTGGAAACTAGATTTCATGTAGCTCTTCACAGACATATCATTTTCACCTAGCGGGACTCCAACATGATTTGGGTGGAATCTATAATTTCACTTTGTTCATAAAGGAAAAAAAAAAATACCACCAGTTGAGAGTATGTTTAATAAAAGATGTAAATGAGGCTAAATGACCTAATACTAAAGAAAAAAATCTTATTTTTACACAGTAAGTTTACACAAAGAAGTCTACAGTTTGGTTGTTTTTACATAGAAAAGGCTGCATTTACACCTTGAATGCATAAACAAAATGTATAGTAATTCAGGAATAATCTTAAGGTTGCTATTTAAAGCCACCAAGTTTCTGGGTGGCTTGTCATGTGGCAAAGTAACTGCAAGAGTTCATTTTATTCAATATTTTCTGAGGACCAACTGAGTGCAAGTGCTAGAATGTTGACAATGAGGAGTTTTGCAAAAGAACTAATAATGAGAATAATTAATATTACATTTAAGTTTCATGAAATGATCATACAATTTGTCTAAAGTAGGTATTGTTATCCTTGTATTAAAATAAACCAAAGGGCTAAAGGAGAGTTAACTAACTTGTCCACTGTACTCCAGCTTGTATGTAAAGACCCATTCTAAATACTTCTATGTCCTTGTTAAGTGCTTATTAATGACATAGACCAGTTTCTTGCCTTCCTGGAGAGGACAGTCTAGTAGGGAAGAAAAATGTAACATATAACCCTAATATTAAACAGAATGTGTTAAGACTCAGATAAACATAGTTTATTGACACATACAGTAGGGAGAATTTATTTCTGGCAGGGTAGAAAGAGACAACTTCAATCAAATAGCTAGACAATGTTACTTTAACACATTCTCCTAAAGTAAATGAATACTTTCGTAAAATAAATAAATATCCAAGGAGAGCATCCTTGGAACACTTTTAACATGAATTCTTACCAAAAACTATGATATAGAGCCAGGCATGGTGGCACGTGCCTGCAGTCCCAGCTACTCTGGAGGCTGAGGTGGGAGGCTCACTTGAGCCCAGGAGTCTAAGATTGCAGTGAGCTATGGTCATGCTCATAGCTCACTGCAATCCAGCCAGGGCAACACAGTAAGACTACACACACACACACACACACACACACACACACACACACACACACATATATATATATATGGAGGGAGAGATAATTAAAGGGAAACTATTTATAATGAAGAAAAGTGGACTCGCTCATCTCCACATCTACCCTCACTTCTCCATCACACTTAGGTTTTCTCTAGAGTGTGCAGAACTCATTCTGAAAATTGTTGATTTCATAGAAAAGATCACCAATCATACACAAATGTCTATGAGGCCATAGGAATTTGATAGAATTGGGAGTTCCTTCTTTTCAGGGCTATATCAGTCAGGTCAAGAAAGGCAAACAGAAACCACCACAGTTATTTTAAAAGAAAATGTAATAGAAGGAATTGGTTACATGGGTTTTGAAGGACTGAAAGGCATAAAGGGAGCCTTGAGCTAACAGGCAGTCAAAGCAGGAAGCAGCTACCACCCTAAGGGCTGGTGGAACAAAGGGAAGAAGTTTTGATCATTGCAACCTAGAGGAGTGTCCCCCACACAGTAGAAACCCAGACCATTGTGGAAGGAGCACTGTTCAGTTGGCATTGGAGGCTCTAGAACTTGAAAGAGCTCCCTACGGAGCTGGGACCAAGACCTCTGTGGAAAGGGTGCTGCCTGCTGGTGCTAATATTTCTGAGGAGAAGCTCAAGCCTGGTTCTCAGGTGCTACAGGGGTTGGAGGGTGGAAGCTGGAACCAGGTGGAAGCTGGAACCAACTGCCATTGCCAGGGTGAAGGATGTTGCCAAGCAGTCCTGGTGGAGACAGGAAGTAAACAGGAAATAACAGAAACACCGCAAAGAGATGTGTCATCTGCACCTCCTTCTCCTGAAAAGTTTCTGGGGTCTTGTTTTATCCATTTTGACATCACTCTTGGGTTCAAACGGGAGTAGAATGGCTTCAAGTAACTACAAACCTTCGTTCTCCTGGGTTCAGTTTCAGCAGAAACAATAGTGGTGTCTTTTTCCAGGAGCCACCCAAAACATCACTTTAGCGGAATGAAGGTGCCCATCTCTGAATCAATCTCTGTAGCTAGAAGTGTAGAATCAACCAGTTGACCAGATTTCTGTCATAGGCATGTTCCTGGATCTGTTACTATGGCCAGTTTTGGGTCACAAACTACATCTTTGTGGCTAGAGATAGAAACTCATAAGAACCACTTGGACTGAGGGTGGAGAAGGGTGGCCCCCCAAAGAAAATTTGGTGCAATAATGTGACAAAAGGAAAAAGACAAGGCCAAACGCTGAGAAATGGAAACAAATATCTACCACAAGGATTGTCCTTGTATCCTAATCATAATCTCAGTTCTCAGTACTCCCATTAGCTCTCAGGAGAGAAAAGCTGTTTAGAAAAAGAGCAAGAAGTCTTTTGAACTCAGAAGACCCCTACTAACTTCATACTTCACTTCCCATTCCCCTCGCCCAGCTTCTTCCATCATTCTTAGAAACTTAGCAGGCAGCCGTAATTCTTTAGTCAGTTCAAAAAATCAAGACTGAAACCTTCTTGGATAATTATTAGTTAATGATCAGGATGGAGAGCATTTAGCTTCCTGGAAAGATCAAGGAAGCTTCTATAAAGGGATAGTAGGGGGGAAAAGGCTGCCATTAATACGGCAGGTATTAAGAAGCTGCTTCAGATGTTAAATAGGCAGCAGAGAGTTCTGCTAAATTTCTTCACCTTGGATAATTACATCCTAACACCAAATGAGCATCTATAACACTTCAGTCCTCTAATGGGGAGAGTGGGGAGGGGGCAGGAGATAGGAGAGACTTGGGCAAATAGCAGCAATAATGCATAGATAGTAATGAAGAAGAGGCTGCAGCTAAAAGAGATTTTATTCTCTCTCTACAAATTTTTATCATTGAAAAATGTTTAAAAAGGCAAATTTCCTAGCTTTAAATATTAGTAACATTTCTGAGATATTATGCCCTCAAGAAATGTTTCCATTCTGATTTCCTCAGACCTCCAAGTGGCCTTCTGATAATATTTCAACTTCCATCCTTTCAATCAAACAGACACTGGCAGCTCTAGAAACTCCCTGAAATGTCTGTATCAGGCTCACAACTGCAACTTTCACTTGTCCTTCAAAATGCCAAGTGGACCTTGGACGTCTGCCGAAAGCCTAAGAACTCTCCACTGCTCACACAGTACGCACCACTGAGGGGTTAAAATTATAAAGTCCAGGTGCAGGTGAAGGGGTACTTCTCTGCATTTGCCCAATGCTGTCCTCCTCCATCCATCCTGGCCCAAATCTGCCAGGTCCAGAAGAGCCATTGTATACAATGAGACAGAAACTCCGCGAATACCCATGGAACTTGGGAAGAACTAAACGAATGTCACCAATGACAATCTCAGGTCAAATTGAGTGGACACCTACTGAATAAATGGCACAATCTTTTTTTAAAACAAAACAAAACAAAGAAACAAAACAAAAACAAAAAACAGTTCATTGCCTTTATCTGTCCCAAAGAATCTTATAATCTTTATAAGATTAGGGCTGTTCTCTGATTCAGTGCTAAATTTGTCAATAAGAATATTGGTATTTAACTCCAGCTTTTCAATTCTAAACCCATGTTTTTATCACTGATGATGATGATTATATTTCAGCAGCTTCATGAAAGCAAAGTTAAGTTCCCTGGGGAATCCAAATATCGTCCTGAGTTTGACCATAAAAATGAGGCTGTGATCTCACGATTATAGGGAACTTCCTATGGAGAAAAAGGTGGAGTCCATTTCCTTTTTATGAGTTGGTTCCTATGTGATTTGTGTGAGTGGAGCAGTCATCCATGATCTGCAAGGCAATGGTATACGAAAATACGTGCATGCCTTATTATCCAAAACCTCTTTGGAAATGCTCAGAACAGTTTGAAACCAGGCACTATACAGCATAATTCACATTTATAGCCCAAATTTCCTTTTACTGGAGGAAATAATTAGAAAAATGTAACTGGAAATTGGGGGTTTAGAAAAACAGAACTAAATAATACCTACAATGTACTATGAAAGGGTTCCTTATGAATCAGATGTGGCCTTAGGTACTTAGACTTGTTTTTTTTTTTTTTTTTTTGTTAGTTTGTTTGTTTTGTTTTCATTTAAGGTGCAGAAAGAACAACCTGTTAGGTTACATTATGTTATCTCCATTTTATGGATGAAGGGAAACCAGTTTATGGAGATGAAATCATTAGAGCAAGAGATAAGATGCGAGTCCCAGTCTACGCAACTCTAAAAGATTGAATCATTGTAGGACACCAGGCATCTCCTAGGGACCTAAGATTTAGTTAAGCTCCAACTAGAGCATTATGTCTTCAAATAGGTAAATAACTCAGAGCATTAGCCATAAGACAGGGAAGTAACTAAAGAGGGAGATTTACACAACTAAAAGCAGAGGAATTTGGTAACAAATTCTGCCAACAACATGAAAAGAGTCGAGTTATATTCTGACTTGCAGTCATTATAGACAGTACTGGAATAAAGCTCAGATAAAACTGCATTTCCAAGAAGTGAATGAGTCTCGTTCTCTGGGCAGTTGCCTTATATTTCCACCTGGGATATTTCGGTTACTCTGTAACTCTTGGACCCAATCACATGAAATAAACTGGTAACATTGTGAGATTATGCCTGATTATGCACCTAACTCTCAGAAAGAATAAGGAGATGATGGCCAATTTGGTATGGTCAATTTGAACAGCGAAAGGTTTTATGGACTTCCAGATCTATCATTACACAATTTTAGCTCCTCAAAATAGAAACATCTAAGATGCAGAATTGTCAAGGCAGGAAATCCTTATCAAATTCTAAATCTTCTAATAATGTCAAAAGTTAACAGAAGAAATAATTTGAGCACTAGAATTTCAGAATATATATAGTAAATACAAGACAACCATAATAATTTTAGTTAATTCTTACATCCAGCTCAAGGGATATTCAAAAGTCAAACGCTTTTTTTTTTTTTTTTAAAAAAGGAAGAAAGGAAAGAAAAATGAATAGCATTCCCTTTTCATAGCTTCAGTCTTTGCAGGTGCTAGCCTGTCTGGGCCAAGATCACACAAAATGAAGTGAGGTGAGGTCAACTGCCCATAAAAAGTGAGACCTGAAAATAAAATGATAAAGCCCACGAAGGGACAGCCAAACTTCACTTTCACCAGCTCAGAAGATCGCAGCCCTGGCTGGACGTTAGAATATGCCGGGAGACAATACAAATCCTATGTCTAGGTCACAACAAGGAACAATTACACTGTACCTCAGAATTTCGAGGGGTAAGACCCAGGCATTGATATTTTTTAAGCTCTCCAGATGATTCCAAAGGGAAGCTGAGATTGAAAACTACTGTTCTAGGGAAAATGAGGGAAAGAGAAGCCAATGTCACAACTTCCCCTGCAGCTGCTTCTAGGTTGCATGAAAGCCAGCTGAATTTGGCAGTGAGAATTAACAGCCTTTCCTGAAGACTCAATTCACACCAGAAGCACTTAATTCTATATACCAGGTGCAAAGACCATCTCCTTGCCTTCAGGGAGCTTGTGTGCAGGTGCATGGTGTGATTCCTAATCATAAATAATTGTGCCTGAATGCAGTGTGGGCAGTCACTCTTGTCTATCCAAATAGCCAACAGCAAAGGGACTACAAAGAAGAATCATTAATGGGTGTGATGATCAGCAGAAGAGAACTCCAGACTGCTTGCATGGAAGAGATAGCATCTGGGGAAAGATTCTTCCAGGGGAAGGAACTGTGTATGCAAAGGCGCAGAGAAACTGAAGCAAAGGACATGTTTTAGGAAGAGTCAGTCATTCTAGAGGCTGGGGCATGGATGATGTCGGGAGAGTTGGTCAGGTAGTTCAAAGAGATTCTTTTCTCTTTCGGGCACTCAAACAGTTCTGTGACTACTAGTATTCGCCTTTAGGGTTCCAGTTGTCCCAAGAATTACTGTCAGGACACCACAATTCTCATTAACATGCAGAGTTCCTTAAAAGGAAATGGTTAAAAGCCCACTTTAGCAGAGAGGTCCTGCTGCAAGAAACTTGATGAGGTCAACAGAGTTATCCCTCAGGCTTGTCTAGGTCTCTATTAAGCTTATAAAAAAGAGATTTCACAAAGGAGAAACCTCATTTTTATTTTATAGATTTATGAAGACAGCCAGTCTGACTGGAGAAAATGTCAATCAATTCCCATCTTTAAAAAATGAGCTGAAATGAGAGGTCCGTCAGCATCTAGAAGGTTGTAATCCATGTAGGAAAACTGAGCACAGAGGTTACAATAGAGAGAAAAATGGATAATGGAAGTGAATCTGCCATAAAAACTTCAGTAATTAATTCTTCTTCGAAATCATCAAATTTCACAACTATAATTTCACAGTCTTCCCATTATGAAAAGACTTCGACAGGCCTGACAGTTATTTGCTCAAAGCCATATGATATTTCACAAGCAGAATGCTTAAATATAAAAACCATCAGTACGTTGGGTAAGGATTGCATTGTAGGTTTTATAGTAAGTGTAGTAACCCAAGGGTATGTACATAAATCACACATCTAAAGGCCCCTGACGTTTTCATTTATTACTTGTTGAATGTTCTGGGTTGCTCAGATGCAAGAGACACTTGTATTCCTGCCTCTGATGACCTATATCCAATAAAACAGTGACAACTCATTAATCAGTCTCTAAAGTAACTGGATAACCTGCCACTAACTGGAATTTCCATGAAATCAGATGACACAGAGGTAGGACCAATATGCACACTCATTATCTAAATCACGGCTGATATAGTTGGTTAAAAAGGAGTGCTGAGTCTTCCACTGTTTTTCTGTGAAATGGGCTCATTGGTGACTGGAGAGATACTTCTCTACTGCCTGCAAGCACAGTGTCTTTGAAGATTCACAGGAAGAAGGTCTCCAAACATTGGTAGGATGTAATTCTTGCTGTTGGCTAAGTGGGTGAAATCTGAAGTTGGGATGCCTTGGTCCAATCACTGTTCTGGCACTTGTGGTCTCTGTGTGACCATAAGCCAGCTTTCCGCATCAATGAGAGTAAATGCTTATCATACAGATGGTCTTGGACAGTAAAGGGGTTAATACACACCAAACATCTAACACAGTGCAAGGCAAAGGGCACAATGTAGTGCTTAATAAGTATCCACCATCACTGCTAATTAATCAACTCCTCTCCAAGCTAGGTCACCTCCACAGTTCAAAGTGTATCTTTTGCAGTGCTGGAAACTTGGCCTGGAATGTTAGGCTGTGTCTCATGAAATTGGAGAAGGAAACCTTAAGAATATGTATCATAAATATGTGTGATGGGTAAATGAGACCTAAACAGAAAGAAGACCTTCATATCAATTCATCAAGTTTCCTAACTCAGAAACATCTAGACAAATGTTGCAGTCCTGAAACTAAGTTGTATAATAAGTGTCTGTGTGTGTGTGTGTGTGTGTGTGTGTGTGTGTGTGTTTGAATATGTCGAATGAGAGGGATATAGCATTTGTTAGGGGAACATGAGAGGGGAAGGCAGCGTTAGGGCAGGATGTAAGGCAGGGAAAGAAAGATTCTGATAATTTGAAAAGAATAGTGCAGCAAGATGCTTATAACCTATAGCAAAGAATGATTTAAAAACTGCTAATAATGCTCTGTTCTTATTAAAGATACAGCTGAACAAACATACAATAGTTAAAGCACACAAAAATGATTCAAAGGCTTTGGTCATAACTGTGTGTCAATTGAAAACCTATTACAATTGCCTCCTCTAAAGCTCACAACTTCTATTGACAATTGGCTAGGGACACACCTTCCCAACCGTTTAGCTTTCTCCATAAACCCAATATTCATTTTCACAGTAGAGTAACGATCTGGTGCATAAAGCCCGGATTGTGTGGGAGACACAGGCCAATGTGAAAAAGCCCATGGCTTTGGGTCTAATATCCACATTCCAGCACGAGTCTCACAGCTGCCTGGAGACCTCCCACTCTGGGGGCTACAAGCTTCTCTTGCCACGAGATAACTAGAAGTACTGGCATAGACCCTAGAAAAGGAGAATTCTTCAGACCAGACACTTGCTGGGGCTTTGGTGAATATGCATGGCGCTTTTTAGGACAGGAGGATATCTCTCTGGGAGGCATTCTTTATCCCAGAGAAGGACTGCTTTCAGACACCTCTGAAGTCAGACGGTGTCCTTGTCTCACCTTGGCCCCTTCCTAAGTTACTTATGTCACCTCTCAGGGTCTTGGATTTGTCATTTGTACGACAGGGAAAATGATACTGACCTATCAAGATTGTTGTGAGAGTTACAAATAACACATAAGGTTTCAGGCACAATTAGAGGTTTCCAGGACATAGTAACTAATGTTGTTGACTAAAAGGTAGGCTTCAATTCAGTCAGCGTACAAGCATTTTAACCTGAACTGGATCATGATGTAAACATAATTTTAAAAACAAATCAAAATAATGGAATGTTAGGAATGATTAAATTGCATTTCCTGGTAAAATCACATTTGAATAGGAGGTTGGAGGGGTTAGGGAGGAACAGAGAGGTTAAAATCAGAAATCTATGATCCAATGAGCGCTGGAATCTTTAGACTGCTGGAGCAGGTTGAGAAAGTCATTATATATCTTTCTCAGGGAGAGACAGAGAGAAAGGGGAAAACAGCAATTCAGTACATCCCTTCAGCTGTATTCTTTTTATTCCCACAAAAACAAACCAGTCATCAGAAGAACACCAAATTACGTGCCTCTGAATAAAGATTAAATAGCAGGTCCTGATGCTGTGTTCATGGTCTGGCTTCTACAAGACTTTGGACAAGTCACTGACACACTCAGTTTAGTTCTGGGAAATACTTCACTTTCATTGGGACCTCAAATCCTCTCCATTATTTTTATTGACAAAATCTCTAGTCCTAAATATATAGGGAGAAAAGTGCCTTTCAGAGTTACTATCAGAGATGAGAAACATTTTTAAATGTGGCTTTAAAGTTTATGAAAGCCAACATTTTAATTATACTTCCTTATACTCAGTTGTCTGGGAGAGGTGAAATGGAACACGTGGAGAAACGCATGCTATTCACTTATACAGTCTGAACAATAATATCTTCTCCAGGAATTAGAATCTTCCTCCACCTACCACAAGCCCCTGGCCCCGAGTTTTGTGAAAACCAGATGGCAGAGCCGTGAATGCCACTGCCCACAGTTATAAGGAGTAGAGGTAAACTTGATTAGAACAGAGGCGGCGTTATTATTCTTGCTTGATGTGATTCAGTTAAATATCACATCTTGAAGATTGCAGAGGAGATGGGAGAGAAAAGAGACTCTTCCACTTCGGATCTAACATCACAGGGGCATTTTGTTACACAGCTTTTACAAAGAACAAGGCTTTGTCTTTTAAAAAAGAGCAAGTGTTTCAAAATATGATTTTCTCTATGTTCTACTGGTAGGCAGGGAAACAAACTTGTCTATCTTTTTTTGGGTGGCCTTTCAGTATTATCCCACTTTTTATTGGCAGCATCTACCTCTCCGGATCTTCCTGCCATCTTCTAATTTGCTATAGGCTGTGACACACCTGTTAAAATTATGCCTAAAATAAGAGTGAGGGCCTGAGACTCTTTTCTGTGACTAAGGCTTATAGACTTTACTACAGAGATGGGGCAAATATATAAATAACATTTTTAAGTTATTTTCAGATTCTTGGTTATATGTTGAACAAAGAAGCTTGCCCAATAAATGAACTCTAAACAGTGGATGGAAAGGGCTGGATTTCTCCCTACCTGCCTGATGGCTGACAGACAACAGGTGAGCAGTAAGCGCACAGACAGACACTCCATTACAGCCTGCAGCAGACCTCAACCCACTGTCAAACCTGAGATCATCACCTCAGGATTTTGTTGGGCCATGGTGTCCTCACCAGTCTTCTATGCCACTATGCCACTATCTAGCATCTCTGTCTCACCAGGATGAGGCGCTTCCCCTTTCTCTGAAGCACTGATTGTTCAGATACCCAGTGGGCCCCAAGGAAGGCCTTATTGGATCCACCAAGTCCTGAGACGCAGAGCGAGCAGTCTGTTTATGGGTAGTGGTAGTGACAGGAAAACCACAGCGTCCCCTTGTTCAGTCTAATGGGGTGAGTTGAAAGATTCGGCTGTCAGATCAGCGTGAGGCCTCATTTTTCTTTCCTGCCGTGTAGGGTGCCCCTCGCTGCAGCCAACATTTGATTGTGATTAATTTGTCAGGGATGGCTGTACAATGGAAATGGAGAAATGGATTGCCAATTACCGCTAGTCTTCTCTCAGACTGCTTGGCAAACGAGGGCCTTTCTGCAGGTCGGACAGCTCCAGAGCACACTGGATTTAGCCTCAGAGGGAGAGAACCCATTCTTGAGTATATTTCAAAGATGAAGAAAGGGTCAAAGGTGACTCCTTTTTTTTTTTTTTTTAATTTACCACCCTTCAGGAGATCTGCTGATGTGTGTCTTGGATCCTTGGCAAGCACCATAGGCGGGAATTTTGCTCTGAAGTTTGCTTTTTTTTCTGTCAGTTTAAAACGCTTTGTACTTCTGATGGAAGTCTTAACAGTGCAAATGAAAGGTGTGAAAGAGTTCCTTCCATCCTTCACACTGAAAAAACCTGAAGGGAAGCATTCCTCTGGCTCCCACTGAGATGTTCAGAACACGCTAATCACGGGCAAATGGAAAATGCATCGAGGCATCCCATCTTTCTTCCTCTGACTTCCAAAAGACAATACAAAATTTCACATTGATAGCTATCGCAAAATAACTTGTGTTACTTATCCCCTCCTAGAAGATATGACCTTTTTAAAATTTTAGCAATGTCCCAAAGGAATAGATTCATAAATGAGAAAAATGTCTGTAGCTATCTTTAGCTTGTCAAGCCCAGTACATCCCAGAATCAGACTTGCTTCCAAATGTGAGTGAGATGGACACAATTCCATTTTGTACTTGTAGAAAGTCATTGACAAACTGACATTGGTAGGTTTAATTCTGAGAGATGCCATTGCACATCAGAAACACCTGTGGTACAACTGTCACAGGGCTTCACTATTAATTTATTCTCATGTTATATGACTTGCTCATTTGTGGGGTGGGAATGGGTGGAACAGGTCTGGTTTTAGTCAGTGGGAGAAAACTCATTGTTGCTGTTTTGTAAGAAATAGATGAAACAATGAACACAATTATTCCATAGAAAGAAGGTGAAAAAAGAAAGTCGTAAAGTCCTAAAATCTGCCTGGAGGCTATATTAAAACTGTTTGACATATAGAAACAGACACACCACATTCTCTCACACTCACACACAAAAAAACACACACAAAATAGGTAACACTTTTTTTATTGTATATAATACATGTGTACATATAAACCTTTAAAACTATAACATATATCTCTATAAATAAAAGGTAATAAAAATTATAATTATTGAGTCCAAAGAAATTTATAAAAATAGGTATTTTTGGGAAATAAAGGGGCAGTGATTAATTATATGTTTCTTTAAAGTTATGTATATTCCTAAAAGCTTTTTTAAGTATTTTATGTTTTTCTTCAAACCAGTATACATAGGTATGAGCATGTATTTATAATTTTTTATAATATATATAAAATTTCTCATTTAGTAGTTTAGGTATATACTTCACTGTATGTATGTGTATACACACAGACAAGCAAATATACTATATATAATATACAATGTATATAATGTATAAGTATGCTTGAAAAGACATACAATATTATATATGTGATATCTATGTATACATGTATATGTGTTTATATATGCACATATCCATAAATAAATGGTTTAATATCTGTTGTATGTGTGTGCTTATTTTATTTTATTTTTATATGTTTATTTATTTTTTGAGATGGAGTCTCACTAAGTCACCCAGGCTGGAGTGCAGTGGTGCCATCTTTGTTCTCACTGAAACTTCTGCCTCCCAGGTTTAAGCGATTCTCCTGCCTCAGCCTCCTGAGTAGCTGAGACTATAGACATATGCCACCATGACCAGATAATTTTTGTATTTCTAGTAGAGATGGGTTTTCACCATGTTGGCCAGGCTGGTCTCAAACTCCTGATCTCAGGTGATCCACCCACCTTGGACTCCCAAAGTGCTGGGATTACAGGTGTGAGCCACCATGTCCAGCCTCTGTTCATGTTTAAAATGTTACTAGATCACTAGAAGAAACCGGTGTTAATTTTAAAGAATAACCTTGAGGCCGGGCGCGGTGGCTCACGCCTGTAATCCCAGAACTTTGGGAGGCCGGGGCGAGCAGATCACGAGGTCAGGAGATCGAGACCATCCTAGCGAACACAATGAAACCCTGTCTCTACTGAAAATACAAAAAAATTAGCCGGGCATGGTGGCGGGAACCTGTAGTCCCAGCTTCTAGGGAGGCTGAGGCAGGAGAATGGCGTGAACCCGGGAGGCGGTGGAGCTTGCAGTGAGTTGGAAAACATGAAAATAAAGACTGAAAATTTGGTTATATTTACAGGCTTATATATGAAGTGGATTTTTTTTTTTTTTTTTGGAAAATGCATGAGAAGCTCAACAGTGGCTGCCTCTTAAAAGGGAGACTGACATTTTTCATTGGGAAGATATTTTTACCATTTGATCACTTTTTATACTGCTTTACTGTTTTTTAGCATGTGTATATCTTACTTTAATGATTAAAAGCACTCCGTTTAAAAAATGCCCCTCAAGCTCCTCTTATCCTTGTTAATGTCAGTGCTATATAAGTGTTCAGATGTTCTAGTCACATGTTATTGTTGTTGTTGCTGTTTTTAATAGGAGCCCTCTCAAGGATGGCTGGTGATCATGAACTCTCTGATCAATTATTAGCCAAGGCTAAGCGAGGGATAGGTGTGATTCATTTCAATGCCATGGGTATTTATTCAGTATGTCCCATGGAACAGGCGCCATATTAGACAGTGAGGGGACAGGGATGCCACATGGTCCACAGTTTTCTGGTGACTAGACACTAATGAGCTGCCATTTTGGGGATGGGAATAAAAAAATCAATTAGTACCTCAAAGACTTTATTTTTTATTGATAAATCCTGATGTATAAATGACCTCAGTGATCATTACACAGTTCGATTATCTGCTCTGAGTCATTCAAAGTCTTAGGGATGGTCCCCTAAGAGAAAAGATGACCATTTGCAGAACTGTTAGCCTAGAATGACTGTAAGGATAACCAATGCAAACATCAAAATCCTGGCTCTTTATAGTAAGATAAAACACTTATTTGGTTGTATGTCCTATAAGAAAAGAAGATAAATGTATCCCTAGAATTAAAAATAAGAACTCTAACTTACATGTTGTTCATGTTCAAAACTGTGTGTTCCCATTTCATTATTTGAAATTTATAAGCCATATTCTCACAAGATAATACTGTGCATTATAATTTTGTTGTCATGACAAGCCCAAAAGTGATTTAATTTATAATGAAGATAGACCATAGTGCTTCTTTTTTTTTTTTTACAGGAACATGTATGCATTCATTGAACAAGATTTTACTGACTCTCTACCATTTGTCAAACACTGTGCTGGGAACAGGGGACATAAGGGTGAGGAAAACCAGAAACTGACATTGATAAAATAATCACCCCAATAAATATCAAGCTTTGATTGTAATGAGGGCTATGACGGAGAGCCATGTAACACCATGAAAGCTAGTAATAAGGAAGTTTGATCTGCTCAGGGAGGCCAGGGAAAGCATCTCTCCAGGGGCCTTGCTTGTTAACTACCATTAACCAGCTGAAGATGGGCAGTAAGAGTTCTGCAGGCGGAGAATGCCAACAGCAGAGAAAATGCCTGGTAGAACAGACTGAAAGAGAGTCAGGCACAAGATAAGACCACTCTAGGGCTTGAAAGTCATGCTGGTAGTCTTCATCCTAAGAAAAATGTGCTCAGAATTTTGGATTGGGCTTCTAGAATCTCATCTCCACTCCTAGGGAAATCTCCTGCCTTCTACCTTCCAAGCAAAAGGAATGCAAATTCCATCACTCGACATTACTAATGGTGAATTCCATAGCCTGCAACATTGTATTCCAAGAAAAGGGGAGGCAGAGATGGGATGGGGATTAGAAGAGTGTAGGTTCCATGGTGGGGAGGGAACTGAAGGAAAAATGTCATGGCTTCTTACAAAGATAAATACTTGGGTTTTACACAGGCCTGAACCAGTCTCTATTCACCTCTTCGGTATCTTCTAATAGCATGAGAAACAGGGCCACTATCTCTTACCATGAGTCACTCCCCAGTTAGATTTCTTTCCTGCTTCACCCCGCTGCAGAACACAAAACAGCTTCATTGATTTTACCCCATGTTTCCAGTGTCCTAAGCAAGCACAGCATTTCCTGGAGTTTCCTAAGGATGGCTACTGCTAGAGACAAGATAAGATAATACACTGGGATAGAAAAGGTCAAGGTCAGTTTGTCCAGCATGGCAGTTCGATTGGACACCGGACTTCACTACTGGAAAGAAAGCTGGGTGGAGATTGTGGCAAGCCTAGGGTAGGAAGTGAGGCGGGGGCTGGAGAAGTGGCCATGGCAGCCCTGGGACTGGAGAGCCCGGTAGGAAAATAAGGGAACCCCATCTTCCCACTTACCTAGTTGCTTTTAGCAGCTCTAACACTGTGGCCCCTTTGAGATAGGCACTGACTCACTTGAGATAGAACATGTGAAGTGGAAGGAGTTGGTAGTGTGAAGAGGAGGCAAAGAACATGAAGTGGAAACAGCAGGAAAGCAAAGGCACAGAGGAATCTGCAGGCCCCAGCTCCTCTGCTAGCCAGGCTCTGCCTGCCCAGGAATGGGTGCCCTGCCATAGCTTGCAGCCGGCTTGCTTTAGCTTCTTGGCATGTCTGTCGTTGCTCATCTCCTTCACCACCTTCCCATGGTCACCACAATTCCTATTTCTTACCCCTTCCTATGGCTGGACAGGTAGTTTGGAGTGAGGCCTGTTGGGATAAGAACTGCACTGGGATACTTCCTACACAACACACACACACACACACACACACACACACACACACACACACACTCACTCTTAGGTCCCAGTACTGCCACTGCCTTTAACATGTGCAGAAATATCTTTAAAAAACCTTTCAAGTCAAGTATTTTTACATTTCCTGGACCCTCGATGCATATCACTGTTTTATCCTGGCCATGAGGCACATTTTCATTGTTTTATGAAGGATGGAAAAAGCTGATGAGACCTCCTTTCCTTGTATAAACATGGGCAAACAGCAACTGTGCACTTCTATCTTTTTCACTAAGGATGAGAAGATAAAATATTTGCAAAGTTGAAAAAAAAAATCGAAAGGCCATAATTTAGGATGCTAACCTTTCCCTACAGCAGTGCTGGCAGATCTTTCCGGCTTGCTAAGGGATTCAGAATTTGCGGAAGCTTGGACCCCCTGAGCCGCTGGTGATCACTTTCACAGGTTCCTGTAATTATATGCGAGGGCTGGCATTTGCAAGGTTGGTCGAATGCCTGGCTTTTCAAACTGGGGGTGTTGGCAGTGTGCCAGAGGCACCATAAACCATGGGATGTGCGCCTTCCTGAGGGTTCATGTACAAGATTTATTGGGGGAGGGCCATAAAATTACTTAATTAGTGAGTCATGTTAAGCATTTTGTTTTAAGAAGGAGGTTGCAAAATGCCTGTGCTTTAGAATATAACGTTTTATTTCAACAACAACGAAAATCCTCCCTTGCACAGGCTATCTATGCCTTGGTACCCCGAGGATACAGATGCATCACATTTAACTATAAAGGAGCTTTCATGATAAAGAGGAAGAATGATATGATGTATAGAAGGATGGATGTGCAGGTATTTTCTATATTAACTCAGTCTTCAGAAGTCACTGATGATGAACCCAATGGCTGAAGGTGGGGTAGTTCATATAAACAGGATTTGGCTAGAAGCAGCAGCTTGGGTGGAAGAAGACAGACAGGAGAGTATGGGGACCTAGAGAAAGTATGGCCATCATGACATTTATTGACACAAATCTTTGGGACTCTACTCAGTTCTGGAAGAGCCTCAATTCAAATCCTTTCTTTTCTTTTAAAAGCAGAAGGTATATATTAATGCTGTTCCCATCTAACATATGAGGAAGCTTGGAATTACAGTTAAAAGAAGAGGTCAGCAAGGGGACCATCCTGGGTTTCATGTTTATCCGATTCCCAGACCTCTCCCCTTGCTATTTCACCCTATTAGCCGGACAGGGCATTGGTCTCGGCTCTGACATGAACTAGTTGGATGTTGCTAGGCAAGTCACTCAGCAACTCTGGGTCTCATTTTTCCTAGCCAGGAAAATAAGGATCTAGGACAAGTAGGATTTCCAAAATGCCTTTCAGCTCCAAGAGCCTATGATCTTAAAAATGAAAAACTGTGCAAGCTTTCTGGGTATTTTGGGAAACAAAACGCAAAAATCGGACTTTTCCCCTCTGTAAGCTAAGTGGCAGGGTAACTGTTATCTACTGCCCTGGGTGCCCTGGGTTAGAAGGAAGCATTTAAAATCTATGTACAGAGAAACATGATTTGTGTTTGTCCGTAAGAATCCGCTGTCTTACAACACATAACTTCACATTTCAGACCACAGATAACTATAGTCACTCTCTCTCTCTCATGGAAAGCTTGTATTTATTTACAGTCAAAACAAAATGTTTCCTTTTTATTCTTAGGACTTAGTTAAATTTTAGGGAGCTTGGAAGTGCTTAAGCAAGTTGACTATTTTTTAAACAATTGGCTACAGTGGTTATGTAGAAAGCGTGGTGTGATAATGTTACAAACAGGCTTCATTTCCAGAGAGCTGAACTCACAGGCTATACCACAGGACCCAGAGGTGACTGAGATGAGGCACCTGGATTTCATAAAAGCAGCAAATTCAAGCAAACAGAAAGCAAGGTGGCTCTCATCATAAGGGACCACTGGCTGGTATCATTCAGAACAAAAGTAAAGCCTTCTTCAAATAGTGAAGTATTTGTTCAATAGTGTAGACAGAGTCCTAGAATGTAAGTGATAGCAGTGAACAAAATAATCAAAGTCCCTGCCCTAAAAGAACTCAGGATCTACTAGCAGGACAATAATGACAGCAGCAGTTACAAGAATAATGTTACTATTAAAAATAATAGTAATAATAATTGTTAAATGTTTATATTTATACATCTGACACTATGATAAGCATTTTAATGCATTATTCAATTTAATCTTTGCAACAACCCCACGGTATAGGCATTATTACCTATATTATCCTCATTATTAACCTCATTTTACAATTATTAACCTCATATTACAAAACCTCAATAATTATACCACTATTAACCTCATTTTAGAATTGAGGTTATTAAGGCCTAGGAAGATTAAGCAATTTGCATGAGGCCACACAGCCAATAAGAGACTCAGAATTTGAACCTAAATCTATGGGAGCCTGAAGTCCATGCCCAAAGCCACTTTGATGCATGCTTTCCTTCCACGACGTTCTCTGGTACTCTAAGAGAACTCTGAGGTGATGTGTACAGACTGATTATACGCAGAGATACAGACCATGTTTCAAGAAACCTACATCACTGCATAGGCCAGCAGGACACCAGAGCCATCAAGCAAAAGTAGCTTTGGAGAGGCCTGAGAGGAACTGGGGGAGCAAAAAATGGAAACAGCAAGGAAGACTAAAAATTAACTACAGAACACCACTGTGTTACATTTATATTGTGTATATTTAGCTATGTAATTATGCTTGAATTAACTGCATCTAAACATCGTTCATAACAGCCAAAAAGTAGAAAGAGCCCAAATATCCTGAATGAACAGACAAAATGTGGAACATCAATACAAAGGAACACTAAATAAAAAGAAATTAATTATGGATGCAGCGACATGGATGAACTTTGAAAATATTATGCTACATGAAGGAAGCTAGTCACAAAAGATCACATAGTTTATGATTCCATTTACATGAAATACCCAAAATAGGCAAATCTATAGAGACCAAGTGTAGATTAGCAGTCGCTTAAGGCTGAGGGAGAGGGGACAGAGTGACAGCTAATGTGGGATTTCTTTTGGGCATGATGAACATAGATTATGATGATGGTTGTGTACCTCTGTGAAACCGCTTTAAAAATTAACCATATATAAAAGATTAGGCTCTATTTTTATTAACTGACTCTCCTGTTACCCTCTTAAAATCTAAATGAAATCATTCCTTAAAGTAAGTAAAAAAAATGGAAACCAGGGTGTCATAGACTCAGTAATTATTGAATCCAGAGTGTGGTTTCCAGAGTAGACAGAACAGGCCAGTAGCTTCCTTACATTGGGGAGCTATTTATGTATGTTTTAGCCACAAAACAGATATTTATTAAGATTTACTCTGCATCCTGCTCTGAGCTAGGTGCTGGAATATAACAGTGACAGAACTTAGAGCCCAGTTTCATAAGCTAAGTCACAATGATCAGAATGGAAATCTCAAGTAAAGGGAAAGTGCATTTTACCAAAAATGCAATTGCTTAAGAAGATCTAGGAATGTTTTGGTAAAACTGGATTCATTTAGAACATTTAGAAATGAAGTCAGGTCAATAAAGTACAAAGTGAGGTAATTTCATGTCGATTTTGTTAATTTCAGTTCAATTTGCAGTCACTTGTAGGAAACTCTCCCTGTTGTTCGTGGCTGAAATGGGAAACAGGTATGAACTATTATCTTCAGCTCTAAAGATTCTAAGGAGACTTCCTTTGACTATCCAGGAGATTTAGATTCATACTCATATTATCATTTTCTCTCTCTTTCTCTGTAATGTTTCCACTCAACTCTGATCAGACTCTGCCCTAAACTCACATTTCCCCAGAGTTCCTAGGTACACAGGGTGTTAATCCATATCTGTTCAGGACTCCTGGTATGTTTATGGATGACTGTGGCCTCAGAGCCTCAGGGTATTGCAGAAACAAATTGCAATTGATCCCTCCAAGGATTTCTATGGAAATGGGCCAGAATTAGAATGTAACAAATGATGCAATTATGTATTCACTCTCAATGTATTGATTTTAGTTTCCACTGATGTATCTGAAAATTTTGCAAGGAGTTTTGGTTCCGAAAACTGTAAACAATTGAGGTAAGGTCTAAATATCTAAATATAGTGTCTGACAACTAATGATAGATCACTGTCCTTATGCCTTAAAAATTTCATACTTTCAAATTTGTAAGCACTCGGTATTATAAAGACATTTTAATAAAGTATATGCCATCAAAATTACCAACTATTCTTGCAAGGCAAGCACCCATTATGGGTAGCCGACACTGCCCCTAAACTAAATTATCTGCGAGCGACCTGTGTGATTTAATTTGTTTTTCTTTTCTCCTTGGGTGGTAAATATCTAGAAGTCCATCAAAATGTGATATTCCCTTCTTTCCATGTAATAGAATTGCAGTCAGATGTGTAGATCCCAAGATGGACTAAATTTTCCAACATCCTTTGTAGACGCTGCTCACAAGAGCAATTTCTCTTAAATGGAAGGTGAGTGGAAGTGATGAATGCTACTTTGGGTAGACGGACCATTAGATAGAAGGTATGCTTGCCATATACACATCTTTTGCCAGCGCCAGGGTGAGTAAGTAAATGAGAGCAATACCTTCGGGAAGGCATTGACACCTCGGTAGATTCCTGGCTCCTTGAATGACAGAGTGGAACAAATCCTCCACAAGCAGAATACATCCTGTTAGTAGAGTGGTAAATAAACATTTGTATTCAATAAGCCAGTCTATTTCGGAGTCTTTTTGTTACAACAGTTTAACCTTACCCTAACTAATACAGTCTTGTTCACATACGTTTCACAATACATTTTTAAAATAGTATCATTGACCAAAAAGGATTTGACATAAAAGTCATTGTCCTAAGGAGCGAAACACACTTGACTTCTCTAAGAACTGTCAAATTATTTTTGAAGTCCTTTTTGAAGAGAGCTATGTTTATTTACGCTCACCCTTTAGATACAAGTATGTATAAGGAGCAAGAAAAAGGAATGTCATTCAAGACTAGATGAGAAAAACAAGCAAGGACATAGAAATTATTTCAGTGATCAAAGTAAAAGTGTGGCCGGTTCTTCAACACTCCAAAACAGTTCTTTAGAAAGGGCTTCTTAACAGTGCTCCTATTGTACAAGGTACCTGATAGATATTCCCAGAGTTACCGCTCAATGGATTGGCTCTGCAATTTCCTAGCTTAGTTTTTCTTTTCCTTAAAAGGCTTAATGTTTTAATGTTTTGTCTATTCAGAAAATCATTTTTTAAAAATTATAGCATAACAATAAGCGATACATCTGAGGAAAGGGTGGGTGGGAATTCACTGATGCCTTCCAGGCTTCAATCACATTTTTACCTTGAAACAACTACAAGAGAGTGCACCTCCAAACCCCAGAAACAGTCAGACCGTTGTGATCTTTATTAATTTTTGAATCACCTAATTCTTCTTAATTTTTGCTTTCTTTTATAATTATTTATTTTTATATAGTTAGAGGGCCCACATACAAGTTTCTTCCATGCACATATTGCACAGTGAAACACTTAATCTTTTCATTAAGTTCCCAAATTGTTCATCTGGAACAGAACATCAGGAAGACTGACACTGGTTTCTCACTGCAGCTGCATTCCAGAAAAACTAAGTTTCCAGGATTTTCATCTCTTTTGTCAGGTCCCCTAGGGGAATCCTGACTTTGGGTTTCACTGCCATTTTTATGTACACTGACCTAGCATATTTTGTAGTTGGTCACTTGAGATTATTTTCCAGAGTGAAGTTAGTCCTTTGGGTTCTTAGTTTGATGTCATTTTAATATTAAAGACCTGGGTAGGGTATGGAAAGCATGAGAGGAGTCTGTACCATATATTCTGGGATGTATGTATCAGTGTTTATGTGCATGAGAATGTTAGCTAAACTTCCCTATCCAAATGATAAGCACTCAGGGTTAGAAACCATTGAGTAGCCAGAATTTTGCTGTCTGTCAAGTTGTCTCTCCACTGTCTCATAAGTGTTAGCTCATAAAATGATATTCAAATGGGCTATGATGGAGAAGGGCTTGGCCCCACCACTGCATTTTCCCAAGGGAAGTAAGTTACACTGATTCTAATGTTACTTTGCTTTGCCAAGAATGATAACATTTCTTATAGCGGGAATACTTTGACAAGACAAAAAACTTAGGCTGCCAGAGCAGAGATTTTATGACAGTGAAGAGAGTCATCATTAGACCATCTGAGAGGAAGTTTTTAAAGCAAATGGAAATATCAAAGGGAAGAGAAAAAAGCCAAAGGCAGGAGGAGAACCCTTAGGGGGATAATAGGAAGGGGTGCATATTTTTGTCAGTTTTGCTCTGGTTCCCAATGCATTACATAAGATAACTCTTCCTTCCTCTGTAAATATGCACAGCAATGATTGTCACACCTTCTCAAATCTGTCAGCATTTAACGCTGATGAAGAGCATGCCCTTGGCATTGCCATTGGAGAATGTCCTAATTTTTTTGCAAGTCATGTCTGTGAATATAGACAGATGTACTGATAAATATATTTGCCAAGTAGATATAAGGTTAACAAAACATTGCACTGGGCTCCTTTTTACCAGTTAGAAGCAGAGCAAACTTGAATGCAAATGAGGGATTCAATTAGAAAGTTGCAGCCTGCCAGCATTTGGAGGATAGCAGAGAGACATCAGGTGATCTGATAGAAACAGGCACTCCACGTTGATAGCAAAACTATTTTGGATAAACACGAGAGCTGCTTCAGCTAAGCTATGCTGCACTTCAATTTTTCCTCAGATTTACAGCCAGTAACTCAATGTCTGAAATTCCTTCCTCTCTACATATGCCACGTCGTACCTGGAAAGCAAACTTCAAAGTTTTTCTTGTTCTCCAGGGAAAATATTTTCCAAATTTTTAAGTACTCACAGAATACTTTTCAGCCAAGACTTGATTTCTGTTAACTATATTGACTCTCATAAAATTGACTAAAATCATTTTTGCCATTCACTTCTCAGTAAAAATTCCATTGCTATGTATCATGTCTAGCCTCTTTTGTTAAACTTATTAGCATTGGAGTGTCCAAATCGGGCTCAAAGGGCAGAAAGCACGCATGAGATCTGAAATGTCCATCAGGGAGGTTCAGATCTGTTTAGTGACTGCTTTAGAGGCCAATTCAAAATTTTAACAGGAATCTAGGGATTTCAAGCCCTGAAAGCCTCATCTGGATCTATTTTTCCAAAAGTAGCACAGGGCTTTCTTTGGTATTTGACCAAACGAGGCTTTTCATCCTGAGTGTAAGCAAGTGGTCTGGTGCCCTGTGGAACCATCCTGGCAACATCACGTTGGAGCAGCAACAGTGCTCACTGAATGTCAGAGTGGAAAAGTCTGGTTCCTCTTCCAGGGGAACTTCAAAGGAGGCAGCGCCTCCTCTCATCCTGTCTCCTCCTTAAATCAGGTTAATCACATTGAGGATATTCCTCAGGCTGTGTCTTGCAAAAGGCTCAATTGATGGTTTGTGGCTATAGGGCTGTGGAATGGGAGAAGGCTAGGAGAGCTTCTGCCAGGGTCCTGAGCACCCCCAAAGTACTGGCTCCTGGCCAGGTCCCCCAGACACACTGTGAGTGTGATGCTGAGGTCCGAGTTTGCAGGAAATGGGTATGCCCACTCTTGAAATTATCCTGTTATAAAATCATCTCAGTGATTAAATAACCAAATCCATTTGAAAGGTAGCTCTGCCATCCTCAAAATTTTGTTATAGCAGAACTAGGATTATAGTGAATTTATGGGGCATAAATTTAAAAGTGAAGGTAACTCCAAAGCAAACAGGTGTCTGAGCAATTGCAGCTACTGGAGAGAGGGGCTGGGTCTGGTGTACATTGGGAGAAGTCAGAACAGGGCCTCCTGGATGGCCAGCTGACCTGTATGTTCGTGAGTGACCATTGTTCCATGGGCTGTAACAAACCACAAAGGGGTTCAGCTGTAATAAACCACAAAGGGGTTCTATTTTAACTGAAGTAAAATGCTGTATTTAGTTTGGCTCTCTAACTGAATAAGTTTTTGAGTTTCCATTTTACCTTGACAGGGTAGACACTGCCATACCTACAAATAGCATTTCCAGTTTGAGAATGCCTTTTAAAAACACATTGGTTTTTCCTAGAATAGAGATGTTTGTCCATTAAGAAAATACCAACCGGGTAGCTTTCTTTACCTGTTATTTTGCCAATCAAGAATTCTGTTTTCTACATCTTCAGTTAGGCAACAATTTGGGTTACAATCATTACTGCTGTCATGAACCAAAGATTTGCTGAGCTTCTCCTATAGACACAGTGCTTTGCTAGGCAATGGGTGTGCAAAGAATATGCAGAAGTGAATTCCTGCTCTTTAAATTCCAAACCGGCTGTGAGCCCAGAATATATAAACAGAAATCTATGGAGCAATATGAGGAAGCAATTGATAATCATCCTGACACAAATGCTAAAGAATTTCAGAAAGCATAATGACCACCAAGGGTTGGCATACTCAAGGAAGACTTCCTGCAGATCAAGTTTCAGCCTGTTAAACAAATTTACATGAGAAAAACAACCCCATTAAAACGTGGGCAAAGGACATGAACAGACCCTTCTCAAAAGAAGACATACATGTGGCCAACAAGCTGATGTAAAAAAACTCAATGCATTTATCATTAGACAAATGAAAATCAAAACCACAGTGAGATACCATTTCATATCAGTCAGAATGGCTATTCTTAAAAAGTCAAAAAATAACAGATGCTGGCAAGGTTGCCAAGAAAAGGCAACACTTATACACCGTTGGTGGGAGTGTGAATTATTAGTTCAATCACTATGGAAAGCAGTATGGCAATTCCTTAAAGAGCTGAAAGCAGAACTATCATGTGACCCAGCAATTCTATTTAGTGGGTATATATCCAGAGGAATATAAATCATTCTTTTTTTTTTTTTTTTTTATTAGATGGAGTTTAATTTTTCTTTCCCAGGCTGGAGTGCAATGGTAACCTCTTGGCTCACTGTAACCTCTGCCTCCCAGGTTCAAGCAATCCTCCTGCCTTGGCCTTCTGAGTAGCTGGGATTATAGGCGCCTACTACTGTGGCTAATTTTTGTCGGAATATAAAACGTTCTACTATACAGACACATGAATGTGACTATTCATTGCAGCACTATTCACAAAAGCAAAGACATGGAATCAACATAAATGCCCATCAGTGACAGAGTGGATAAAGGAAATGTGGTACATATACACCATGGAATACCATGCAGCCATAAAAAAATGAATGAGATCATGTCTTTTGCAGGAATATGGATGGAGCTGAAAGTTATTATCCTTAGCAAACTAACATAGGAACAGGAAACCAAATACCGTATGTTCTCACTTATAAGTGGAAGCCACATAATGAGAAGTCATGAACACAAAGAAGGGAACAACAGATTCTGGGGTGTACTTGAGGGGAAGGAGGGGAGCAGAAAAAGGTAATGGGCACTGGGCTTAATACCTGGGTGATTAAATAATCTGTACAACAAACCCTTGTGTCACAGGTTTACCTGTGTAACAAACCTTCACATGTACCCCTGAACCTAAAATAAAACTTTTAAAAAATGTTTCAGTCTCCTTAAATGTGCTTGGCATGTTTCTGTTTGGGGCGTGAGATAAACAACACTGGTGGTGATGTTATGTGTGAATTTGGTGTGTGTGCCTTGGGGAAGAGGTGTTAAGGAGTAAGTTTCAGGAAGGGACCCAAGATTGGACCTCATTGTGCAATGGCAAGTTCTTACATTTATCAGATCATGTACATGTGGGTCACAGAAGATATAACCATGATGGATGGGCACCAAGAAATTTTTCAAACTATATTCTGAAGAAAACACTAGTCCAGAGAAAGGTTGAGTATATAATAGTTTCTATCATCAAGTAACTTTAAGAACTGCTGCAAATTAAATCCTCCTTTTAAAGATGCAAAGGCAAAGGTATATATAAATTTCTTAGCACACTAATTTACATCCTTAGCACACCAATTTCCCTCCCTCTCACACATTTTGAAAGCACTAGTTTATGGAGATATAGAAAGTGCCCATTGTTCAGGCTAGGAAGAATGAATATCAATCTGCAAGCCATAGAATATGATCAAAGGCTCCTGGGAATATGGGAAACATGCACCAAGTGATATTTTAGAAAAAAAAAAATCTAGTGAGATTTGGAATATGGAACAAGAAAGAAAAAGAGTGTAACCAGGAAATGACTCTAAAAACCTTATCTACCTCATTCTAGTGTGACTTACAAAAATGTTGGGAGTTGTGTTTGCTTTGTAAAATTTTTCTTTTCAGCTATGGACCACTTTCTTTAAATAAAATATTATCTCAAACCCTAAAAAAAAAGAGATGAAATAAAACTTATCTGGTTAATGGAGAAAGAGGAGGAGGGCTCCAAATAAGATAAAGAAAACTCGTCTGTAATATACAGATCCTGGGAAAGAAGCAAGGACTAAGAAAGCTTTAACTTCACCAGCGACATATGAAATAATTTTGAAGTTGCATAATGCTGAATGGTCTATAAACCATAAATGATACGGTTTGGCTCAGTGTCCCCACCCAAATCTCCTCTTGTAGCTCCCATAATTCCCGCATATTGTGGGAGGGACTAAGTGGGAAATGATCGAATCATGTGAGTGGGTCTTTCCCGTGCTACCGTGGTGATAGTGAATGTGTTTCATGAGATCTGATGGTTTTGAAAATGGGAGTTTCTCTGCACAAGCTCTCTTTTTGCTTGTTGCCATCCATGTAAGACATGACTTGCTCTTCCTTGCCTTCCGCCATGATTGTGAGGCCTCCCCAGGGTTGTGGAACTGTGAGTCCAATTAAACTCTTTCTTTTGTGAATTGCCCAGTCTCGGGTATTTCTTTATCAGCAGCATGACAGTGGACTAATGCAGGACATATGAAGTAATTTTCAAGTTGCATAATGCTGAATGGTCTATAAACCACAGAGATGTAGCCATCTAAAGTTACTGAAACAGGATGTTATGAAGCTAAAAGGAAAGCTAGGTTTCAACCCCAGTGGGACTAACCAAAACCAATATGGCACGCAACCTTTATGTATATCAGTCTCATTTTTAAATTTACCAAAAAACAGAGGGGAAAGAGTCAAGTACTTAAGAAGTGTTTCTATGACCTAGCATTGTGAAAATGACTAAACTTCCCTGGTGACAGCCCTCCAAGCCAGCTAACGTGACTCACTCTACTAATGCCATGCCCAGCAATCTTTGCTATTTCCCTCCCATTTGCCACAATGGTGTACTGAACCAGTTATTATATTTTGAACCACATTACTCTCTCTAGGGTGAAATCCCTATTCTTCACAGATTAAAATGGAACATGATCCACTCTAGATTTTAGTTAGTTCTTACTGTCCACTCTGGAGACTCTTTTTTTGATATTTAAAAAGTTCATTTTATTAATAATCAAGAAAACACAAATTTAAACCACAATGGGATAAAATTTCACACTCCATAAATTGGCAACAATTTTAGAGACTGGCAATATCAGACACTGGGGAGGACAGGGAACATGGTGATCTTCAAACGGAGTGGGTAGAGTGGGTAGGAGTATAAATTGATTCAATCACTTTAGAAAACAGTTTGGTGTTTTACAATACAGTTAACCATATCCATATAATATGACCTAGCAATTCTTTTGTGTGTGTGTTTAAATTATTACATTGTGTGTTAACAAATTTTAAGTGAATTGTTAATGAAGTATAGGTAGATAAATATCATATCATAGATCTCATGAGATTCTTGACTGTTTTTAAGTTATGGCTACTGTATTGGAAAATGTGTTTTCTTCTGCTTTTTTTGTATTATAGTGATTAAATAAAATGCCTTTTTAAACTTTTTTTAAATTTTATTTTTATTTCAATATTTTTGGGGGTACATGTGGTTTTTGGTTACATGCATAAATTCTTTAGTGGTAATGTCTGAGATATTGGTATACCCATCCCCTAAGCAGTGTACACTGCACCCAACAGACATTTTACATCCCTCACACCCCTCCAACCCTTCACCCTCAAGTCCCCAAAGTCCATGATATCATTCTTATCCCTTTGCATCCTCATAGCTTAGTTCTAACATATAAGTGAGATCATGGAATACTTGGCTTCCCATTCCTAAGTTACTTCACTTAGAATAATGGCCTCCAGCTCCATCCAAATTGCTGCAAAAGACATTATTTCATTCCTTTTCATGGCTGAGTAGTATTCCATGGGGTATATCCATACCACATTTTCTTTATCTACTCATTGGTTGATGGGTATTTAGGTTGGTTCCACATCTTTGCAATTGTGAATTGTGCTGCTATAAACATGCATGTGAAAGTGTCTTTTTCATACAATGACTTTTGTCCCTCTGGGTGATACTCAGTAGTGGGATTGCTGGATCAAATGGTAGTTCTATTTTGAGCTCTTTAAGAAATCTCCATACTGTTTTTCATAATGGTTGCACTAGTTTACACTCCCATCAGCAGTGTAAATGTGTTCCCTTTTCACCACATCCACCCCAACATCTATTGTTTTTTGACTTTTTAATTATGGCCATTCTTGCAGGAGTAAGGTGGTATCTCATTGTGGTTTGAACTTGTATTTCCCTGATAATTAGTGATGCTGAGCATTTTTTCATATGTTTGTTGGCTATTTCTATATCTTCTTTTGAGAATTTTCTATTTATGTCCTTTGCCCACTTTCTGATAGGATTTTTTTTTTTTTCTTGCTGATATGTTTGAGTTCTGTAGAGATTCTGGGTATTAGTCCTTGGTCAGATGCATAGTTTGCAAATATTTTCTCTCACTCGGGGGACTGTCTGCTTGCTGATTATTTCTTTTGCTGTTCAGAAGCTTTTTAGTTAATTTAGGTCCCAATTATTTATTTTTGTTTTTGTTGCATCTGCTTTTGAGGTCTTAGTCATTAATTCTTTGCCTAAGCCAAGGTCTAAAAGAGTTTTTTTGATGTTATCTTCCAGAATTTTTATGGTTTCAGGTCTTACATTTAAGTGTTTGATCCATCTTGCGTTGATTTTTGTGTGAAATGAGAAATGAGGGTCCAGTTTCATTCTACTTGTGGCTTCCTGGGTTTCCCAGCACCATTCATTGAATAGGATATCCTTTCCCCAATTTATGTTTTTGTATGCTTTGTTGAAGATCAGTTTGCTGTAAATATTTGGCTTTATATCTGGGTTCTTTACTCTGTTCCATTGGTCTATGTGCCTACTTTATAGGAGTACCATGCTGTTTTGTTAATCATAGACCTGTAGTATAATTTGAAGTTGAGTAATGTCATGCCTCGAGATTTTTTTTTTTTTTTTTTTTGGCTTAATTTTACTTAGACTATGCAGGCTCTTTTTTTGTTCCATATGAATTTTAGGCTTTTTTTCCTAGTTCTGTGAAGAATGATGATGGTATTTTGGTGGGAATCTGTAGGCAGTATGGTCATTTTCACAATACTGATTCTACCTATCCATGAGCATGGGATATATTTCCATTTGTTTGTGTCATCTGTGAGTTCTTTCAGCGGTGTTTCATAGTTTTCTTTGTAGAGATCTTTCACCTCCTTGGTTAAGTATAATTCTAAATATTTTATCTTTTTTTTTTTTTGGCAGCTCTTGTGAAAGGGATTGTGTTCTTGATTTGATTCTCAACTTGGTTATTGTTGTTTATACCAGTGCTACTGATTTCTGTACATTGATTTGGTATCCTGAGACTTTACTGAATTAGTTTATCGGGTTGAGGAACTTTTTGTGTGAGCTTTAAGTTTTCTAAGTAAATAATCATATTATAGAGAACAGCAACAGTCTAACTTCCTGCTTTTCTCACTTGTATGCCTTTTATTTCTTTCTCTCATCTGATTGCTCTGGCTAAAATTTCCAGTGCTATGTTGAATATAAGTGGTGAAAATGGGCATTCTTGTCTTGTTCCATTTCTCAAGGGGAATGCTTTTAACTTTTCCCCATTCAGGATGATGTTGGTTGTCGGTTTGTCATATATGGCTTTTATTACTGTAATGTAAGTCCTTTCTATGCCTATTTTGTTGAGGGTTTTTATTATAAAGGATGCTGGATTTTATCAACTGCTTTTTCTGCATCTATTGACATGATCATATTGGAGCCTCTATTTTATGGTCCTTTCCTATCTTCCTTTACTTTTCTGTTTTCCTTTCCCACCACTCCCCTATTTATAGTATACCATATATATTACATCAATTCCCTTTTTGAGGCTCTTTACACATTACCATAAGATTCTCAGAAGCAAAACATACTTCAACTCTCTGACAAGGTAATAAACATAGAAAATGATGTACATAGTATTGGTGTAGGCAGTTGGGTTTTTGTTTGTTTTTTTGGCAAGGAAAATCAAGACTGCAATGAAAGAACATTCTTATAATAAAGACCATTTCTGCAATGAAGTTTGGTTTGACTAACGCGAAATAAAGAGTTAGGGTATTTGCCAGGCATAACTTTGTACATAATACTTCCTTTAAGCAAATATTTAAGGTTTGTTATTGGGCATCTGTAAGGCAGAAAGAATGGCCATGATGGGGATAATTGTGCAGATGGTCTAGTTTAGCCCCCTCCAGCCCAGTGCTCATCCTGTTCCCAAAAAGACAGGCTGTAGGGGAATCTGGAGAGGAAGAAGGCACACCTTAAATTTTTAAATAGTGTGACAAAATTCTTTCTCACTTAATTTGGTTCAGGCCTACATTTCCCATTTTATTTTGCTCAAGATCTTCAAAAGAAATGCCAGATTCAGAAAAAAAAGTAAAGCTCCTACATTTGACATCAATCTAGGTAGTCCTTCCCTGTAATAATGAATTTAAAATATATACCTATATATTAGATTTATACATATTTTATGCTTCAGCTGACAGCTTCCATGTGAGAAGTTTGAGTTCAGAAAGAATGTAATCTATTTTACTTGGATCAGAAAATCCTTAACATTATAAAACAGACTTATTAATGGTCTGAAAACAATTATAAAAAACGTTCTTGCAGGTAGGTGGAAGAATATTTAGAGAGATTTAGGCTAGTGAAAACAAGTGATTAAAAAACATTTTGCTTCCCTCTGTAAGTGAAGCATTCACTACTTAAACCAATCCATCACTATGCAGAAAAAAATTGGCAGTTTATTAAAATTCTTCATATTTAGTAAAAGTCACTCTTTGGGCTTTTTAAAATTTGAAAACACAGATATATGCATATGTGTGCATTTTAATTTTTCTTTTATTTTGTAAATAGCAACAATTTAATGATGCTGCTAAACTCTATGTACATTATGCTTTCTACTGAGAATAAATTTGATTTCATTAAAGAAATATTAGAGGTCAATCCTACTAGAACCAAATTTTTTGTTTAACAAAAAACGTCAAGCCACGATGTATCAAATAATTTCATGTGATACCCAATACAACAAAATTCAAGAACACAAAAGAATCTGAATAGCCTCATGACATTCTTTAATGGGATTTGACCAGCATTTTTTGTCTATTTAAATCCCAGCAAAATATATTCATCAGAGAACCTCTTATTTTTTCACTTAATCTCTGCATTTAACAGCAAAATAAAGAAACACAAACATCATCAAAAGCTGTATCACTTACCATAAATGCCTGTTGAGATGCAGGGAAATGCCTGTGAATAAACCACAAAAATAACAATAAATATTAAAGAAACAAATCTACTCAACATCATCTATCTCAACATCTATTTTGCTTGATAATGGGATGCCCTCTACTTACATATTCAGAGCTAGGAGTTGGAGTAGGGGACACTGGAAATGGGGATATTTGATTAGCTGGTAACTGTTCCCTATCAGCAGTTATATCAGCTCACAAGAACCAACTGCTAAGTTTTCAGGAATCTTGTGAAGCAACTGTTAAACAGCTATTATTAAGAAATTAAATTATATAAACCTACAATGAAATAAATGATATCAAAACACAGATAACCAATAGTCAGAACTCATCCCTTTCTAATTACTTTGCACATCTGACTATTACCTATGCTCTTGAGATTACGTATGTCTGTCGTATGTGTACAGTGAAATACTACACAAGTCTCTCTTCCCACCTCCATGGTACATGATGTCACATCAGTTGCTTAAAATCTGAAAACATCAATTTACATTCATGACCCATATTGTGAGACAGTTAAAATCACAGACTGGCTATGGATAAACATTTTAGGTAAAATTCAACAAAAGCATTCTGTGAAAATCAATCAACTATTTAGAATGTATAATAAAGAGTATTACATATATTATTATTATAATATGTAAATTGTGTGCTACATGTTCTTTATGTCAGTAAAATTTAAAAGAAGCTTATATAAAACATACCCCTTTTTTGACAGCCAGTCTTTAAACATTTTCCAGCACACTACTGCTTATGCCATATTTTGCTTTGCAGTGTTTAAAGAATTTGATTGAAAAAAATGAATTGACAAACGTAAATGTACATTTCACTCTAAATTAGGTTTTCTAGCTATAGAAAGTGGTCTGGGTGTGGCAACTTACTCTGCCAATGGATTTCTGTGTAAATTCAACCAAATTGTTTTACTCTTTCTGGTCTGTATTTTTCAATTGTAAAATGGAGATAATGCCCACCATACAGAAATGTCTTCTGGACTGTCGGTGGGAATGTAAATTAGTACAACCTCTACAGAAAACAGTATGGAGATTTCTCAAAGAACTAAAGATAGAACTACCATTCCATCCAACAATCTCACTGCTCAGTATCTACTCAAAGGAAAAGAAATTATTATTTTTTTAAAAACCTCTATTCCTACATTTATCACAGTGCTATTCACAATAGTAACAATATGGAGGCAACCTAAGGTCCATCAGTGGAGAACTGGATAAAGAAAAAGATGGTAGATGGACTACTACTCAGCCACAAAAAAGAATAAAATCATGTGTTTTGTAGCAATATAGATGGAACTAGAGACCATTACTTTAAGTGAAACAACTCAGTCACAGAAAGACAAATACCGCATGTTCTCATTTTTAGTGGGAGCTAAGAAATGAATACACACGGACATAGAGAGTGGAATAATGCATTGAAGACTCAGAAAGGTGGAAGGGGGCAAGGGGTGAGAAACTACCTGAAGGGTACAGTGTATGTACACTGTTAGAGTGATGGTTACACTAAAAGCCTAGTTTTCACCATTACACAGTATATTCATGTAACAAAAGTGCACTTGTACCCCCTAAATCTATAAAACAAAAAGTGAAAAAAAGAAATGTGCTGTTGGAATTAATGACAGAATTTTTTTTTAAGTTACTGGCACTATGATAGAATCTAAAAACTGCAGCTGCTATGGACCATAATAACTAACATTACTATTGAGGTCAATAATAATAAAATATCTAAGTCCTTTTTGTTCATATCTTTTGGCTAAATGTATACTGCCTTTTATTTCTATTAACGCTATTACATAGCCTAAGTTTGTTTATTCCCAACTGTATGTCTGTAAAACGATATATGCTTTTTTCTGTTCCTGTGAAGCCTTTACTATTAATAGTAAATTCTACTGTTTATAAAGAGAAAGTAGAACAGTTTCTGGAACATAGTAGCTGCTCTTTTTAAATTAAATTTATGAGTCAATGCTTTGATTCCGAGGGTTCTTGAGGTGCCAATAACATCTGAAGAATGTTCTTGACTGACTTAATCATTCAGTGATACAGATCATGAAGCAACAGTGTAACGCAAAGTCTCTTTACGGGCATTCACCAAGACTACCAATAGGCATTACTCTGAAAATCAACTGCAAGCTTACTGTATATTTGTTACGATTAGAAAGGACTCAGAGTTCAGGAATAGTCTACTTAAAAATTCAAATTAGAGAGGATTAAGAGTCATCCCTATATTTGTGCCATGCCAGCCATGTTCCATTGTACCTTTTAGGTGGGATAAAAGTGAGTTTACAGCTTGAGCCCCAGGAATTCCATGGGAGCAAACTAAACATGTGAGCATCATATATCTCATGTCTGGAGAGAAAAAGAAATGTTTGAGAACTGCTGCATTGAGCCATCAAGGTGTAGGGAAGGTAAGATTTTACCTCTACCTTCTTAGAGTTTTTCAGTTGTGGCTGATAATTAAATTGACACAAGACAGATTAACAGGAAAAAAAAAACATACACATTTATTTAATTCAAGTTTTATGTGGCATTGGAGGCTTCATAAGAAAATGATGACTCAAAGATGCAGTTAAACACTTACATACTAAATTGGGCAAAGAGTAGTAGATTATGAAGATGTGACAAGGTAAAGGGGCTTGGGCTAGGGTAGTTAATTGGGTGAAGTAAGAAGAAAGACAAGAGTTAGTTTAACAAGGTGTGTTTGGACAGATTTCCAGTGGCCTCAACTTCCCATCCTTGATGATAAGAATGACACTTTCCTGCTCGTACAGGGAGGATATCTTTCACGTGGAAATTTTTATCTCCTCCTTTTAAAAAGGACTGCAAGAGTGTTCTTTGGCACCTGCCCTTTTTTTAAGTGCCTTTGACTCAAAATAGTCAATGTGCCAGAGGGGCATATTTTGGGTTGTATATTCTGAACTCTTTCAAAGGGAAAGTCAGAAGATAGCAAAATGCTTTCAACAAGATGACCCACTTTAACTCACATCTTGGTGTCCTTCCAGTTTATAATGTGGGGCAGTTTATTGAACTACTCTGAGTGCTGTTTTTTTCTTTAGTAAATGGAAACTCTGAGGCCTGCCTCAAAGGGTTTGTAGGAGGAGTAAGAGAAATAAAGAACATGAGCATTGTGTCTGAGAAGTAGTAATACCTTGATTAGTGATGACTCCTGGCGTGGAAGCTGTGATGTCCACCAGGTTCTGTTGCTCCAGAGCAGGGCTTCACAACCTCAGCTCTATTGATATTTTGGACCAGATAATTCTTTGTTATTGGAGGCTATGTGCATTATGGGAAGTTTAGCAGCACCCCTGGATGCTACCAGCTAGATATCAGTAGCATCTCTCCAGTTGTGTTCATCAGAAATATTTCTAGACATTGTCAAATGCCCCCAGGGGAAAAAAATCATCTCTGGTTGAGAATCACTGACCTGGAATCTAGGACCTAGAACCCAGCAGACAGCCTTCAACTATCAACCTTTTCAAGGACTGCCTCAGCTATAAAAAGCCACCTCACCCAGAATCATGTCCCTGCCCAGGACAGTTCACACCAACAACTGATCAACGAAGTGGTACAAGGCCTGGCCACCTTGGCTCATCAGTACAACACTGAAGGGTCCTTCTAGTTTCAGAGTTCCTTACTCAGTCAGTAGGGTCCATCACTGGACCTACATCCAGCTCACCTTCTCCCTCAGTCCACTGCTGCTTCCTCTCTCTCTTTCCCAGGTATTGATTTAAGGGCACTCCTTAATAAACATCTAGCATCCTAAACTCTCTCTTAGAGTCTGTTTCCTGGGAACTGATCTGGGCTAACTCCCTTTTGCTTCCCTCTTAGATCCAGCTATGTGTATCTTTCTTCCATCAGATCTAGCAGAAGAAAAACATACTGCGCAGTTAGTGACAAGTTTCATTTGCCTTAGCTCTTAGTTCTATCTTGGAATCAATCATGCAACTTAGTAATTGAGTCTGAATGTATCAACTGCCTTGTCTGTTTTAACAAGGATAAATAGTTTCATCAGGAAATGACATAGTTGCCTTGAATATGAAAGCAAATGGTAGGGTAATGGAGGATGACTTTGGTAATATTATTGCATTAATTCAAACAAAAAGGCAATGGTATAGCAGAGATGGAAATAGAGTATTATGGGAAAAAATTCATTTGATGTAAAATAACTTCGCACAGAATTCATCGAAACTAAGCCTACTCCATTAATCATTTTTTATTACTCAAGAGAGAGAGACAGACAGACAGAGACAGGGAGAGAGAGATTGAGAAAGAGCAAGTGAACAAGCAAACTAATGACTTTTGCACACATAATTTGTGTTCTTTGCCATAATAAACTTCTGATGCGGCCATCAGAAGTGAGTAGCATGAGATTTCTTTATTTCAAAGCCGCATTTAATATAACGACCTTCCATGTAAATACTATCCCATGGAGGAATGATAAATTGTACCAAAACCCATGCCAGGTGTGCACATAACTCAGCAATCACCTCTAGAATTTGGAGAATGACATTAGCAACCCCATTTGTGAGGCTCCAGATTCTCCTTCCAGCAAACTTCAGGAGCAGTATGTCTCCGTGCTAATCAGGCCTGAGCACCAGCCATCAGAAATTCTAGGGAGACAAAAATAAAATCATCTGAGGCAGACAAATCGCTTTAGAGCAGGAGTTAGAGACCAGCCTGGGCAACATGGTGAAACCCTGCCTCTACTAAAAATATAAAAAATTAGCCAGGCATGGTGGCACATGCCTGTAGTCCAGGCTACTCAGGAGGCTGAGGTGGCAGAATCACCTGAGCCCAGGATGCTGAGGCTGCAGTGAGCCATGATTGCACCACTACACTCTAGCCTGGGCCACAGGAGTGAGACCCTGTCTTAAAAGAAAAATGACTTAGAGTGGAGAATTCTTTCTCATATGAAATTATAGATTGGGTCACCAAGTGGGAAATACTTTTATAGCCCAACATGTTGGCATCAAGCAGAGTTGAAAAAAACATTGAAATCCTTAAAGCTGTAGACTCTGTCCCAGTCCCTTGAAAGTCTGTCTTCATTTCCTCCCTTTCTGTCTAAGTAATTTAAGGGTAAGGAAGGAAACGCTCCTCAGCCTTCTCTCTCTTGACCCTAACAGTGTCTCCAAACATACACAACAAACCCTAAGCCATCATCCCTACCACTTGCTTTTCTCTGAGCCTTGATTCTCAGTTTAAGCATTTCTGCAAATGGGAATTTCTTTCTCTCTTACTTATCCATTGTCATCCCATCCACTCTTACACAGCAGTCTTACAGTCTGGGTAGAAAGGACTCCACCTTCAACTCCATGGGAAGGGGCCGACGGACCTAAATAAGCAGCACACCTTCCTCTCCATAGCCACAAGAATAGAAAGACGAAGAGTTTATTGACCACCATTGACCTGTTGGTGTAAATTAACTGTAAAGTACTCTTAACCTCTGGAATTTTTCAATTGCTTAGCCAACACATTCCTTACTGTTTAGTCAGTTTTAGTTAGATTTCCCATTATTTGCAAGCAAAATCATGCTACCAGATATACCTTCCATTTAAGTGTTTTTAATTATATATCACATTTCACTGACTCAGGCAAGCTGTCAATTGTAAGAAACACCATTATTTTGTGTTACTTTGTGGACCACTAAGAAGAGAAAGCGCCATCAGTTAAAACATAACGCAAGCTTTCTTACCATTTAGGATTTTCATTGCATACTTATTGAGGTTCCTATTGTTGACTTATGTAGATAATTTTTAAGTACATCTTCCTCTAGAGCATGGATAAAAAGGAGATAAATTGGTTGTTTCCTAAAACTTCCTCACATTCAGGATCCGGTACTTATGAATCACTTTTCAACTCAGAGTCATAGATAGGAATTTTCCATAGTTTTATCCTCATAGCCTCAAGAATGATGGTGTTGCTTCAGTCCTTAATGAGTGAGCCAGTGTTGGCTCTGCACTTTTCTTCCAAACCACTAACACCTTCTCTGAAAGTTTTGTGGGTAGCTCTATTTTTTCATGCCAGAGCTGTCAACAAAGGGTTTCAGACAACAGCCAGGACACATACCTCCTTCTCAGGTACCCCCTAATTGGTTGGTTAGCTGAAAGTCAAGGGGTTGCAGTTGTCCAGCCAATCCTCCAGAAATGACAACCAAATGTGCATGTGTACAGGAAGAGAAACTTCATCACAACCATGTGTGATTGTAAAACACCCCAAGTATAAGAGTTATCCTAGTTTCAAATAAATTAGAATATGAGGACATGTGCATCTTAGAAACAATGAAATTCAGAATATCATTCTTTTCCTTCTTTTTCTTTTCTCAGAGACAGGGTCTCATGCTGTTGCCCAGGCTGGAGTACAGTGGTGCAATCCTAGCATACTGCAGCCTCGAAGTCTAGCGCTCAAGCCATCCTCCCTCCTCAGCCTCCTAAGTAGCTGTGACTACAGGCATTCACCACCATATCTGGTTAATTTGTTTTTATTTTTTGTAGAGATGAGGTCTCACTATGTTTCCAAGGCTAGAGTCAAACTCCTGGGTTCAACTGATCCTCCTGCCTTGGCCTCCCAAAGTGCCAGGATTCCAGGCATGAGCCACTGTTCTTGGCTCTACTCTTTTCTTTACATGTTGGTTATCAGCATAGTGGTTTGTGCCATCATGCCCTTAATTGGGATGCGGTATATTTCAGTACTTTCAAACCATGGTATGCCTAACTCTAGGAGTATGAAAGATATTTTGAGGTGGTAAACAGATAGCCATTACCCATTTAAACGTGATATTTATATTTTTCCCAAGTCTTCATCCCTTCTTCTATACATACCCTTTACCATATAATTTTGCACTTCCTCTGCAATAGGCTGAATGTTTGTGTCCCCTACAAGATTCATGCGATGAAGCTCTGGTCCCACTGTGATGGTGCTTGGAGGTGGGGCCTTTGGGAGGTGATTAGGTCATGAGGGTCGAGACCTCATGAGTGGGATTAGTGCCACTAGAGGACATTAGAGGCCAGAGAGCTACCTAGCTCTTCTTTCCACCACGTCAGAATATAAGGATAAGTTGGCTGTCTGCAACTTGAGCCCTGAAAGAGGGCCCTCACCATAACCTGACTATGCTGGCACCCTGATCTTAGATTCCCAGCCTCCAGAACTGCAAGAAATAACTATTTGTTGTTCAATCACAGTCTATAGTAATTTGTTATGCATCCTGAACCAAGTAAGACACTCCACGAGGGGAGTTGTATGAATGCAATGTTGTGTCCATCCCCTAAATCCATACACTGAAACCTAATTCACAATATGATGGCATTAGGAGGTGGAGCCTTGGGAGGTAATTAGGGGATGAGTGAATGGGATCAGTGCCCTTAGAAGAAGAAACATGAGGGTGAGGATCTCTTTCTCCACCATTTGAGGCCACAGAAAAGAGGACAGCAGTCTACACACCAAGAAAAGAGCTATTGGCAGACACCAAACCTGCTAGCACCTTGATCTTAGACTTCCCAGCCTCCAGAACTGTGAGAAATATAAGTTGTTGAAGCCACTCAGACTATGGTATTTGTTATAGCAGCCTGAGCTGACTAAGACAGAGGGGATACATTTTTCTTCATCCCACTGATGATAGACTTGAGCATGTGACTTAATTTGGCCAATGGGATAATAATGGACATGACATTTAGGTGTAAATCTTTACATTCCTGTCTTTGGAGGAGAACACTGAGAAGACTATACCATGAGAACATGCCTCATGTAGCTACTGGTCCAGGGAGGCTGAGAGACAAGTGGAATAGATGTAGTAAACCCAGCCTTCGATCAGCTGTGCGCCAGCCAACCCATAGCCATGTAAGCAAGAAATGCTTACTATTGCACATTACTGAGTTTTTGAGTGGCTGGTTATACAGCATTACTGTAGCAATGACAATGATATAAATGTGCTAAAACTATAAGTTATTATAATCTATTATAATAAGTGATACTTGTTTTCCACCTATGATAATGATACAAAGTTTCCTTTGAAAATAAAATTGCTTAAAGAGTCAATTAGAATATTAGGTAAACCAGAAGATGGAATGTAAATGACCAAAGTTTGGAAAATACTGATGCAGGAATTAAAGATTTGACATGGAAAGCACGAGCACATGGAGTTGGCGGCTAGCCTAGATAGCATAGTAAGACCCCCATCTCTGCAAAAACTTTAAAAAATTAACCAGGCTTAGTGGTGCATCCCTATAGTCCCAGATACTTGAAAGGCTGAGGTGGGAAAACGTTAATAGTTTCAGTTTGAGGCTGAAGTGAGCTGTGATAGTGCCACTGCATTTCAGCCTGGGCAACAGAGTGCCATCCCATCTCTTAAAAAAACACAAGGGTGCGGTGGCTCATGCCTGTAATCCCAGCACTTTGGGAGGCTGAGGCAGGTGGATTGCTTTAACCCAGAAGTTAGAGACCAGCCTGGCCAGCATAGTGAGACCTTGTTTCTACAAAACATACACAAATTAACCAGGTGTGTTGGCATGCACCTGTAGTCCCAGCTATTCTGGAGACTGAGGTGAGAGGATCACCTGAGCCCAGGGAGATTGAGGCTGCAGTGAGCCATAATCCTGCCACTGCACCCCAACGTGGGTGACAGAGTGAGACCCTGTCTCAAAACCAAACCAAAACAAAAAGAATGTGGGTTGCCAGGTTGCATGTTACAGCATGGAAAAGCATGGGAAAAGTGGGGCCAAGCATGACATGGAAAGCACTCACAGCTGGGAGCTGTGTTTTATCCCCTCTGGGAGCCAATGTTATATCCCCTCAGCACCTCTGTATCCCCATCTGTAAAAGGAGCAGAGCTGGCTACATGGCTTATTTGGCTATTAAATTCTGGGATGCTATGAAACAGCCTCTTATTCTTCTCTATAGCTCAAGATAAAGGTGATAGAGAGACAGGCAATTTTATAGTATCCTGAATGCCTCACAGTGTTTGGACATGGGAGGCAGCAGCATTGCAGCAATAATAGTTGTCATTTCTTGAATTACTGAAATGTGCTGAGTACTGGGCTCAGAGCTCTATGTGCATTATCTGATTCATTCCCACGAACAAGCCTGTGATCAAAACCAGATTGCCCGGTTTTTATAAACATGGAGAGGAGAGAAGCTAAGAAAGAAAACTCGTCCAAGGTCACAGAAAGGAATACTACAGGATTTCTTTATCTCGTAGAAAGAGTAATTGATTCTATTTTTTAATTATACAAATAATACATAAATACAAGGCTCAAAATAAGACATTCTCTTAGAGCCACATGCTTCCTCTCCTCTAATTCACTGAGAACACCCTCCTTGAGGCCTTCACTGCCAAGAGTAGAGTGAGAATCCTTCTGCTGCATTCATTTACATTTTTTAAGACTAAATAGTGTCATGTCCTCTTCCTCATCTCAACCCTGTAATCACCTCCCATCGTACTTTAATAAAATTCAAAGTCACAACCATGACCTCCAATCCTTGCTTCCTTAGCCCCTCCCTTCCACTTTTCCCCTGCTCTTGAGTTCCAGCCACATTGGTCTCCTTTTGTTCTTCAAATGCACAAAGTATGATTCTGCTCTGGGGCCGCTGGCCTTGCTGTCACCTCTGTCTTGCACACTCCATTTCCCAAATACTCCCTGGTTTTCTCCCTTGTTCCTTTTAGATCTTTGATCAAATGTCACCTCCTCAAAGAGGTCTTCCTAGCCTCCAGCTAAATTACTCTCTATTGCTTAGCCTGCTTTGTATCTCTTGACAACTGCCATCACCACCTGACACACAGTTGTTTGCTTGTTCCCTGTCTCCCCAACTTCAATTCCTTCCTTCCTGAGATGCAAACTCCCAGGAAGACCTTTGCTTTGTTTGTTGCTGTATCACCAGCACCTAGAATAGTGTCTGGAACTCAATAAATATCTGTTGAGTGGATAAATGAATAAATGATTAAGCTATAAGATCTATACAAGCATAGCCATATTTTTCTTCTACACAAATTGGAGCTTACATTGGTTTTTATGTTCTGGAACTCGCCTTTTTTCATGTAGAAGGTTTTAGGAGATCATTCAATGTCAGTGTATATTGATCTATCTCATATGTTTCTAATAGCACATTCTAGTCTATGGCATGATTATACTATGTTTATTTAACTACTGCCACATTGATGAATATGTAGGCTGTGTGTAAATTTTGCTGTAACATGCAACCTGGCAACCCACATTCTTTTTGTTTTGGTTTGGTTTTGAGACAGGGTCTCACTCTGTCACCCACGTTGGGGTGCAGTGGTAGGATTATGGCTCACTGCAGCCTCAATCTCCCTGGGCTCAGGTGATCCTCTCACCTCAGCCTCCAGAATAGCTGGGACTACAGGTGCATGCCAACACACCTGGTTAATTTGTGTATGTTTTGTAGAAACAAGGTCTCACTATGCTGGCCAGGCTGGTCTCTAACTTCTGGGTTAAAGCAATCCACCTGCCTCAGCCTCCCAAAGTGCTGGGATTACAGGCATGAGCCACCGCACCCTTGTGTTTTTTTAAGAGATGGGATGGCACTCTATTGCTTAGGCTGAAATGCAGTGGCACTATCACAGCTCACTTCAGCCTCAAACTGAAACTATTAAACGTTTCCCACCTCAGCCTTCAAGTAGCTGGGACTATAGGGATGCACCACTAAGCCTGGTTAATTTTTTAAAGTTTTTGCAGAGATGAGGGTCTCATTATCTATCTAGGCTAGCTTCCAACTCCTAGCCTCAAGTAATCCTCCTGCCTTGGCCTGCCAAAGTGCTAGGATTCCAGGCATGAACCACCATATCTAGCCTTACAACCAACATTCTAGATGTTTCTACCTAATGTATTCTGGTAGGATCTATTCCCAGAAATAAAATTAACCCACTTAACCATTAGGTTAAAGAAAAAGCACATTTAAAATTTAAAAAATACTACCAAATTGCTCCTCTTAAAGTTTTCTTTCAATATAAAATCTTTTTAATTGTGGAGAATAGTCAATAATTCAGTGTGGTAAAAGGATGCCATCTCCTTCAAAAACTGCATTCAAAAGTGCAAACACTATTACAGTGCCCATCTCACCCACAAGGCTAACTGACCCAAAGGCCAAGGTTATTTGTAGGAGACTGTGAATGAGATCACATAGAAACGGCCAGTGAAGTGTTTGGAGTGCACTGTGTGAGCTCACCGAGGCACTATAATTATAAGTAATAACTTGGTTTCTTTTCGTTTTCTTCGTTATACCTTTGAAAGAGCTGTCATAAAGTCATTTATTGCCAGCTGCTTTCATGTTTATAACCATTCGACTCCATGCAGTATAAAACAAACTATTACATGGCCTTGAATAGTAGCAGCCCTCTTTCAAACTTTTTATTTTCCGAGAAGACAGCTGGATTAGTTTCACCATGAATTTATTAGGATGCAAAATATTGGCACTAGCAAATGGAAGAGCTTGATTTTTGCCTGAGCTTGCTTGTGTGACTTGTAGGAATGTTTTACTGTAAATTATACATATGTGAAAAGGAGAACAGGTCTCCATAAACCTGCTGAACCCAAGAGAATGTGCATTCTGTTCTAAAACGTTTACATCTATAAACTCCCTTTATATAGAAGCAAAGGGAAGAAACAAAGATTAAAAACAAAATAAAACAAAATCCCTGCTCATATTAACAGCAAATCACTTGTGCAATATGAAAGCTTCTACCGGAACAAAATGTTCCCCAAATGGTGACCCTTCAATGACCTTAATCACCTCTAATTTTGTAAGTATCCCCTCTCCATCTTCCTTGTAATTAAGGAACACGTATCAGGCACATTCTGCATACCTGGCACTAAGAGGCGGGAAGTGCAGGGGGATGCCCTTAGGTGACTTTGCTGGTGCAGAGCCCGAGGAAAATTGACATAAGAGGCAATCTTTTCAAATCCCCTGAGAAGTAAATTACCCACTCAAGACTGAAAAGCCCACAGATCATGGCTATTGCCAGGCCTAACTGACCCTGATAGGGGGGCCTCCTGGGCTGAAGAAGGGGTTTAAATGACAAGGAGAAGCCTCTTGCGCACAGGAATTGGGGACAAGAGCACAGGGCTGATTGCAGGAGCTCTGGAGGACAGATGCATCTGGGAGCATTCCTCGGCATAGCTCTAAGGGACACAGTTGGTGCCTCATCCTTCTCCAAGCCCATGCACCCCTGTCCATGGTCTGCCCCCCTCACAGTGACTGCCAGAGGACTGCCCCCTGGAAACTGGAGCTGACTTTTATAGTGCACACAGAGCTTGGGAATCAAATGCTCCTCAGGGGCAGTGCTTTACCAATGACTGATGGGCAAGGAATGGGAGGGTGCAAATTCCTTGCCCTTGCTTTGGTGGGGACAATGTTGAAGGGTGACCTTCACTGTCTGCAGAGCAACCCCGTGGCCTTGGGCAATCACCTGGGATTTGCCCCAATACCCACTCTTCCTTTCACTCTTGCTTCTTCACATCTCACCTGTTGTGTTTCCTGGGACCACTTCATCATAAATCTCTTTCCCCCAAATCCTTATCTCAGAGTCTGCTTCTGAGGAAACCAACCTAAGACATTTGATATTGTTATTTCCCTCGGTGTGGCTGGCAGTAGAGCTTTTAAAGTGAAATAAACCTATAGGGTTATTTTGGCAGAACCTCAGAGGAAACAGAGCACTTGGTCGTAACCAGATAGTTTTAGTAAGAAGGAGAAGGAAAAGCAGGTAAATCTTCATAAAGCCACAAGAAGGAAGAAAGGCTCCCCTGAGACCTGGCTTAAAACCCAGGAGGGGCTGCCAAGGACAAACAGCAGGGAAAAGATTCAGCGAGTGGCCCCTTAAGAAGGCAGTGTTCCTTGGGACTCTGTCTCTCATGTGTCCAGTGCCTCTGAAGGGTTTTTAAACAAATCCAAGTGGAGGTTATTATGGATTCTTGGTTTTGAGTCAATCCCTGGTTTTCTTAATAAGTTGTACCTTCCAATATCTCTTAATTAGAAAGTTGAAGGTCTGACTTCCAGGAGAAGCATTTAAGAAAATACATTCACAACAACCAACCAATCACAAAGCAACAAACACAGACGGTCTCAGAGAGAAGTAGTTCCCAACCCTTAACAGGCTCAGGTGGTGAGGTTCTAAAGAACCTAGGGGCCAGGTGCTATGGATAGAGCCATCAGCCATTTCTCACCTAACCTGGCCTCAAATCTTCCTCCAGGACTCACTGACAGGCTGCTAATAAACTGAACAGTTGTTAGAGGGGAGAGAGAATACACATTCAACAATATTTACTGGAAGATCATAGAAATGGACAGAATACCCAGGAGCTCCAGCAATCAGGCTCTTCCCCTCTTAAAGCTTAACAAGTAGGAAGAAAGATACCACCTTGTCAATTCTACAGCTTCCAGGATGATTTCACACGGGCTTCACTGTCTTTCATAATAACTAAGTAAGACTGACAGAAGGCATTATTATTATTCTTATCCCCAGACTGGGTGAGTAACCTCCCCAGAGTCATACAGTGGTTAAGGAGAAAAGCTCAGACAGAAGCCCCGATCCTGTGACTCAGAATTCTAAGCACTTTCCACTGCAGAACAGAGTCAGTGAAGTCAAGGGAAGAAGGGAAAGAGAATCCATCTTGAGCATCCTCGGTCCTTGAGAAAGAACTGGTTAGAGACGAGAATTCTTTTTCAGCATCCACACTGTGAAAACCCTTCTACGAGCCACCTACCAGATCTTAACGGCCTTAAACATGTCCTCGAACTGAAGATTTAGTGTGACTTTCTCCCAAAAAAGAGAAGAAAACTATCCTCCGCGTTATAGTGTTTCTCAAACTTTAGCTGTATCAGAATCACCTGGAGGGCCCAACGACCAGTCTCCCATCCAGTAGGTCTGCGGTAGAGCCCAAGAATTTGCATTTTAACAACCTCCCAGTTGATATTGCTGTTGCTGGCTCCCAGGACCACACTTTTATTTTCTTTTTTTTTTTTTTTTTTTTTTCTTCAGACAGGGTTTCACTCTGTCACCCGGGCTGGAGGACAAGGGTGCGATCATGCACCACTGCAACTTTCACTGCTGGGGCTCAGGTGATTCTCCCACCTCAGCCTCTCCAGTAGTTGGGAACTATAGGCACAAGCCGGCTCACCCACCTAATATTTATTATTATTATTATTCATAGGGATGAGGTCTTGCTGTGTCGTCCAGGTTGGTCTCAAACTCCTGAGCTCAAGCAATCCTACTGCCTCGGCCTTCCAAAGTGCTGGGATTACAGGCGTGAGCTCCCCATATTTGGCCCAGGACCATGCTTTGTGAACCATTACTCTATCAATTTCTAATCAAAGCTTTTTTTTCCCTTTATTTTTTTGTCCAGCTGCACCAGATAATTGTAGCCCAGACTGCATCCCTCTCATATCCAGCACAATCTCTCTTCCCTGGGATGAGCTAAGGTTCTTTTCTGTGTTTACTAATCTGTCGCAGAACCACATAATTGGAGAAGGAGCAGATTGCTAGTTTACCAACACATATGCAGATTTTATGCCTGCAGATTTTTGACACCTCCGTTTTATCCCTTAAAATGTCATCATGTTCTCTCTACAAATTGGGCAATTCCATTTCATCCCCTGCATGATTTCATGGTGTGAACTTGAAAACATTACATAAATGAAGAGATGGGTTCCCATATGAATATGGCCACTTTTTCTTTTTTTTTTTTTTTTTTTGAGATGGAGTCTCGCTCTGTTGCCCAGGCTGGAGTGCAGTGGCACGTGATCTCAGCTCATTGCAACCTCCGCCTCCTGGGTGCACACCATTCTCCTGCCTCAGTCTCACGAGTAGCTAGGACTACAGGTGCCCGTCACCATGTCTGGCTAATTTTTTTTGTATTTTTAGTAGAGATGGGGGTTTCACCGTGTTAGCCAGGATGGTCTCAACCTCCTGACCTCATGATCTGTCCGCCTCGGCCTCCCAAAGTGCTAGGATTACAGGCGTGAGCCACCTGGCCCAGCCAATACAGCCCCTTTTTAAACTAATTACATGTGTAAACACCTGACTCCATATCATATTTATGAAAGTCAGGTGAAACCCTCTTGGCAGCTGCTGGGGGCCTAAACTCTAGAATGGTTTATGAAGAATGAGGGCTTTAAACAAATGAACTGTGATTATGCAGCTTGATTCAATATGTAAAGGTAATAAATTCTTCTTTCCTTAGTCACAAAGGAAGACATTAGTCAAGGCTAATGCACACTTTATATTTAACAAGGGAATTAATTAGGGGATAATAACCAAGAATGGGGTGTCTAAAGGACACACCCTGTAGAAATGACTAAAATAAAAGAATGCAAGAAAAGAAAAAGAGAAAGAAATTGATTGTAGTCATATTTCCCAAGTTAAAAATTGCTACTCGTGGCCTGAAAATGGCTGTGCTTTGTGGGCCATCAATCACTGTGAAGAGTTTTATCAACTGGAGTCTATTATGGAAATGAGCAAAAAGAACAAGATGGGGAGCAGCCAGTCTGCAAGGAGATATGACAGCTCAGGCCCCAGGAGGTAAGTTATTTCTCCACACTTCTCAGTGTTCACTGCATTAATCCAACCAGCAACCACAATGAGGGGAGCAAGCAGCTGGCCATTCACTAAATGCTCTGCGGACCAGTGTTGGCTCCCACACTGGGAGATGAGCAAACCATAAAGATGAACAGAATCGGTTTTGCAAAATGTGACAAACCTAAAATTCACTACGGCAGAGTAGAGAGTGAATTTCTTTCTACTCCTAGGGATTTAACCCAGTCCATACACTAGATTGTTATTCTTATTAGAAAGGTCATAAGGTCACTTATTGCATGGATAAATTGATGATGGATGGAAGAAAAGATGGATGGAGGAATGGATGGCTGAATGGATGGAGCAAGTCTTGACTTGAATAATTTTAGCTGCTACTAGTTCTGCTAGACTTTGACTTCATCAAAAGTTTAATTTCACAAAGTGAATAATTTAATTTTTCATCACAATCTTATGATTGCATCTTGATTAAGGACAAACAAAATAAACATTATCCATAGCAGATTGTAACTATATCTCAGATAAAACTTACTGCAGCCAAGTGTTATATTCCTTTAAAGTATGTGGAAGGATTGCTGCCCATCACTTTTCCTCTGCCTCCACTGTTTTTAAATTTTTGGGATTCTCTAAAAGTGGGACACATCCTTCAACATGCAAAATGATAGTTTCATTAGTAGCAAACATCGCTTAATGTAATTGAGGAACCTATTTGAGGACAAGTAAGAAGCCAATGATTAGACAAGACTGGAGATTTATTTCCCACGAGATCCAAAGAACTGCCCAAAGTTTCCCCACCCGACAAAATGTGTTCCTCTTGGAACTAACGTATCTTCATGGGATCTCTAGCTCACACTCAGCTGTAAAACCTATAAATTATTCCTTTGGCCACCCCAGATCACTTTAAACTTTGTTTCAGTGTTTTTCTAGAAGAACAAATATCTAACTCAGAATTGCAACTGCCCCTGTAGTTATTTGTTCTAACTCCCGTATGTGCCATGTATGGCTCCCCTCTCCACCATTTTTGAAGGGGCTCACCCAAGCATCATCTAAACTTCTCCAGGGATAGGGAGTTCCCTGGTTCACAAAGAGCCATGGACCAGTACTTGTCAAAAGTCAATGTGTATCCAATCATATGGTCATATTGCTAAAATGCAAATTCTGATTCCGTTTCTCTGGGGCAGGCTGAAATTATGGTTCTAACAGGGTCCCAGGTGATGCTAATGTTACTGATCTGTGGACATATATAGAAGCAAGTAAACAGAAAATAATTCTACTTCAGGATCTACTTTCATGATATCATTGCACTAATTCCAACCTGGGGAAGGCAGGGAGTAGGGGATTATTATTTTCACGTACATGGATACCTGAAGTGGCAGATCTTGAAAAGCTACACAAAGGTTAAAGATAACCAGGAGGAGACTGGATGATGAAGCCTGTGCTCTACACTTGTATGTTCTAACAATACTGCCCTTTTTAAACACCTAACTCCTCTTATCCTGATAAGTACATGTGTCCTTCTGTTCACATCATCACAGACTCAATTGTTTCCTAGTGGGCCATTGTTCACATCATCACAGACTCAACTGTTTCCTAGTGGGGCATTGTTCACATCATCACAGACTCAGTCGTTTTTTTTTTTTTTTTTTTTTTTTTTTTTTTTTTTTTGAGACGAAGTCTTGCTCTGTCGTCCAGACTGGAGTGCAGTGGCATGATCTCGGCTCACTGCAAGCTCCACCTCCCAGGTTCACGCCATTCTCCTGCCTCAGCCTCCCGAGTAGCTGGGACTACAGGCACCCGCCACCACGCCCAGCTAATTTTTTTTGTATTTTTAGTAGAGACAGGATTTCACTGTGTTAGCCAGGATGGTCTCGATCTCCTGACCTCGTGATCCGCCCACCTCGGCCTCCCAAAGTGCTGGGATTACAGGCTTGAGCCACGGCGCCCGGCCCTAGTGGGGCATTTTTATCTGTTTCTACCTGTCTATGGCACTTCTACAGCTTAGATTCACAGTCAATATATTCCAAAAATTGGGGCCAGAATAATTATCGAACATAAATGTGCAGACAAGCCACAAGAGGATCTGTTAAAATGAAAATTCTAATTCAGTGAGTCTGGGTTGGGGTCTGAGATTCTGTATTATTAACATGCTCCCAGATGATACCAATACTGACAGTCTTAGGATTACACTCTGAGTAGCAAGAGTTTTAGACTACTGATTCTTCAAACTAAGAACTTTTGCAATTCTGATCCCTCTACTGATGTTGACCCTTGTATCAGTAAAGCGTCCTATGCTGCAAATTACAGGAAACTTAACTCTAAGTGGCAGTCAAAGTGAAAGAAATGCATAGTCTTTTATACTTAAAAAAATCCAATGATATATATGACCTCAGGTTAGGCTTGACTCAGCTGCTCAGTGGTGCCTTCAATTCTCTATTAAATGACCATTTGACTTCAGTTACTTGGATGATATAAACCACATGTATGTTAACATATATACATATATAATAGCATAGGCATGCTACCTGGTGAGGAAGTCAATTGGTGAGGTGCTTTTCTTTGTGAGCTAAGACAAAAGCTGAGGTATCGTTTCTTGTCAGAATTGCAAGTGGCTCTTCTTAGGTTGAGAGCCATATAGAGTGATTTCTGAGAACTACCTCTAAAGACTATGATTCAGTGATCTGAGAGGCTTCCAAGAATTTAGTCATTATTAGAAGGCATTGATTATTATGAACTTTAAAAAATCCCACAAACATATGAATCTTGTCTCCTTTCTTCAGGTTGAACCATAAATCACCAGATAACTTACACGTTTTTAAAAATCCCACTAAAGATTATTGGAACTCTCAGTAAACATTAAATAACGCTACCCAATCACATATAACTTTCCTCCCTTGTGTAGTTTTTAACTGAGGGGAACTCTTCCTTCCTTCATCCTCCTCTACTATCTCTATCTCCAGTCCTTCCTTGTTATGATTTGGTAAGATGAAGTCATCCTTAATGAGACACATTGAACCATTTTCATAAGATTAGAGCTACTAATCAATAACTTCGGAAGTTACTAAGGGGGAATAAAATACCGGAGTTAATGTTTCCTTTATATATGGTGTATTTCCTTTAGTCTGGTCGCTCCAGTCTTCCATTCAGAATTCTGAAGTGCCTGCAATTTCAACCTTGATTCTCATTTACTTTTGATGTGAAGCAAAACTTGCCCCATCAAAAAAAAGTTTTATATTTTTATAAAGAAATGCCATGACATTTTGCATTTTGCAGTGAATGCACAAGCTTGCAAGATTATGTTGATGTGATGGTGGCTCTGCTATCACATCCAGGAATTGAAAGGGCAGAAGAAAAATGCAAATATTTTTGCTAAATTAAAGCAAAGAAAGATACTTTTTAAATACTAATGGGTCTTTATTATATTTTTCTTCTCTTGAATGATAATATGCAGTATTTTCTAGTTACTTATAGGAAGACATATTTTTGGAAAATTATTAGCAATGCAGATATGACCATCTTTGGGTACATTTTATTAGAGAGATTTTTAAGTATGTAATGACTCCCTATGATATTTTATGAGCTTTCATAAATGGGTCATTTGTCCAGATAAGAAATTTAGTTATAGAATGAACATAGAGATATATTTAGATCTTAATTACACAGGCCAGACCCACTGGCAAAGTCATTAGACATAGTAATTCCTGAGCTTCCCAGAAGAATGAACTGATCAAGAGAGAGCTCAGTGGGGCTATTTTTCTGGCTTTAAGCGGCCTGAAATTTTGCCCTACAGTCTCAATAATTTAAATGGTGCCATATTCTCTGCTACAGTTCCAGAGGGCTGTCAGTTTCCAGGTAGAAAACAAAGTCTGGACCTACGGAGTCTCCAACTTTGGAAAATGGATGGTTTATCTGGATAAATTAATCAAAATGGAAATCACTTTAGACAAGGGTTTTCTTTAGCCTGCAATGTGCTGCTGCTTTGTTTAGTTAACCTCTATGCTTTACTGTTTTAGTTACAAGTATTTATAATTGCTTGACAAGAGATGGCATAGTCAAAAGGCAACACATAAGGGTATTCAATATCTCTATTAAACGAGCTGGAAATTCTTCCCTTCTTGATCTTTTTTCTCCCTTATTTTAGCTTTTCTTTTTTTTTTAATAGTGCACATGCAAAATTACATCCCACTGAACTTGCTTACCCTCTGCTCCACAGATCCTCACGTGTCTCATTAACAGAAATAAAATTACAAGGTGTTATAAGGCTCCAACTGCCAGCAACAACTAATATTGTTTACAGCTCTTTTTCCAACAGCACTTGCACCTTTTGGAGAACTAGAGAGAAACTAATTTTGATCAATTTAGCAACTGAACTTTTCAGACATTCTTTGTCACCCACTAGATAGCAAGAATTCTAAACAATGGAGAAGGCAGGGAGGAGAGTAGTGGGTGGTGCTGACAACCTCCAGGCAGCTACAGGTGTGTCAAGAGGTGCAAGACACCCACAGCAAGAGCTAGATCAGAGGCACTTCCATCCAACACCCATTCCCGTGATTCCAAGCAGCACCAAGGATTAAACCATCTGTGCCCGACCTCCTGCAGGCCTTTGGGCACCGATGGATTAATCCTGGGCTTCAGCTTCCTTGAGTAGCAGAGGGGGATTATGGGTTGGAAAATGAAGAATGAGCTTGCAAGCAAACACTGATGTTTCCCAGTAGGTCATATTTTTTTCCCCAGCTCCACGCAGACTCTAAAACTCAGTTGTAGCCAAAGCATAAAATTATCACAATGTATAGGTATAGCATTATGTACTAGCTAAATAATGTGGGGATAATTCCAATACCAATCTTATTAGGCTAAACATTATATGTAAGGGATTCTATAAGACTTGTTCAAATCCATGCAATCATAGTTTTATCTATAGGATAAAGTATAGCTTTCAAGGACAGATGAGAAAATTCAATAAAATCTCTCTTGCAGGATGCAGCCTTTCAAAATTTACCTGAAAAGAGGAATTTGATGAGGGGATAACAAACAGGACTTCCAACATCTAATTTTTTTTTTCCATTGGCAGACACAATCTGTTCTGGCAAATTCCTAAAGCAAGCCATTTCAGTAAAAGCAGAAATACTGTATGTGAAGAATAATAAAGTTCTCTTTACCAAAACTTCAGATTAACAATAGGAAATTTCAAATTATTGCAAATTATTCAAATTATTTTGACAGGAAAGGTAAATCATGATTTCTAAAGAATTTCTGTCTTGGTAGCTTAAAAATCTCTCTCTCTCTCTCTCTCTCTCTCTCTCTCTCTCTCTCTCTCTCACTCTGTCTGTGTGTGTGTGTGTGTCTGTCTGTCTGTCTGTCTCCGTGTGTAAATATATATACTGGTGGCAATTAGTTAACATGTAATACTCTAATCAGGTACTCACCTTCCAAAGATGACTACATCATCCACTATTATTATTGAATAGCATTAAGGTTAGCTAATAAGCAAATGAGATATTAGAAATATGTCTCAATTGGTGAAATGATTGGTGTTCAAGATATGTGGTTGCCTAAAAAGATTGTATGGCACCACTGCTCTTGCACGACAGATAAATCAGAATCTAGAGTCTCTGGCAATAAGATCTTGGGAGCCAACTCGAGGTCCAGAGCTCTGTCTGGTCTCATGATCATATGTTGAATGGGTGACTCCATGGCCTGGTTTGCCTAGAGGTTTGGCAATTCAGAATGAACTTTTCCTGCAAGGTGTTTGTTTTCCTGCAAGCATGCTTGCAGATGGAGGAGCATCACTGTTTATAGGATAAGACTGGATGACTATTTTGTGGCTACTTGCTCATTGATGCTTTGTGTGTGTGTGTGACAGAATTCAGTCTGAGAATCGCTTGTATTGTAACATAGAGTTTAATATGACAGTGGTGTATCAGTAGAATATTTTCACCTCTATGTATTGTCACCACTACCAGAGGCTAACAATATTTGCCCAATGGACTTGATGACTGTTGATGGAGCTGAAAGTTGTGAGCAGAAACAAAGTAACAAAGGAGGAATAGGTTGCTGAAGAGACTGACTCAAGAGCAGTCATGAGAGATGATATTCATCAAATATACCAAAGGAAGGTAACCCATTAACAACAAAAGACATGATTGGCTTTTTAAATCTAATTACAAAATATACTATCTGCTCAAAAATGAATGCTACACTATGGTGTATTTCTCTTTGTCAAGATCCATTAGATAGCAGTAAGTACTAGAAAGCTAACTATATAACAGTTCTGGGGTTTGGAGAGTGGTGAAGTAAGGCTCTTATTCAGCTGAAATTGTTTCTCCTATTACATTTATCCATGTCAGTTTGGTAAGAATCATCTATTGCTGTAAAGTGTCTTTATTATTCCCCAATCATGTGTACCTATGCATTCTCAAAAAATCTTGCAGAGAAACTAGAAGGAAAAAGGAATTTTTTTTTAAAGAAAAAGAAACAAAAAGAAACAAGAGGAATAAATCCAGGCCAAGACAGAAAACAGGTAGGCCCAGTGTTGGCAGCCAGTTTAATATCCCAGGTTCCAAGGTTGCACTTGGATTTGTTTACTTAGTTCAACCAGCCAGTTATTATTCTAGCTTAACACATGCTGTTCATGTTTCACCCATGGCCCCTCAAAGCTCACTATTCCTATGTACATCAGTGCCTTCTCATTGCAAGCCACTATGACTCTCTGGCTGTGTATGGGTGATGGAAGAAAGGTGATGGATATCAAGAGAGACAATTCTAGATGTGCTCATGCGGTCCATCAGAAGAATCCCAAGGGGATGGAGCCCTCCTCTAGGAACTTGTTTAATAATGCACCGGTATTAGATCCTGCCATTCTCATGATCACTTCCTCATTTTCCTATCAGTGCCTCCTAGCATCCTCCAAAATCAACTCCATGCATTCGTTTGGTCTCACTGTGTGCTTCTGGGGAAATCTCACCTCAGATGAGGTAACTATACTCATATCAGTGCCATATGAAGCAAAAGTTCAAACCATCTTTATCCTCTCACAGATGCAAACAAATAATCTTTTCTCTTATTGTGTCTTTCTGCATTCTACTGCTACACTCTGATTCTCCTGCTTCAAAGAATTATACACTGCAGCATTGTGATGCTTAGAACTTCATATAATCACTATTCAAGAGGAAAAATAAATCGCAAAGTAAAAACCTTCCCTGCAACTTAATATAGAGAAAATAAGGCAAAGAAGTAGAGTAGTAAAATCTTAGGTAAGTTTGATGCTCAATCATTGGAATTTAACCATAAAAATGATGAGGGAGAGGTTTAGGATGTGTATCATCCATCACTTGGCCTCAGGTAGTGGTTATATTATTGCACAAAGCCTCACAGTATGTCCATTTGTACACAGCTGACCTATATCCAACCAGAACTGGCTAGCATAGGAGGTTTCTAATAATAATAATAGTAATTTAATTTTCTTATCGCTTTAAGTATCAGTTGCAGAAAAGGAGAAAATATATTTTAAAAAAGAGGCTTAATGCATTAATATCAGTCTTTTTGGAATTGAAGCAAAAGAATAAATATTTCCTAACTTGATCTGGTGGCAACTAGTTACTGTGAAACCAAAGAGCTTACCTTGAAGCAGAATAGATAGAATGATCCCATTTTCACAAATCAACGTGCTTCACCTCTTAAAAGATTCCCTCCAGATGTCCTTTGCCAGACATACTCAAAGATAAATAGAAACATGACTCTCGGACAAATATTGACAAGTCTCCATACCACAGAGCTCTTTCCTTTCTACAATGCTTTGTGTATTTATATAGAGGCACATTTGCTGTCACTGAAAGATGCCCTCTCTGGAGGCTAAGGGCCAGGGGGATCATCTCTAACATGGTTTTATTCCACTGATCTCAGTGGCTGAATGGAAGACGAAGCTTTCATTGAGTGAGGACTTTGCTCAGATTCACTTCTTCTGGAATCTTCACACACTGTGCCCCTTCCTCGTTTAAGATCAAAAGGAAGAAGAGAAGATGTGACTTTGCATGGAACCATAGATAAAAAAGACTTTAAAAGGCAAAGGACTGATATAGAAGCATGCATTTTAATTTTATTCTGACTTGTACAAACCTCCATAAGCAAGCGAATACTACCAAGGCTGTGAGCTGTAATCAGATAAATGCTGTCAAATACTCTAAGGACTTCCACTCTGCACAGCCAGAACCTGTCGTCCATTGATGCCAGGAGGTTAAGCAGAGGTTTGTAAAGGACTCTGCAGAAGACAATATTTGTGTCTGAATCTTAGATTCTCCAAGAGGACATTCTGCCTATGGCATTGCGGAGTCGATTTTTATTTTATTCCCCTTAAAAAACTTCAGGTTTTAAATTCATGAACTCCTCAAAATCTTACATAATGCCTGCACATTACTGCCTTGCAATGCCTAGGTTAATTAAGAAAAAAAATAGCCCAGCAAATTGACATGAGCACACCAAGTTCTGTTTGTTAATAGAATATTTGGAAGCAGGACTGTCCTGAAGCTGATTGCACAGCATGGAGGACACTGGGCTGAGAGATTTTGGGGTGTTGCTGTCAGTGATGAGCTGTGTGACCCTGAAGAAATCACTCCATGTCTCCCTGGTCCTCAGTTGCCTCACATGGAAAATGAAGGGGTTGCATTAGCTCATCTGTAAACTTCTTCCCCAGTCTGATGTTCTGTGATTCTAATAACCACACCTAACCTTTATGGAGCACCTATTATGTGATAGGCAGTATTTCAAAAGTATAAATTTAGTATTTATTTAATTCCCAAAACAAGCTCATCAAATAGGTACTCTTATTATCATTGACCCAATTTTGTGGATGAGGAAACTGAGGCACAGAGAGGCTGGGTGCCCAGTGAGTGGTAGTCAGGACGTGGCCAGCGGGTCCACCTCTAGAGCATGTCCTCTTAAGTACCGTGCTAGGCTGCCCTTCTACCCACCTCTAGCCTCCTTAATAGTGTCCTAGGAATAAATGGAACAGTTATAGAGCTTCTCGAGTTGGGATCCCCAAAACCAGACACTGAGACTAGAATTTTGGAAAAAGTATCTTATTTGGGAGACAATTACAGAAAGCACTGTAAAGAAGGAAAGTGAGAGTGTACACTAGTGAATGGGTTACCACTGTGGCTGCTGATGCTCCATCTGCTGGGGGTGCTCTGAGGAATGGTGCAGAACACAACTTTTTTATTGAGGGGTGATTTAGTAAGGGTGTTTACCCACCAAGTCTCATCCCTAGCTGGCTAACTCTGCATTTCTGGCTCACCTGTAATTGAACTAAGCACAACCTCTCAGCAAGAGAACACCTCCAGGCCGGAGTTGCGCGAAGTCTCCAGCAAGTGAAACAATTGGGTAGTAACACCCTGAGTAGGCTGAAGGGCAAGGGTAAGGTACTGACAGCAGGTGCTGCGCATGTCAAGAGAGTGCAGGAGCCAGGACTCGGAACCAGTCACTTGGTTCCAATTCTCGGTCTCCGAACAGACAAATCACCTATGTTGATCACTGCGTAGGCTCAGAAGTTACTAAGGGGAACCCTTGCTCAATCTTTCTCCAAGGGTCTTTGTGACAACCAGGCTTCTGCCTGGTACAAGGGAAGAATTCTGAACCATTCTCTTGTTTGGTTTAATTCAAGACTTGACACATCACATGATTTATAAGAGGGCCAGGGTACTTAATGAGCTTGATCTGTGCCTTGAGCTAATGACACCTCCCCGTGCTCAGCTGCTATCAATTAGAAATAAACACAAGCTTTGTTTATTCTGGACAATTTATCTGTCTTCTCCACAAATGTTCTATTAGCTGTCAGCCTCATTTTGGAGTTCAACTGCCAGCCTGGTAGAGTTTATATAAATGCAAAATGATACATGTCTGCCATTTATGCTCAAGATGAAGGCATTTTAAATGTATTTTAAGCAAAACTTTTCATCTTCTTTTAATTAAAAAATAAACCCCATTTGGTCTTATTACTCTGTAAGATAACATTTCATCGGTAAAAGACATTCCCCAAGGACTCTAATAAAAAGAACAAATACATGATTATAATATGATTAATCCATATTAAAGATTCTCATATTAAAGAAGGTCACTGAGGCTCATCTGGTAGTGTGCTTAGCTTTGAGCCAGGAGGTCAAGGGTTGCTGCTATTTGACATTTATAGACCTGGCAGCAGAATATGATGAAGTATTCGAGTGAGCAGACTGGACATGACCTAACAGCCCAATAAAACAATGCTGGACACTTTCCCTGAGCACGGCAATCATTTAGTCATCCTAGCCTCCCTTTGCATTGCAGGTGATTCGAATGTAAATGACAACTGCATCAAACTACCTCACTGAGTTCCTGTGAGGATAAGATGATCAAATGATGGCAACTTAGAGGAGGAAGGATGTGGCAGTGAAAGGACCTGTCAAGGTCAGAGGGGACAAATCTCTCCTCTCAGAAGTCCCTAACTGCGTATTCCTTTGGGTAGCTGGGTAGACAGTAGTAGTCACGCACTCAGCTGATCATCGTGTCCTCACTGAGTTCTTACTGCATGACAAACACTGAGAAGTGCTGAAGTTATGTTCGTGAGCAAAAGTGGGCTGAGTACTACTTTTGCCTGCTTTTTTGAAGGGAGCCTACCCTCAACAACTTCAAAATCTGGCAGGAAAAGACAACTGAGTGAAAGAATTACAGCTGTGGGAAGCTGGTAAGGGCTGTCACAAAGGAGAATTTCAAGGGAGTAAGAGAACGGACAGTTGGTGATTGAACCTGACCATGAAGGTCGGGGTAGGAAGATTTCTCTGGGACAATGACACATGAGCTAAAATCTGCAAGATGGGAGGAATTAATGAGACAAGAGGAGTAAAGAAACAGGATTCCCACGTAAGGAATACAAGTGCAAAGTCCCCGTGGTGGGGAAGGCGACAAGACTGGGACAAAGCTAGAGCTCAGACTCCAAGACAGGCGTGCACAAGTGTGTGACACAAACAGACTTCAGTAGGGATTTCTGCCTTGATCCTACACAGATCCTCATCTGAGAGGAAATCCTGTCACTCCTGGAGTCTGGGCCACACCTCTGTGCTGGGCCCATTGCAAGTCCCCTCTGTGCCGTATGAGTTCTTTGAGGGTAAAGAGAAGACCTTATTTACTTTGACCTCCTCCAAACTTAGCAACATAACTGGCTCAATCTCCTTTTTCATTGAGATAAAAATCACATAAGATAACATAATATTAATCATTTTAAAGTGTAAAACTCAGTGTGTGTGTGTGTGTGTGTGTGTGTTTTTTGTATCTTCACAAAGTTGTGCAACCATCACCACCACTATTAATTCCATAACAGTTTTATGACTCCAAAAAGAAACCCCATACCCCATTAGCAGTCACTCCTCATTCCCCACTGCCCTTATCCTCTGACAACCACTAATACACATTCTGTGTGTATGGATTTCCCTGTTTTGGACATTTTATATAAATGTAATCATACACTATGTGGTCTTTTGTATCTGGCTTCTTTCTCCTATCATAACATTTTCAAGGTTCACCCATTTTGTAGCACACATCAGTACTTCATTTTTATGACTGAATAATATTCCACTGTATAAATATACTACATTTTGTTGATAGATATTTAGACTGTTGCTACTTTTTGGCTATTTCTTTGTAGAGTTTCTATCTTTTGGAGGTGGATTCTGAACTTTTTATGGATGGAATCATATGATATCCCACAAATGAGAGTCAATGCTACTGAATGGGTTGCACACATGAAGACAGAAATAACCCAGGAGGACAGCAAGTCCTGGAATAGAGAGGAAGGAAGACTGTGGGTTTAAGTGAAAGTCTTTGGTCAGTGAAAGCTAGTGTGCAGAAGTGGGTAGATAACAGGGGAGGTAGTTCAATGGCAAAAACCTCAAAGAGACAGAATTTTATAAGCAGGTGGAGTAGTAACTCTCTGAAACAGCCAGAGACTGTTTTTTAACTTCACCTCTTGGCCCAGAGGTTGGAGTGGTTAAAAATATAAATTGGCATCCACATGTGTGGTCCTACTGTAATTGTCAGTACTACTGTAATTGTACTATGTCCTGTTCCCTGGTATAGTTTCTTAAACATTTAACATCGGTTGGTTTACTAATTACAATTTGCTTTTTAAATGTATTCTTTTTTTATACACAGTAGCATTAAAAACAACTTTGTCAATAAGATTCCCTTAAAATATAACATAAAATACTAAATACACAAGATCTTGAGAAACGAGCAAATAAAAAAATAAGTTAAATGCATTTTACATAAAATCAAAATCTTGTTAACAAATTTCTATCAAGATGTCCCTACTCAGTAAAAAGCAGAAAAACTTGAATTATTCTAAAAGTGAATACAGTGTTTGTAGATATACTAGTCGTATACAGCTCCTCTATATACTCTCAAGCACTATAAAAATGGAAATATTGTATTGTAGCATGGGTTGGATCTCTGTAAATTTCAAAATGGCTATGTACACCAAAATAGGCATCAAATATGAGACATGCCTGTTTGAGTCCCGGAAGTAGATCTTTAATGGATGAAAATTGCTCTTACTCCTCTTGCTCTATTGCTTTATCCATTCCTTTGTAGGCACCATTATAGTTAACATGAATGGCTTAAACAAATATGAATTTATTTTTTCCCATAATGGTTGAAGACATAGTTCTACAAATTCATTAATGCCCTGGACTTGCTCTTATTTCTGTCTGCCATCCTTAAGATGGGCCTTTCATTGTAATAGTCTCCATCTGCAATCTCATGGGCTAAGTTCCAAACAAGAAGACAAATGAAGGGACAAGAAATTAGGGGAACTGCTCATATTAACAGACAAAAATTTTTATAAAATCTCCAGAAAACTTCCACTTAGACTGCACTGCCCAGAACCATGACACACAATCACACCTAGCAGCAAAGGAGTCTGGAAAATATGTGTTTTTTCACACCTGGGTACATTTCCATCCCAAATAAAATTGAGATTCCATTGTTAACCAAGAAGTAAAAGTAGGTATTACACAGAAAACTAAGCATGTCTGCTGTAATTGTATAATACAACCTCTCTCTTTCTCCTCCTCCTCCTCCTTCTTCTTCTTCTTCTTCTTTTTTCTTCTTCTTCTTCCTCCTCCTCCTCCTCCTCCTCCTCCTCCTCCTCCTCCTCCTCCTCTTCTTCTTCTTCTTCTTCTTCTTCTTCTTCTTCTTCTTCTTCTTCTTCTCTTTCTCTCTCTCTCTCTCAAACACACACACACACACACACACACCCCTACACACACACTTGGATATGCCAATATATTAAAACTGAATTATAGAAAATATTAGAACAAATACCATTTATCCTTTTGAATTTATGTACGAGTATTAAAAACCTGTTAAGGTTGGATGTGGTGGCTCATGGCTGTAATCCCAGAACTTTGGGAGGCTGAGGCGGGTGGATCACCTGAGGTCAGGAGTTTGAGACCAGCCTGGCCAACATAGTAAAACCCCGTCTCTACTCAAAATACAAAAAATTAGCTGGGGGTGGTGGCAGGTGCCTGTAATCCCAGCTACTTGGGAGGCTGAGGCAGGAGAATCACTTGAACCTAGGAGGTGGAGGCTGCAGTGAGCTGAGATTGTACCATTGCACTCTAGCCTATGCAACAAGAGCAAAACTCCATCTCAAAAAATAAAAATTAAAAAAAAACCTGTTAAGAGGAACTCCCTTCAGATTATTAGTTCACTATTGCTCTTATATTTCTCTCAACATAGTTAAATATCCCCTGCCTGCCATACACAGAAAATTAATCAGAATTTTCAAGGACTGAGACACCTAATTAAAGCAGAAGGCCTTATTTAATCACATCAAATTATGCCCTTTGGAAACAAAAAAGGATGTACAGCAACAGAGAAGGACATATATGCAGTGTCAAATTAGTTCTATTTTTGCACTTCTTTATTCTTTGCTCTTGCCCCATTTCCTAAATACATCTTCCCAGAAAAACTACCCTGTACTCACTCTTCGGAGCTTCCTTTCTCATGGCGGCTCACATATTCACTCTTTTCCATTTTGGAGCCTTTTGAAATAATCATGAAAAATATTTGATCTCAAAGAGATGAATGGAAACATTTCATATTCAGCCATCCCTATGAATCCCCTGGCCTTTACAGATTTAAGACATTCCCAGAGCATTAGTAGAGAAATTTTTCACAATTTTATTATTTAAAATATTTATAGTTCTCAATTATGCAAGTAATGGGCAATTTAATTGCATTTATTATAGTTCTAATTCTTGCCAGTCAGCATGCTTACTATTTAGGCAGTTATGAAGTAGGATATACATAGCCAGGTTTGTCTTTTAACTTCCCCTTGCTTCTGGAGAACCTTCAACAAGCCAGGTTCCAAGGATGAATATCTATAATGCCGTTTGCACAAGACCACTGACCATTGAAGAGAACTCCAGGAAATGTAACTGATCTCCCTTGAACCATAGCAGCTGTGTGGCTTAGACTACTGCTGAGAACCTGAACTATATTTCTCTTTTCAAGGGAGGTTACCAAGACCTGGAAAATGCCACCAAGGAGTATGAGGTCATGAGCGGTGCAGAGGGGAAGCACAGCTTGGAAAATGTCACAGTAGAACACAGGCAAATCTTCTTGTTTCAAAAAGAATAAATGATATTTAGGAAATTTAAGGTTCTTGACATCCACAAACTTCATACAATCCTTGCTAGTTTCAGACTTGCAGAATGCCCAGCCTCAGTTGTTGATCTGCATCTCAACTATCCATCACTGGGATCATTCCCCCAAGGTCTCCATCTGACTGCCTGGTTACCTTAGTCCAGCTCTGAAATCTACCTGGTGGATCCTATAACTACAACTTCTCTATTGTTTTCTATAGTCAGGCTCAAAGCCCTTGGTTATTCAGGCTCGGTAATTTATTAACAAACATGTATACTATAACCCTATTACTATTCTAAGTAATTTACAATTATTTAATAATTTAATGCTCATAATAGCCCTATGACATAGATACCATTATCATCCCAAATTTTTAAGATGAAAAATACAGAGAGGTTTGACAATTTTCCCAGCACCATCTAGCAGCAAAGTGTCGTTCTGTGATTGTACCCAGGCTTTTTGGCTCCAGGTTTTAACCACTAAACCATCATAGCTCATATTATCGGAATAAGGGCCCTTGTCCTTGGAGGTCATGTTGCCAAACTGTACCGATGAAAAAGTTTCTATGAAAGCCCCTGTGAAAGATAGTTGCTCTGCTTTGGCTTGTATTCCTTCCTTTCTTAAGAACAAGCTGCCCTTCAGATCTATTATCTGAGTTGCCAATGGTGAATCTAATCTCATGTGGCTAGCTTTACGTCTAACAAAGAGGACACAAGTGGATGCTGAGATCTCTAGTTGTGAGTCTTCTGTCATTTCTCTTTCCTCTCTCATGGGGCACAAATGAGAGACCTGCAACTATGCTTCTCCATTTACTTAGTCGGTGCTTCCTGGTAAAACCTGGACACCAACCAGGAGAGTTTTAACACCAAAGCCCTCATGGTTTGATAGGGCATGCTCGAAAATGCCAAAGGCAGATGTGTTAATTTATTGGGAATGGAATAAGAGCAATTACCAAAGGTAGCATCTCAAAATAATGGAGAAAAGACCCAGGGCCAAGGCACCTTGGACTCTCCTTCCTTTCAGCCATTAACTGTTCCCAGAAGTCCCTTTATTCCTGTTTTTATCCTAATCCTGCATACCGGGCTTCCCTTACAAAACCAATTTAAATTGAAAAGTATCTATTGACTTCGCATTGGGTAGGAGGCATGGAGGATGCCACAGTGAGCTAGGCAGCCTTCACAATAAAGTGCTCAAACCCAAATGATGACATGAGTTCTAAAAAGACAAAACAAAAATGAAGTGTGTCATGGTACTTCCAGGAGGGTCAGGCAGCTAAGCCATGGGGTCAGTGGATGCTTTCAGAAAGCAACAAGGATCTCTGCTGAGCCACACTAAGGGAGAGGGTGTCCTGGGGCTCAGCATTTTCAGCAGAGCCTTGTTTCTTATGAAGAAGCTAAACTGGGGCAGCTGCCACACTAACTCAGTCTGAGAAAGCTCACCGACTACACTAAGGAAAACCTATTTATATTTTATAGGTTGCTTAAATAGGTTTGTTGTTTCAATTTAGGAGACAAATACAGGATGATTCTAAGCCTTAAGCAGAAAAGCTAAGTGAAGGAAAACCCACTTTCTTCTCAACTTCCTGACTTCTTTTATAGTGACTTTTCTTGGAGAGTAGTAAGTGCGAGTCAGCCAGGGTTGTTCCTGGTCATTGCTGCTGGTCCCTCAACATGGGTGGGTTCCACAGCTGCTAGTCCGCCACAGCAAAGGGGATGTGAAACAATGACTCCTCTCATAGCAGAGAGGCCTGCTTGATGCAGAACTGGATGTTGCTAAGCTCCAACTCAGATTTTCTTTTTTCTCCTGGGAAGATTCCTTGGAGGCCTTTTCAACTTAAGAAGTGCATCTATGCCATAGTGGGATGGTCATTAAATATCCATTTCTCAGTGCAGGAAAAAGCCTATCACAACAAGGCCTAAATCTGGAACCGCATTATATAGTCAACGTTAGTTTTATAAACAACCACTCAGACTACTAACACTCTGTCTTTCACTTAAAATTTTTTATTGTGCCAGAAAGAAAAGAAGAATGCCATCATTTGGGTGGCTCATATCTAGCTATGCTAAAGACTGGATAACAGGAACAAATAAAAGGAGATGACTTCTGAAATTATATATGTTCTAGAGAAATAATAAAATAACCAAAGAGGAATGTTCAGGAAATGCTCGAGGAAACAGGAGGGAGAGTAGAATAGTATCGCATGCTAGATATACTCTCCACAAACTGAGACTTCTAGGGTCAGCTTCATTTTTCTTTTTGGAAAAACACCACAGAAGTGCAAGCAGCACATCTTGTAGTAAATCAGGGCCTGTCACCTTTTTTTTTTTTTTTTTTGCAGAGCAGCTACCTTTTATTTCCCTGCAGCTTGACAAAATCACTAGGGTAAAACCATGGTGAGTGTTGACAATGAAACCAAACCTCTGAATTGGAGTGTAGAAGGAGGATGACTGTATTCTATTAGGAACTGTGTCAACAATATGTATTGTCCATCTAATATCCATTTCCTCCTTTTCAGCCTAACTGAACCCTGTCTGCTTGGGGAAGGCAATGGGCCCAGAGCCAGGGGAGATAACAACTCCCATGATACTGGGGTGACCATATGACACAGCGATAATTAATGAAATGAAAGCAGAAGAGATTGGTAGGGACTCTAGATAAACATTGGCTTTTCCTATCAGAAGCAACAGTATGAGGCTGGACACAGTGGCTCACACATGTAAGCACAATAATTTGGGAGGCTGAGGCGAGAAGGATCACTTGAGCCCACAGATTTGAGGCTTTGGTGAGGTATGATTACACCACTGCACAACCTGGGTCAAAGAGTGAGACCCTGTCTCTTAAAAACAAAAAACAAAACAAACAAACAAAGCAACTGTCTAGAACACAGTTGTGATCACTGGAACTGCAGCAGTCATCCTGTCCCCATGAAGCCACAACCAACACAATGAAGATAGCAGAAAGAGAGAAGATATTTAGATCTTTTTTAAACAATGTTGACCAGCCATACCAACCCTGAATAACTTAACTCTGGAACTGTGAGAAAACCATTGTTTACAGGTAAGCCTATTCTTAACTGACATAATAACCTTGTTATTTATGGCCTCATAAGCATGTATCAGGAGAGATGAGCAGTATCTTCTTCCTTCTGCATCACTACCACTAACACCACTACCAGTGTACTGTTACACCTACCTGTGCCCATATACCCACCATAGAGAGTAGCCTAATTTAGTCAACAAAGTCTCTTGGTTGGAATGAGAAGACATGGATTCAAATCCCAGCTAAACTACTTAATAACAATGTAATACTGAGCACGTAACCTTTTTGTACCTCAATTTCTTCTATAAAAAATCAAGAGAATGATATGAGTTGACAGTATATTTGCTGAACAACCTCCCCGAAAATTCTATTCCCTTAAAATCTCAATAAATCAAAAAGTAGATAGGAATAGAAATCTCAATAAATAAAAATGTTGGTGGGCAGGGAATAATTAGCAATTTGTTTATTGTTCTTCCTCATGCAGTTTCAAAGTCACCTGATTTTTACTACCACATTGTGGATTTCCGGAATATTCAGCCTTCTTATTGCTTTGAGAATTGAGTACCACTCAGTTACCTGACTCTCTGTATGGGAAACTGACAAGTGCTATCTGTGTTCTGTGTAATACTTCTAGCAACAAGAAGCTATAGTTTTTCTTTGCTCTAAGTTTACTAAATTGACCCATAGAGAAGGGATTTCTCATATTGTTTACATAATATCTCTCTGCACATTTTTTTCAAAGGAAATAATGCCAACAGTGGAGTCGGTGAAGATAACCCTGCTATTTAACTCTATAACCGTCCCCCCCACCATGAGAAACAGTGAAGGAGAAAAATTCCCAACATGATGTACACATTGAAGCTGTGAATTTCCATTGGATTTATGACAGCTGAAACTATCAGATTCCCATATCTCAAGAATATATAAAATTCTTATATCTTCTTTTACTTCTAAGATCCACCTTGATTTTAAAAAGCTATTATGAAAATGTACCCATAGAAAATGCAAGAAGCTAGGCCAGGCACAGTGGCTCACACCTGTAATCCCAACTTTGAGAGGCCAAAGCAGGCAGATCACTTGAGTCCAGGAGATCAAGACCAGCCTGGGCAACTTGGTGAAACCCTGTCTCTCAAAACAAAACAAAACAAAACAAAAATTAGCCAGGTGTGGTGGCACATGCCTGTAGTCCCAGCTACTTGGGAGCTGAGGTGGGAGAATCAGCTGAGCCCTGAAGGTTGAGGGTGCAGTGAGCCGTGATCATGCCACTGCACTCCAGCCTAGGCAACAGAGTGAGACTCTTATCTCAAAATAAAAAAATAAAAAAGAAAAAGAAAAAACAAGAAGCTAAAATAGTATCTACAGTATACATAAGATGTAAGGACATGCCATATGGTGGTATGTTTTGTATAATTGTGGCTATTTTTAATTGAACAATAGATACTGTCTCAGTGTTTGCTCTAACCAACTGGAATTTGCTATGGAAAGTAGGACTGCTTGGGTAAAACCTTTCCTTGAGCCATCTGACTGGGAAATTTCTTACATTCTTTATAAAACAGACAGCTATCTTTTGCCTTAACTACGTTTTGCTAGAGCTTTCAACAACCCTATGGGAAATTCAGAGAAAGTATAGTCAGGCGCTGGTATTTAGATGTGAAGTTTTAATGATGGAAGGCACCATTCTGCTCTCCCATTCCATAGAACAACTCGTGTGGGTTTGCTTCATGAAGACTCAACCACCCAGTGAATGAGGGGCAATGAGGTGTTCCCAGTAGGCCCATGATTAAAGATGAGTGGGAGCATAAAAGAGCAAAGTCGCACATGTTATAGTCTTCCACAGACTAATGTCCCCGCGGGAAGGAATCATTTTCTAATGAATTCATGTTCCCTTTATTGCTATGCTGTCAAGAGGCCATGTGGTACTAAGACCAAAACAAACAAACAAAAACAAATAAAATAAACTAAAAACCTCATTAAGAACAGCATTTTACTTCCAGCAGTCTGAAGCTACTTTGTCAAATCCAAAACGCTCTCTGAGCCCTAGTGTCCTTGTTCTTAAAATAATATTATACAAAGCAATATTTAATTTTCCTTCCTCTTCTAAGATTCTATAATAGAGCTCAGCTATCTCTGATTTAGAGAATACTTGCTTCTTTATAATTATAGTATTAAGGTTGCTCACTACTTAGGTTCAAATATCATCTCACATGAGAGTTGTGTGACTTGTACCAAGTTATGTAGCCCCTCTTAGCTATGGTTTTCTCATCTGTAAAATGGGGATATTAATAATGGCACCTTACTCACAGAGCTACTAGGGATCTCAAAGTAAATCTTACCTGGAAGATTTAGGGCAATAACTGCTATGCTAGTGACTCAATTCATGTGGGTTATCTTCATTAGTCACAGGAGGAAATTTATGTTCACTTCTGTGAGATTTAGATGGCATCATGGACTTCCCTGCTCAGAAAGATTTCCTTCAGTCCTCTGCCGGGAATTTTACAAGTAGAGGTAGATGTCTGTGAATTTAAAATATCCTCTTTTAATATGTAAGAACTCCTGAAGGATGAACAAATTAAGCTACTGCCAGTGATTCACTCCTTGATGTACGTTACTTTATTATGTCTTTTGGCTAGTTGAAGATAATGTGCTGAGAGCCAGCAAGTTGTGATAGAAGAGAAATGGGAGAGAATTTATGTAATACCAAGGCACTCTGGATGGCATATCAGAGTGGGCAGCACTAGGTCTGAAACAGTGGCAGGAAAAGGAGCAGCAGAGAGATAGAAGGACACCAAAAGTGACTCTGCCGAAGGTCAGCCTTGTTTCCTGAAGCATTAACCTATTGGCATCTTAAGGCAGGAACAAAGTTCTATTCATCTCTGTCCCCTGAAGCTAGCATGGTAATGAAAGCACAGGAGCTAGACAAATATGTTAATTTGGGGGTCAGGAAACAACAGTTCACTTCCTGCTTTTTGTAAATAAAGTTTTATTGGAACACAGCCAGGCTCATTCATTTATGTACTATTATCTGTGGCAGCATTCATGCTCAGCAGTAGATATGAGTAGTCGTGACAGAGCCTGTATGGTCTTCAAAGCCTAAAATATTTAATTTTTTTCTATCTGACCCTTTACAGATAAAGTCTGTCAACCCTTATGTTAATTAAATGTTAAATAAGCAAATGAATGAATTAATATAATTATAGAATTTTAAAAAATTTTTCAAAAAAGGAAAGTAACTGATTTTTGTTTTAAGACAAAAAAAATGACAAGAATAGATAACAGAAAGACAAATAAGGTTTGAAACTCACTGTTCCTAAATAATGGACCATATTCAAATGCATTCTCTTTGGCACATACTTCCAATGTTCTGCTTATGTTTGAAACCTATGTTCAAAGCACTCTGAGATTGGTGGATGTGGTAGGGCGTAGACTGTGGCACGGATAATGGTCAGTGGTGAATATTAACAACATCTTTTCCAGTATTTTATTGTGACATCAAATTACAGAGCAAAGAGAATATCTTTCATTTACCCTCTCTCCTTTCTTCATTGCCCATCCAAAGTAGGGAAGGAAGGAAGAATGGTAATTAGTAGCTTCGACGCACCTGGAGGGACAGGCAGCATTTTGTAGACTAAGTGCACCTTTGTTGGGCATTAATAAAGTCTACTCTACTTGAGCCCTATGTCCTTGGAGAGACATGGGTCTGGCATCTGTGTTACAAAATGCTCATTCAGTTTAACCAGACTGTCAAGTTTCTCTCACTGAGCCAGAGAAAACAAACCAGGGATAACAAAGAAGCCATGTTGCCTGCAGGTGCACTGCTGACCCTGTAATTGAGGTGAGTTTAAGCAGTGTTTTGGGATTCAACAGAAACCCAACAAAGTACCAGGGCGGAATACACATGTGCAATGCTCTGTGAATGAGAGTTTGGACTGACTATTAAGACCTGAGCTATTTGTCTCTAAAGCAACCTTAAAGTAAGAAAAGATATTCCTTCAGAACCACTTACACTGGAAAATGGTAGGTGACCTCAAGTGATGGCTGGTTTATTGTGCCTTTTCGTCTGCTTTTCATATTGTCAAGCTTTAATCAGACTGTGCAAGAGGAATAATTTAAGATGTGAAACAGGATCCATTGGGCCCTTTTGTTGACTAATACTGTAAGTATCACAACTCCTGGGGAAAAGATAGAGGCTGGAAGACCACAAAAAGCTGGGAGGTCTACCAGCACTTGGGCAACCAAACAAACAATGGAAGAAAGATGCTATCTTATGGGAGGACTAAGCCACTGTCCTTGCCTCCAAGTTGATGTGAAAAGACCCAAAATTGTAGGCATTTGGTTTCCTTTCTTGTCTTAATAGATGCTTCTAGCTCAAAGAGAGAAAACATTTATTTCAGAAATAATTTCACATTTTTTGGTACCAATGCTATATCACAATTCTATATTACTTTGCTCCACTGTTAGAAGAGTTGATATGATTTGACATTGTCCATCTTGCATTTATTTATTAAATCTTCCGTGAATGGCAAAAGGATAGGTATAACACTTCCAACCATAAGCCTCTGGCCAGAAAGCCATCCCAGAAGTTTCCCCTTTGAATCTGTTCTATTCTTTCTCTTCATCAGCATCAGTATCAAGACATTTGTCAGGAACTTGTAATTCAGAGAGTAATATGAAGGGAAGGTCAGAGGCAAGTGTGCATGCATACATGCATGGGGGGGGACACGCATACACAAGAGGGAGCAGGTGTGAAAATATGACTTGCAGAGAGAATCCTAATAGCAAATGCTCAGAGAGAGAGAGAGCAATGAAGAAGGCAGGCTTACCTTGTTAGAAGGTGGATGGTTCCAAAGGACTTGTGAGTAAGGAATGGTATGGAAAACCTTATATTCTGAGCTAATAAATTTTTACTTTATGATGTATCTAATAGAAAAGCACAGAAGGATTTGGATTGAAAGCTTATTTGGCCAAGATAGTACATTAAACTAACAGGGGACATTGAAATGAAACTGAACAAGAAAAATCTAGAGACAGGGCCAAAGAAGGAAAAAAGCCTCAACAGTTTGTATGGGGTGAAGGGAGGGCAGAAGCACATAGAGGTGCAAAAATTGAGTGGAAGAGATGGATTGCACAAACAGAATAAAGGAAAAATTTATGCAACTGGGATGGAAAGACAGAAGACTCAAAGATAACTCTGACACTTTCAGCACACGTGACCAGAAGGAAGAATGCTGAAAAGTAGCAGAAACAGAAACATCTGGAGAAAGGCACAGGTTTGAGAAAAAGATGTTGAGTTCGATTTTAGAGATGTAGAGTTTACTCTTTGTCCACATCTGTTCCCTTCCAATCACACACTCACTCCAATCAACTTCATGAAATAATGGAAGATGATTAAGCCTATCTTAGTGCTGTAGCACCCAAGATGCTGTGTTGTTAATCTACTGGCTAGAGACCATGCCTCTCTTTCGCTTGATGTCAACGTCAGGGGTCATGGGACTCACCTGTTGCCAGAGAATCAGAAAGGAGAGTTATAGGCCACTCTTAGACTGGGGTCCTGAGTCCAGACGAGAAACGAGAGTGGAGGCGTGAGGACATGGATTGCTAACCTGGCGTTGTTGCAGCCACATTGCCACCACCCTTACCCCATGCTTCTCAAACTCTCTTAGCAGCACCGAGAACTGAGGTGAGATAAGGCATGTCCTAGGTAGCATTTTCTTTGAATATAAATGATCAATTTACACTGTACAATTTCTTCTTTGAAAATAGCAGAAACTAATTTTTCTAATAGTATATACTCTAGATGGAAAAAATAAAGAGGGAGGAAAGAAAAGGAAGAGAGAGAGGGAGGGAGGAAAGAAGAAAAAACAGGGAGGAAAATAAAAGTATAGGAGGAAGAGAGGAAGAGAGCAAGGGAAAGAGAGAGAGCAAAAAGAAGGGAGAAACAGAAGGAAGGAAGAAGGAAAGCACCAATCCTCAAAACAGAAGTTAGGAACTTACAAAAAATTAGGTAAATCACTTTAATATCTCTGAATCTTCCTGTTGGTAAAGAGGCATGATGGAGCATTATTTCTCATCTAAGAGAGATGCTATGAGGTAAAATGACACCGATTATGCAAAAACAGAAGTAATTGGGAAAAAAAAAGTTGAACAACCTTGAAATGTGAATATTAAAAATATGGAATGATCAAGAGCCAACATAAAAATTAAAATAAATCATATTAAATATGATATTAGTGTCACATTATTGGCTTTTCCTCATGCTAATAGGGAACATATTCAAACACTGAATATTAATATCACCTATTATAAAACCAATCATAATAAAAGGCAATGATGGTGGATAATTAGGTATTAGTGAACCCAAGCCATACTGGCAAGAATAATGATCTCCTTTTTCAAAGTATGAGAAGATGTTTTCCTGTAGTTCCTCTATCAGAATCTTCTTGCAATGGTATCTTTAATACCAGCTTTCAGGTTTATAGTTGGCCCTGTGTGTATTATCTGAATTTACCAAATAGTAAAATTAATTAAATAGACCATTAGGAGTATCTCTTTGCTTCACATTTCCATAGTTTTCCCCACTTAAGGAAAAGGAACAAGCAAACAAACAAAATAACAAAGCACCCTTGACCTAGCATACTGAAGTGATGATGTAAAGCAATGTGTGGGAGCTGACTTACGTTAAATAATAGTCTGATAGCCTCTGGGCTTTGTTTTGCTTTGTTCATCACAATAAATTAATATGAAAACTCAATTCTTTTTTCTTACTGATAGGTAAGTTTTACAAATAAAGTGAAGCCCTTCAATGGTGGCCTAAATCAAAACTCTGGAAGTGATGAAAGTCCTTTCACTTTTAATGAACGAGACCCAGACAATTCTACATAGTTTCCAAGAAGAACTTGTACAGGCGAAAAAGAAGCAAAGGAATCAAAGAAAATAAAGAAGAAATGGACATTTGGGGGTTAATGGGAGATCTTAGTGACTTCCCAGAAATCCCAATAAATTCCCTTCTTGTAACTGCTATCCAACCCCATGGCTGGCCAAATGAGTCCTTACAAACTTCCATAATACATGGACTGCTTGAGACTTACAACTGTGGCCAGGAGACCTGCTCTCCTTTGGCAAAGTCAGATTCACCATTAGAGACCTCGTCTATGTTCTACACCGCTCCAAGCACCTGTTCAAGGGCTTAACAAGGCTAACTAAAAATACTAACTTGGCTGTGACATAACAAAATCATGAAATCCCAGAATACAACTTTGTATCTCCAGGATGATTTCTTACACATTTGTTACTGCCATTAAATATTTGGCTTTGTAAAGGGCAGCACACAAAAGCAATTGCACCGATCGAGCAGATGTTTGTGCCAAACTGTCTAGGAGGATTCCTCAGTCCCACTTTTAAAGGTTAGAAGGATCATCCAAACCTCAGAAGCAGGCAGGAGTCTTTGAGCTGCTCCAGCCCTGTATTTGTTGGCTGCATTCTATTTGTTATCATAGCGTTTACCTGACATTAACTCATCTAGCTACCTCTAGCTGTCGTCTTAGGTGCCTCATCCAGCTCTCTCGTTGTTTCTCTGTTTTGATGAAGTGAGGTGCTGTGTGACCCTCTGGGATATTTGGATCCACACACAGACACTGGAGACACTGGTGTCTTCTCCGTCTTCCAAGTGAACAATACATCAATGAAATATCATGGATTAGGAAGTGTGCTGATAGAGAGCTCTCACTGCGAGCTTCAATTTTTTTCAGTTCTCTGACTTAAATAAATCTGCTTTGCAAAAAAAACTGAATTTATGTGACCAATCAAATTAGGAGCAGTTACCTTTCTAAATGTCTGCTTATTCAAATAGTTCTTTTCTGGTTGTTTTTTTGTAAGATGTAAAAATTTCCAAATGTATATATGAGTTGTATTCCTACAGATTTTTTTTTTAATGCTTAGTAAAAGTTGGCACTTTTATCTTCCCCCCAAAATAAAAGCTAAGTTCTTCAGCTTTCTGTAATGGATAGGAATCAAGAGCAGGCCATAGATACCCATTTAATTCATGGAGCGTTGGTGTGGTCTACTTCCACTCTGCGTCTGTGCTTTAATTAAATGGTTACTGAGCACCTATTATGTTCCAAGCACTATTCTAGATTCCGAGGGCTACAAAGTGTCAGTTCTCAAGAGATTTGGATTCTAGTGGTGAGAGAAAAATGAATCAAGGAAACAATAAATATGCAACATTATTCAGATAGTAATAATTGCCCAAGAAAAAAAAAAAAAAAACTGGTGAATGTAATGGGGGATGAACTTGGATGGGTGGAGAGAGGGCACTGTATTTCACAGAGGGTTTGGAGAACATCCCATTGATAAGCTGAAATTGACCTGAGTCCTTAATGGCAGAAGGATCAGGAGGAGGGGACTCTGCTGGAATAGTCATCCCTCCTAGCACGAGTGACAGGGACCATCGGTAAGCTCCTTCATCATTATCTTCCAGAGACGACTTGTATATCTGACTTAAGACCCTGAGGGAGTTTGTGAGCTGGGGCTGGAACATTGTTGACCTGATCCTCAGAAACTTCTCTTGAACCCAACCAGTGCTTGTCTCTCTCTCTTTTACCATGAGAACCATTCTTTTATCTTCCCATCAGTCTCTGTCCCATTTCCCACACAGAACCTCAAGGTACCCTGGTCTCTTTACTTTGTGTGTTTAAATATTGTTTATCCATTATTTACCCTGATTTTGCAAAACAAATTAGCACCAGGAACATCTAAGCCAACACTGAACTCCCTACAGTAGACTGGGGAGGAATAGTTATATTATTGACTGATATATATTTTAGAGATAATTAATGGTATTGCTTCATCTTGCCTCAGGGCCAAGGAGAGAACAGAGCACATTCTTAATACCTTAACATCAATTACAAAATTTAAAATGCTCTGAAAACCAAAATTGTTTGTCTTTTAATATAATTCATTGGTGGCAAAGCAAAATCTAAGCTGAAACGAGGCTATTTTACAGCCTTTATCTTAATTAGTAAAAACATTCACACTTTTCTATTAAAAATATTAACATATTTGATTATGGGGTTTCTACAGAACCCCCAGAGGAGTGCTAATGGAAAATATAAACCATATTACTTTTCCAAGGAAAATTCTGGCATCAGGCTTCAATGGTTTCAGATGAGAGACTGTGACCCTAGAGTTAAATTCTTCTTTCTGTAATTGCTCCTAGACCTTCAGTTTCACTCTTCCTTCTGCTTCCTTTCTTCCTCTTTCTTCCTTCTTCACTCTTCCTTCTCCTCCTTCATACATAGGATCATCCTGGATCTTTCATCTTTAAATGATGCCCCTATGGGCATTGCCCCTCTCTCTCTTCTTCAGTAACAGCTATACTTTGATTCACTGTTTATCTGAAATTCAAATTTAACTGGGTACCCTCTTATTTGCTAAATCTGGCAACCCTAGATTCTTGAAAGAGGCAACAGGGTGCCATGTCTCTACTCCCTCAACTTGGCCCACCCTTAACCTTTTAACTCACCGAAATCTGGCTAGTATCCACACCTCCCCTACTTGATAGAACCACCAGTGATACTTTCGTGGCTAAGATCCATGGACGTTTTTCACCCTCCTGACTTTCCTAGATTCTTTGACCCTGTTGGCCACTTCCTCCTTTCTGAAATGTACTCCTCTTGGTCTTCATGTCCTCACTTTCTCCAAGGTCTATTACTAATGAATGGATTTCTTCCTTGGATACCAGCTTTCCTCTGCCTTCTCCTTAAATCTTTTTGATCCTCAGGGACTCATCCTTAATTCTCTCTCACTTTACACAACATTCTTGGGTGATGCTGGCCTATGGTTTTAATAACCAGCAATAATTCCTAAATATTTGACTTTAACTTGACTAGCTGCCTACCAGATTCTCCTGACACTTTCTTATATACATCTTAGACAGACTTAGTGATTCATTTGCTAAACTTTCGTTAACTATCTGGTGCTTGGTAATTACGGTTGCTGATCTAGCAAATAAATGTACAGGATACCCAATTATATTGGAATTTCAGATAAATAATAGATCATGTTTTCAGTACAAATATACATGAAATATTGCATGAGACATACTTAAAAATAATGTGATTTTTATCTGAAACTCAAATTTAAACGGGCATCTGGTATGTAATATGTCAAACATATCCACTACTGTGATAGGCACTTTCTATTAAGGGAGTAATAAATAATATGGTTTCCTTTCTAAGGTACTCATTGTATTTAAGGGAGATAGATGAGACTAAGGACCTGAAATCCACGTTCCATACCAAAACATCTTGGTGTCTTTGAATCTCAGTGTTTTTCTCTCTGTTGCTTTCTTTCCCTCTCTCCCTACCTCCCTTCCTCCATGCCTCATTTGCACACACTCCACTGTATGGCAGGAACCTCCACTCTCCCTTTTTAGCCTCCCCTTTCCCTGTTCCATCCAGATTCCCATCTTTATTGGCTTACTCTTACTCTTTCTTAAGATACAACTCAGGTATTATTTCTTCTAAGAAGTCCTTCCAGATCAACCTAGGTTGGGGTAGTTTAGCAAAACCTCTCCTCCACTAACAGTTTAAAACATCCCTGCACTTTGGGAAGCCATGGCAGGAAGATAACTTGAGCCCAGGAGTTCAATACCAGCCTAGGAAACATAGGGAGACCCTGTCTCTAAAAAAAAAAAAAAAAAAAAAAGCTGGACATGGTGGCATGCACCTGTAGTCCCAGTTACTCAGGATGCTGAGGCTAGAGGATCCCAGGAGTTTGAGGCTGGAGTTCAAGGCTTCAGTGAGCTATGATTGCCCCACTCACTCCAACCTGGATGACAGAATGAGGCCTGTCTCAAAAAAAAAAAAAAAAAAAAAAAAAAAAGAAAAAAAAAACTCTGAGTTTTAGTACTTAACACATGATTTTAGTACTGAAAACCTGTCAGTTGCCCCTGCCCATAAGGTCTGAGTGTGGGGTGTCTGGCTGCTGTGTTTTTGTAACTCCAGGACCTGGTGTAGAGGGTGGAACAAAAGAAGAGCTTCCTTTATGGAAGGAAGTGGGGAAAAAAAACAAGAGAAGAAAGATGTAATTGAGAGAGAAAAGAGAGGGAGAAATGAAGAGGGAGAAGAAGGGAAAAGGAATGGAGAAGCGGAGAAAGAGATATGGTGAAAGAGGAAAAGAAGGAAGAAAGAAGAGAGGAGTAAAAGGAGAAAGGATGGAGAATGGAAGGGAAGAGTGCAGACTGCAGAGAGGTAGGAAGAGAGGGAAGAAAGGGAGAGGAATAGAAGCAGAGAGAGAAGGAAGGGAGAAATGGAAGGCAAGGGGAAGGAAGTAGAATATATGATTCAACTTAAGTGACCTTTTCAGAAATAGCAGAAAATCAAGCGACATTAGGTTCTGCTCTATGCTAGCATTAACTTCTCACCTCACAGCCATCAGATTTATTTCTAAATAACCTTTTTATGAGATATGCCTGCATTCTAAGTCCTTCCTAAGTCTAACTGTATTATTTCTGCCAGTTTGGCTTTGTTTTCCTCACACTTACTGTGAATTTTGATTAGTTAGGGAAACAGGGCGTTTCTCTCATAATAGTTGAGTTGATTTGCTCCTATCTCACTGTGCTGAACACTTTTTTCTTTTCCTTAATGATTTTCTCATTTGGAAGGATAGCAGGGGAACAGGGGGAAGAAAAGGATTTGAAAATGAGGTTTTCTGTCAGGGATCACAGAGGAGTCAGCCAGGGATCACAGATTACAGGAACTTTAAAAGAACAGATATTCCAAGGAATAAATTAAACACTTTTCAAACTATTTTGTTCAGCTCTAACTCAATAGTAATTGATTTTCTAATGATTTGGTCAATATGCCTGTGGCACCACTTTTATTGTACAAGGGGAAAAAAATGAATACGGCGTTAGGCCCGCCCCAGGAAGGAACATATTCCGTTACTAACATTCTTGTCATTTCAATGACCAAGACACAAAAATTGCAAGGGGTCTGATATTATAATGTAATTATTGGCTAAGCTATTACAGTTTCAGTGGAATTTTCATCAGCCCTGGACCCAGCAATTCAAGATTGCTCACTGACTCCAGGGTCCTGAAAATCTCAATAGTACTTTTAGTGACTTCCATTGAAATCATAATGAAATTTCCCAAATGGTCTCTTAAAGTTTTACTGCTAGAAGTGCTTTGACCTTGGAAGGTAACTTACTTTCTCTGGGTCTCACTTTCTTTATCTTTAAAGTGAAGGAGTTATATAAAATTATTTTTAAACTCCCTCCCAAAGAAAGCCACATGGAGTAGAACGTATGAATACAGAAGAAAACGAGCTAATATATCACTGGTGCAAGTTGAACTATGGTTTAAGATCTTGCAGATATAAAATAGCTCAGGGCAAAGGTGGTGAAGTCTATTGCCTTTGCTAATAGCCATGACATGTAATCTATTTTACTTAAAATCACCTCTACTAGGACATCACAGAAGAAAAACAGATGAATTATCACTTCATGGCTGCTTTTCTGATTATACACTGACAGCTGTCATCTCCTTATGTAAGGTCTTCGCTTCTGGAATCTCAACATCTTAATTGTTGTCATTGTGAGACTGAAACCGAGCAGCTTTTCAAACCCTCAAGTATCAGTTTTCAAAAACCACCAAAGATTCTGACTCTCGTGACCCAGTAACCTTATAGAACAGACCGTCATTTATAAAACAAGTCTTAGAACTGTTATTTTATGCCTAATTAAGGAAAGTTTCTCTTTGGTATTTTCAGGAAAAGAGGCTCCTGAGGATACATGAAAGTTTACTTAAATAAATAATTTTAGGATTAAATAGATTCAGAACGAAGTTGGCTGAATTTACCTTTAGCGCAAGACATAAATTTAAGTAAGAGTGGATTTCTCTTTAATGGAAAGAGACCAAGAATAACTGATGGGAAACTAATAAAGCCATAATAATTCACAGAAAATTAATGGACCTATCTAGGGAGAAGTTAATAATTTATGTCAGTGTGTATATCCATTCTCAAGAGGACACTGAGACAGGTCTCAGGGTAATCCTTCGACACTAATGTCAAGAACACGTAGGGAAATAAACAGTTAAGTATGTCCCCATGGTTTGCTCAAATAATCCAGACCACACTGCATGCAATCATGCCACTCAGTATTCACACAGTTTAAATATGATTGTGCCTCAGGTCTTCTCTGGGACACCATTTTGAAATAAATTCACTTATTTCCTGCTAAAGACAAATGGATATATTATATCTGCAGGAGAATGCTTTCTATGATTTGAGTCCAAAAAATAGTCATTTTGTTGCAGAACTCACTGACTTCCATTCTTTATGAGGTCAAAGTCCCATTTTGCTAAATTTAAAATTATTCAAGACAAATTCTCTGTCTTCAGGGTGCTTGCATGAACTTGAATCTGCCATGTGTAGATACCATGTTCTCTGCCCTCCTTCTCCATTTCAAATACCGCTTCCCCACCCACTGTGTGCATTTGGAAAGACTCTACCTCAGATATGACTCTCAAGACACCATTGATTACAGAACCTTCACAACAGTCTCTGTAGCTGTTGCATCAACATTTTGTCTCCTCTGTACTTGGATTTAGCAGTTTGATAATTTCCTGTGTGATATTATCACACCTTCATGATGACTTGTCAAGAAACAGAGCCAGATTAAGGAGGGAGGTCTTATTGTGTCTAATTAAAATCCAAAGTGTACGCTGGCAAAGTTTTGGAAGGGCCCTTGACTATTTGCCAAGCTGCAACTAAGAGTGAATGCTAGTTCTCTAAAGTTTATTTTACTGTTAGCATAATCTTTTCAAAGAAAGACACACATGCAGACCAAAATAATTTTATTTTATATTTTAGTTGTAAAATTGTACTGGTTATTATTTGCATGATACTATATAAATACACTATTTTCATAAGTATGTGCCCTGTCTCAGGCATTAATATAGCACCTGGCATATAGTAGGAGCTCAATAAATGTTTATTGGTTACATGAACGGGCAAAGTGAAGAATTAGTGCCTTAGGATATGTAAAGGTTTGCATGATACAACCTTTGTCCTCAAGAAGCCCTCAAACTTAAGAGGTTTCATGTAGTTGATTAGAAATATTTTTAATACAGCCTCGGCAACATGGTGAGACCCCGACTCTACTAAAAATACACAAATAATTAGCCAGGGATGGTGGTGCACACCTGTGGTCCCAACTACTCAGGAGGCTGAGGTGGGATGATCGCTTGAACCTGGGGAGTTGGGGAGGTTGCAGTGAGCCAAGATTGCACCACTGCACTCCAGCTTGTGTGACAGAGTGAGACCCTGTCTCAAAAAAGGAGAAATATTTTTAATTCAAAGACAAGATTTTCTTAAAATAAAAGGAAATAATATTGGCTCTGCCTTGGACCTTTCCAGAAAAAAAATACAAATAACCAACTGTGTTACCTGAAGGCTATGCACTATGGGTTAATGTCCATTAAGAACCGAGTTGAAGCCACGGTGCTGAGGCCAAGCCAACATGTCATTAAGAAGGTCATAGAGTTCCCAAAGCCTCCATTCCAAATGTGACTAAAAGCATTAAATTTATGGAGTGTTATTAAATGTTCCCATACAGTTTGGAAAAATAAATGTTTTTGACAAAGTAGAAGTACAAACCATTTACCAGATTTCCCATTTCCTAGAAAAAAAATAGCTGAATCGCTCCCTGAGTTAATTAATGGCCACATTTTTAGATCAGAATTTAAGTAGAGAAGTATTAATTTAAAAAATACACTAAAGGGAATGGATTTGGATTATGGAAGCCAATATACTATTGTAACTCCTCTTATGACAAACAGATAAATGACTTGGAAAATGAAATGTTTCTGTCAACATGAAACTTATCAATTGTTTTCAAAAGGGAACACACATCATATTTTGTTTCTGGGAAGTGCACCAGAAAACACAAGCTTTCCTGGAGATCAATGCTGCAAGGCTGCATACAAAGGACTAAAAATGATAGGGACAAGGAAATCCAATTGTTTGATGCTTATATGAAAACCGGCAAATTATGGTCAGCCTCATCCACTATGTCCCTTAATAACCTTAAATCCAAAAAGAACATCATGTTAAAATTAGAACTCTCACTGGGAAGTGAATGTGGTTGTAAACACTCTAAGGTTAGTTCAACCTGTGTTTGAAATTCTACTTCTTAACTCAGGGAACTTGGGCAAGCTTTGACCCACTTGAGTCATGCAACTTCAACTAGAACAGTATCTTCTTCTTTGTGCTGTAAGGATTGAAAATGCAGCATCTGGTTTACTGCAAGTACTCAATGCATCTTAGCCAACTCTGGCAAACTCTGACAGGGATTACAAATTTCTTACTTACCAATTATATCCTTAAACATGTTTGGGGATTTTTCTGGAAAATATATGGGCTAAATATTTTTGAACACAAATGGTTAAATTCTAGTTCTTTTCATATACCTGGTGTTCAAATATCAGCTTATTAAAATTTATTTTATGAATGAGAAGCTTTTTCTTCATCTCATTGAAACTAAGCTCCTGCCTTCTAGAATTTTCAGATTCTTCATTTTAGATGAAGTTTGATCTGTTTTTCTGAAACTGAAGGAAAGGAGCACATGAAAATAAAAATCTAGAGGTCACCTGAAGTCTTCTTTGCTCTTACATATTTGCAGTATATATCTGAATTTATGTTTCTCCTTTCTTCTTTTCCCTCAGTCTGAGAGAATGTTTCAATCCCTTCATTTCTTGGCTAAAGTTCTGTCTCCCTCCTCTAGAAGGGTCTATTCTAATTACTGACCACACATTTCATGTATGTGTAAGTGTCTAACAATTATTCCTCCATGCCACTGATGAGAAATCATATGAATTGGTTTCCCACATGAAAGTGGTTCTTTCTTCAGATTCACCCATTTCTGTCTTTCTCCTAATCATTCAGAATTGAATTTTCTCATTCGTTCTCCTTTTCCTACCAAAAGAGTGTTTATATTAAAAGCAATTTATACATACAGCTTCTCTGATTCTGCTTCATCAAATGCCAAAGGAAGAACCAATGAGCAATCATTCATTCCTTTCTACATTTATTCATACAACAAATATTTACAGGGTGTCTCCTATGCGCTGGAGCCCTGCTTTCTTAAATTTTTCAATTTTAAGGGGAAAATAAATACAATTCCTTCATTAAAGAAGCATGATGTGTAGAGTTTAATCATAAGGCAATCACATTTTTGTCTTGTAGTATCTCCTTCAATTTATTGGATGGGAGCTGGGTCTTCCTCTGCTCCTGGGATATCCAGTTTCATTTAATGGTCAAAATGTGAACGTTATAAAAAGTTGAGGAGCCTTTCATTGCCAGTCCTGTTGTAAGTGGAAAGCTGCTGCTAGGGTATGAGGGAGTGGCAAGAAGTCCTTTTTTAATCATTTTTTTCTCAATTTATACTTCTCCTCCTCCTCCTCAACTTGTGAATCTGCTAACAGACACAAAGAAATGGAGCAGCAAAGTCCTATTGTGATTAGTAGTACTGTCACAAGCTGGCAGTACACTTGCCTCTTTCAGTGGTTCAAAGCTGCCCCCTTCTCTTTTTAGCATATTAAAGCTTCTTCAGAGATTCCCCCTTCCCAGTTAGGGACTTGTCACCTGGAATTCCCTTTAGTAATGCCGATGTCACCTTCTTTGGCTCTAGAAATCCAGGAGTCATTTCTAGCTTCTTTATACACATCCATTTTACTCATCTGGGCAGCCTCCTTGTGGAGTATCTAAATTCACCCTGTGCCTAATCTGTCTCACGTGAGGCTCATCTCTGGTCCACAGGAAACACTAACACACACTTTGCCCCAACACCACTTCCCGATGCTGGCAAGTCACTAAAGCCTTTCTTCTTAGAACAGTCAGACAAGGCTATCTCTCCCCTTTTAGATTTATTTTTTTTATTTTTTTTGCTTTTTTGAGGCAGGGTCTCCTTCTGTCGCCCAGGCTGGAGCTCAGTGGCGCAATCATGGCTCACTGCAGCCTCAACATCCCTGGCTCAGTCAATCCTCTCACCTCAGCCTCCTGAGTAGATGGGACTACAGATGCTTGCCATCACACTCAGCTAATTTTTGTATTTTTTTTTGTAGAGATGGGACTCAAGTGATCCACCCACCTCTGCCTCCCAAAGTGCTGGGATTACAAGCATAAGCCATCGTGCCTGGCCTAGATTTTTGAAGTGAAGTAAGACACCAATTCACAGTATCCCCTCCCCCAGTTGTGGGGGATATAGTCTGTGCTCTCTCACTGGCCTTAGAAAGTGTCCCTTTCTTAAGGTGAAAAAAGAAGTAACCTGCGCTAGATAGTGGGTCTATCACAGTGCTGTGTTGGTAAATATTTAACAAGGAGCTCTCTAAAAATAATGGATATACACGTATGAAATTTATTATAAATTTTGCTAATAAAAAGAGGTATAGCACACAACTCATAGTCAATAATAAAATATATAACAGTCTTTATTGAAAATCACATGGCTAATTCTTACAGAAGGAGATTTTTGCCTGTCAACCTTTTGTACCTGTAGACAATCTATAGTTGGAACTGATAAACATGTATAATTCCAATGTGGGTATTGGTCTGCATTTTCACTTACAGTAATGAGTAATATGAAACTGAAACAGTGAAAAAGTATATCAAAAGTTTACTTGCTCTCAATTATGTGACTGAGTTTTTATTATATTAGCTAGTTTTAGAATACTAGAAAAATTATTTGATTTTTGTGCTATTCACAATGTTATAGCTACTGACACAACACTAAGCTTAGTCTGCATTATTAATATTTTCTCAATTACTTTTTTAAGTTGAAATTATTAACAAACAATAAATCAAACCTTAATCTATAGCGTTTGCTAATTTCTTGATGTAAACAGTTCCATCATGGCTAATTTCATGCACAATGTAATGTTACCGAAAACAGAGTTGGGAAGATATGCAGTAAGTAATACATCACTACGTATGTAGTCTTCCTACCAGTTGACTTACGTTACCTCAAGAGCATAGATAATAACAAAACACAACAAGATAATTAAGAAGTGATTAGTTTTGCATATTTATTATCTTTGTTTTAATATAACATAGATTAGAACTTTATATCATTCAATTTGTTAAATAATGGAACTCCAATGGCTACCTGAAAAAAAATTTTCCCTAAGTTATCTCCTAATCTTCATTTTTCTGATTCTTTTATTTCCTCTTTGTGGATGAGGAACTTTTACAGTCAACCACATGACTCCCTAGTCCTACTTTGAAAGCTTCTTTCCTCTTGTTCACTTTGTAAAATAATATTTCCCAACTAAAACTTTCATTCTAACATCCTGCTACAAAAATAGATGAATAAGACATCTATCACTCAGATCGTGATAAGCGCTGTGCTGAGGGTTTTTTAAAATGATGGTATGATAAAGAATGACAGATGGGGGTGACTATTTAGAATATGTTGTCAGAGAAGATCTCTCTAAAGACATGTCATTCAAGCTGAGACCTGATTTACAGGAAGGAGCCAATTATGTGAAGGTATAGAGGAGTTTTCAGGAAAAGGGAACAACAGAGGACCCAAGAGGACCCAAGAGACCCAAGATCTCGTTTCCAATGTACTTTGATTATGGTGAATCCTGGAGTAGGAGAAGAAAACAGGAAGTTAAGACAGGTTCACAATATGCAGAGCCTTGTAACTACTATAGGTAGTTTGGACTTTATTCTATGTGTCATGGGATGCTCTTGGAGTGTTTAAAGCATGGGAGTGACATAATCTAATTTACATTCTTAAATGTTCTTCATGTGCTTGTTTAGAGATTGAGTTAGAGGAAGGCAAGAGTGGAATGCTAAGTGACTAGCTAGGATTCTCTTACATAAATTCAATGAAAAGATAATGATAAACTAGGATGCTGATGGTGGAGACAGAGAGGAGTGGACAAATTAGACATATATTTTCCAGGCAAAGATGAAAGCAATTGCAAATGAATTGAATGTGAGTTTTAGGAGAAAAGAAATGAGAATGATGCCCAGGTTTGAAATGTGAGCCATCCAGTGAATGATAGTATCATATAATTTGCTGAAATGTGGACAGCTGTGGACCACCTGTGGTTGGAACAGGTTTCAGTGGAAAAAAAAAAAAAAAAAAAACCTGGATTTTCATATGCCTACATAATGCCAAGACTACGCCAAGTGGAAATGACAAGTTGAGAGTGGCAAATATTAGGTCAAACTATGTGAAACTGACATTTTTGTAGACCAAAAATGATAGAATACTGGTAATTTTATAGAATGTCCTTTAATATGCATTTGAAGCCCAGTGGAAAAGTCAGAGATACATAAAGATGCTATCCACCTCACAAGAAGATGCTATCCGCTTCTTGAAGATTACGTAACCCTTAGGTATTGTGTAATTTATAAACATTATGGCGACTATAGCTTATTTGTAACACATTCATATATAGTCATACTTCTTGATATAACCAATAACAATAACTATTGTAACAATGCGTTACAATAACTATTTGTAATACATTCATACATAGTAATACCTCTTGATATAACCAGAGAATTGGTTATATAACCAATATGAGAAATCAGCATGTATAAGGGGTTTCCTTTAATGCTTTCCTTTGACTTCCAGGCATGTCTTCACATTTATGAAGACCAATTTAGAATTCACATGCCTCAGTGACAGCTAAGCACCATGAAACGAGAGTCACCATGCAGTCATCTTTGCAGTTTTATAAAATCTGGCATGCGTTGCACTGAATTCTCTTCTCTGAGTACTGGTAGTCTTCCAGTTTATACTCCAGATAATCTCATGCATCATTTAAGGTTGAAAAAAAAATTCTTATGTTTTTACTATTCTGTTTGGGTTTGATTTGCACTAAAGTTTCACATATATAAAAATCATATATACTTTTTAACTGTTAAAGTGATTGTGTGTCATTAATCTTGGTGGTAAATAAGCTATTGACTTAGAAGAACTTTCCTTGTGCAGTTTATTTCTTCTTCCTGAAATAAATTATCCTCTCAAAACAAAGGAAGACTATATAGTAATTTTGATCAATGATATGATAGACTTTATTGGAGCACAAATAAATGCATAACATAACATATAAATGCAAGGTACATTATTATAATTGTCAGTATCTTAACTCCAATACATTCAATCACTCATACATCTCAATTTTTCCTTTAAAGTCTCTCTAGCATGTGCCCCTACCTTTCTCTTCCCCCATCATTCCAGCACAGTATCCTCTCCTCACGCCTGGATTACTGACGCTGCCCTCTAATGGGTCTATCTACTACCCATCTTTCCTTCTTTCTTTCTTCTTTTTCTTATTTTTATTTTTAATTTTATTGCTTCTGGATTTTGAGTTATAGTTAGAAAGGCTTTCTCATACCAAGGTTGAAAACGAATCCCCCTGGCGCCATGCTTTTTTCTAGGACTTTTATGGGTTCCTTTCTTTCTCTCTCTCTCTCTCTCTTCTTTCTTCTCTTCTTTCTTCTTTCTTCTTCTTCTTCTTCTTCTTCTTCTTCTTCTTCTTCTTCTTCTTCTTCTTCTTCTTCTTCTTCTTCTTCTTCTTCTTCCTCTTCTCTTCCTCTTCCTCTTCTTCTTCTTCTTCTTCTTTTTTCTTATAGTTTAAGTTCTGGGATACATATGCAGAACGTGCAGGTTTGTTACATAGGTATACACGTGCCATGGTGGTTTGCTGCACCCATCAACCTGTCATCTAATTAGGTATTTCTCCTAATGCTAACCCTCCCCCAGGCCTCCACCCCCCAACAGGCCCCAGTGTGTGATGTTTCCCTCCCTGTGTCCATGTGTTCTCATTGTTCAACTCCCACTTGTAGGTGAGAACATGCGGTGTTTGGTTTTCTGTTCCTGTGTTAGTTTGCTGAGAATGATTATCCTGCCACTCCAATCTTCCTGTTCTCGTTGTCATCATCAGTGACTAATGACACCACATGCATGGCTCACTACAGACTTCTCTGTAGGTCAGGCATAGAAATAACTGCTTTGCAAAGGCATTCATTCCCATGTATATGAATCAATTACGTGAAAAGCATTTCTCATTCTCTAAGTTTCAGACCAGTAATCAGAGAGCTTCTTTCTTTACCCAGGAGAACAAAGTACTGTATTAGTGAAAATATTCCCAAACTGGAAACATGTTAGACTTTGGGCATTTCTTGTGAAATTTTAAAATGGAATAAACGTTCGAATTCACACAAGGAGTACTTGAGAGCTGAAAGATAAATGAAAAACACTAATTCCTCTGTAATAAAAGTAAGTCATGAGTTTAACGGTTTTCAGATTTCAGTTCTCAATTTTATCCGAGGTTAAATAGCTAAAAATGCAGCAAAATAATCTTTTTTTTCTTGTCCTTTTTATTCCTTCTCTTTCCTCTTTTTCTTTTTATCACAGTCTTCCTTTTGTCCCCCTGTGGAGACCAGTGAGTAGCAAAATATAACTGTTTTCTAATAGAAATGAATTTTTCATTGTTCAAATGTAACACATTTAAAGAAATGAACATTAAAAATAAGAATAGAGGCCGGGCCCGGTGGCTCATGTCTGTAATCCCAGCACTTTGGGAGGCCGAAGTGGGCGGATCACGAGGTCAGGAAATCGAGACCATCCTGATTAACACGGTGAAACCCTCTCTACTAAAAATACAAAAAATTAGCCGGGTGTGGTGGCGGGCACCTGTAGTCCCAGCTGCTCCGGATGCTGAGGCAGGAGAACGGCGTGAACCCAGGAGGCGGAGCTTGCAGTGAGCCGAGATGGCACCACTGCACTCCAGCCTGGGCGACAGAGTGAGATTCCCTCTCAATAAATAAATAAATAAGAATAGAACATTAAAATAAAAATAGAAGTTGGCATGATATTGTGGGTATATCACTGAGTTGGAAGTCAGATCATTTGAATTTTTGTCTTAGCCTTATGGGTAACTAGTTGTCTGAGTTGAACTAGTTAATTCATTTCTCTAGTTTATGAGTTTCTTCATCTGTAAAATAGGAGTGGTTTCAAAAATCTTATCTAGCATTAACATTTTCTAATCCCCTAATCTCTCACTTTCTGCTAGAAGTAATTTTGTAGTAGCAAATTAGACAATGCTAGTGGCTTAGTGTTTTCTCACAGACCCACTGGTAGGAGGAAGGTAACAATATGGAATAAGACTGCCTTTACTGAAATTAGTGGCATTATCTATAATACTCACTTTTGGCAATAAGGCATACAAAAATCTGTTTTGATTACTATTTCTTCACTTTTATTTTCCGGCAATAAATACAATTTTAGGCAGCTCTGCAGTGACCCAGTGAGTCAATGCAGAGATACTGATGTCTGTCCTTCTTCCCCATCTCAGGATATCCAACCATCTCCTGACCAATTGAAGGGTCCAGCTTCTCTCTGTATCCAACCTGCTTCCTTCTCCTTGCACTGCTGATATTTATATACTTTTCTAGGCTCTTACGCATCCAAAGAGTCATAAAATTATCTAATATTCTGTAACTCTGTCTTCTATTCATCACCTACCAATCCAAAATTGCCACAAATACAAAGTGGAGAATACTGAAGCAAGTATTAATAACAACTATTAATAATATTGCCTGTCTTTTAACCTGCTCCGACAAGTTCTCAAGGATGGCTAGATATGCCTGAATCATTCCGTAAACATGGACCTTATGGCCTCAAAAAAGTTTCCAGTTAAACTAGATAATGCTTAAGGAGCACTGAGATAGCCTTGAGATGAACATATGTCGATGTATTCATTACTGTTGTTGTAGAGGGAGGTAAACAGGCGTTGGAAAAAGACAGACCTGGGTTTGAATAGTGATTAGCTGGATAACCTTGAGAAATTTGCTCACCTCTCTGAAACACAATTTTATTATCTGTAAAAAGGGCCTAAAACTAGCCTCATAGGGTTATGAGAATTAAATTAAATGAGCTAAAATGTATAAAATGCCCAGCACAGTACTCAACATGCAATAAGCACGCAAGTCAGATTTTTTTTTCTTTTAACAAAATAAAGAAACAAATGAAAAGCTCCAGAAAGCTAACTCTGGTCAACTTCTGGTTAACTCAAAGTTCAGAAGAAGTTGAGAGGTATCTGATCCAAGTCTTTAATAGTCATTTTAATAACCTCACAAATTACTGTTTGGCTCAGATTCTGCTTCTGCGATGGGTGAATCTTGGCATACTGAGATTTTTCCCAAGGTTGTTCTTATTCTTGCTTCATAATTAGAAGCTGCCATACCAAATTACTGCACAATTACAGCACCTGAGTCTTTCTTGGAGCGCTTTCAATTAAAATACTAGCTGGAATTGGGGAGGCTTAATTTTCTTCACCTTGTTGTTCCAAATCAATAGTGGATTATTTGACCCTATATAGGGATGATAGTTCCAAGTTCCAGGTATCTCACAGGTTTATCTATAATCCACATGACTTTATTATGTCAGTAAGTGTTATGCTATTGAGTAGACCAATAGACTTTAAAATAATGATAAGTTATGAAGCACTTGATAGATGGACTTTCTGAGTTAAATAATTTGGTTGCATCAAGAGGAATGATTTATATAGACAGTTGAAACATTTACTTGAATTATAGAAGCAAAGACTGGCAATACTTTGCAAAATGCAAGAGTACAAAAGTAGAGGCAGGAAATAAGAAAGCTCATCCAATGCCAGCCCATTTTCTGAACAAATAAGCCCCTCTTTTGAGTCGGGAAGCACTAATGCCAAAGCAATCCATCCTTATGATCAGCAAGTGTCTGGTCTTCATTGTGCACTAGTTTAGGGCAAAGCCATGAATTGTATGTGACTAACACCCGCAAGGCAAACAACATAACTTTTAAGGATTTTCCCTTTATTATTACCAGCAAACATGAGTAATCAACATCCTAGCCAGTTCTCTGACTCTTATCTCTGATAGTTATAAATCGCAATGATGTATGTACATATGTTTAAGTTTGTGTAACACGGGAGAGTGGGAAGGTTCCAGAAATGAAATTGAAAACATCCCTTTCTTGCTCAGGAATAGTGGTAGTCTATTCTTTCCGAATAGAGTTTCCAAAGATCGGTTATAGCAACTGTCTGTACAATCTTAAAACATAACTATATAACAGAAGAACACAGAGACTCAGGGTAAGCTGGCACCAAGGAAAGCTGTGTTCTCTTCTTCAAATGAATCTTACGTGGAAGGTAAACATGTAAAGATATAAATAGCATTATTCTGGTTGAAAGTGGGCTTGGTGTAGTTGAAAAATAGAAAAGAGAATTTGGGGACCATGTAAGACTATATATACACATACACACATATAAGTGATTATATATACATATAAGTGATATATATATAATCATATAAGTGATAATAAATATATATAAGTATAATTATATATGTACATATGTCATTAGATATAAGGGATTGTATTATAATCACATAAGTGATTATATATACATATAAATGATATAATCACTTATATGTGTGTATGTGTGTATATATATATATAAAAATGTGTGCATACATATATAGAAATATACACATATTTCCCTCTGAATCTTTTGCAAGATTTTATGTATATCAAGAGTCTTCCATGAGTTTCAAAAATAATGAGAATAAAGAGAATGAGATAAAGGCAACAATGTGCATTTTCCAGAGCTGACAAAAGACATGAATTCTCATATTAGAGGGAAAACAAACAAACAATAAACAAATAAACAAAAGAATAAACATCGAAATAAGAAAAACAAATGAAAATTCAGACATGGCAAAATGAAGTTACAACACATGCATGTCAAAGATGAAAATGTTACAAGCTACAAGGAAAAGTACTGTAAATATTTACAAAAAATGTCAAAATACACATAAATATACAATGTTCATGGATTGGAGGACTCAATTTCAAAAAGTATCAATTATCATCAAATTAATCTATAAATTCAATGGCCTTTCAATAAAAATCCAAAAAGTTTCTTCTTGAAATATGCCATAAAAAAGCTGGGTGCAGTGGCTCATGTCTGTAATCCCAGCACTTTGAGAGGCCAAGGTAGGAGGATCACTTGAAGCCAGGAGTCAGAGACCATCCTGGGCAACAAAACGAGACCCCACTGCTACTAAAAATAAAAATACGAACTAAGTGCAATGACACATGCCTGCAGTCCAAGCTACTTGGGAGGCTGAGGCTGGCGGATTGCTGGAGCCCAGGAGTTTCAGAATGCAGTGAGCTATGATGGTGCCACTGCCTTTCAGCCTGGGTGACAGAACAGCACCCTGTCTCTAAAAAGAAAAAGAGAAAAGGAAAAAGGCAAATACTTCTATAATTCACCTAGAAGAGAAAATCTCGAGAATATTTAAATTAGTTTTGAGGATAATAAATAACATACACGGAATTTTGCCCTTCCAGACATCAAGGTTATAAAACTACAGTCACTGAAAGTTTAAATCTGGAGTAGAGTTAAGTCAGTGTAACAAAAAGAGGTCAGAGAAATAGCGTTGTACATTATAGAAACATGGCCCATCAAAGAATTCTGGCCAGGTGAGGTTAATAGGCTAAGTAGGTATAGAAACATTTTAACCTTTTTAGAAGAATCTATAGGACTGATAGGACAATTTTATAAAATTGTGATAGAAAAGGATTTTTTTTTAGGGTCTTCCCCTGTAGCCCACGTTGGAGTGCAATGGTGTGATCACAGTTCACTGCACCCTCAATCTCTGGGTCTCAAAGCAATCCTCCTGCCTCATCCTCCCGAGCAACTGGGACTATAGGCATGCATCACCACATATGGCTAATTTTTTTTTTTTTTTTTTTTTTTTTTTTTTTGTAGAGATGGGGTCATGCTTTGTTACCCAGGCTGTTCTCTAACTCCTGGCCTCAAGTGATTTTCCCACCTTCACCTTCCAAAGCACTGGGATTACAGACATGCATTACCACATCCAGCCTGAGAGGGATTTGTGAAGACATGAATGGCAGAAACCATAAAGAAGATCTGTACATTTTTTCCATAATAAAATTTAAAACATAATTTTAAAATCTGTCTCCATGGACAAAGTTAAAAGAGCAGGTCCAGACTGGGAATGAATGTGTTTTGGCAACACACATAATTATTATACCAAATACGTAAGGAACTCTTATATTGCAGCTAGAAAAAAGACATTAACCTACTAGGGTAAAAAATGAGCAATGAACATAAAGGCAGTTCACAGAAAGAAAACCAATGGACAGTAAGTGAGAAGGTATCTTACGAGAAATAAGGGAAATGCACTTGAAAGCTCCAGTGGCATGCTATTTTATACTCATTCAATTGTAAAAATTAAAGTCTGAATATACAAGTTCCACTGTTGGATGCCAAAAACCCTGAACCCTCACACAATGTTGAGAAGAATGTAAACAGGTACAGCTACTCGGATAATAACTTGGCTTTTATGAATACAATTGGAGATGCACATACTCTGTGAGCCTCAATACACTTTTAGTTACATTCCAGCCTAGTTCAACTCTTAAAAATGTGTGCAAAGATATTCCCTGTCCCGCTACTTGACCTAGTGAGTGAGTGGAAGGTACTTTAGTATTTATCCATAGAGATGAAATGAATTGATTAAATGTGACATATTCATAATATAGAACTGCATCAGGCAATTAAATGAACTAGAAACTATATGTATTAACACAAAAAAATAAAATAAAATGTGATGAAACAAGATGGTTAATGACATTTGTGGTAAAGTATTTATGAAAATTTTCATAAACACTCAATTAATACAATTTGTATTTTAATGGCAGGCTCTACATATGTAGTAAAAGTATAAAAACAGACAGGAATTATACATACCAAAAAAGAATAGTTGTGTTTGAGAAGAGGACAAGAGAAATATGTCTGGGAGGGTTTTAAAAAAGGGATTTCAATGTTTCCTATTATGTTTTATTTCTTTTATTTACTATTCAATAAATTCATTCTAGGTGCTTTTTAAAAAATATTTATCCATTTCTAAAATTTAATGATAATGCAAGAACCAAAGAAAACTCTTGGCTATCCCCCTAGATTGGCTGCATGTAAAATATGTAGCATTTTCTTACAATTTTAGAGGGTTGCTAACATTATAAAAACTATCCATCCATACTTAGGATTCCCTTGTTAGAGGTTTCACAAACCTCATCCCCGAGGGTCATCTATCAGTTCCTTTTACTATAGCACTGTTGGTGGTCTCTACTCACCACAAGTTTAAGTGATTATTAAACTATTTTCAGCAGAACTTTGTTTCAAAGCAAATCAAAATACAATCTAACACTGTAAAGTAGAGAAAAGTTAACTTATTCTGGATAAAGCAGTTATGAGTAAATTTTTCCAGGTAAATCGGCTTCCCACTTATTCTGGAAATTGTCTCTGAAACCTCTAAGATGATACTAGGGCTACAGGATTTGAAAACCACTATTTTAATATCTTACACTGAAAGGCAAGCTGTGATTAAGAGCCCAGTCAATCATCAAACTATCCTATTCTGCTCAGGCTTCCAACATTAACAAGTTCAACGGTGAAATAAAATGAAGAAAAACAAAGTGCCAGAGTTTTGTTTGTTTTGTTTTGAGTGACTTATGAATATTATAAAAGCAATGAGCAATTTTTAAAGATGACTTAGGCATTGACAATTGAACCAGGTAACCTGTGGATGGAAGGCATCAGCAAACATGTACTGAATGTGTGTGTCTGTATGTACACTATTAATTCTAACAGAAACCTCACTATATTTACAGTTAAAACTTAAGACAATATGGACATATAGGTTTCATTTTCTTTTGCCCCCAGGAAGCTCAGAGCCTAACTATAAAAATCAAAATAAATTACATTGAGTCTCTTGGTTAACACCCTACCTTATGCTTTTTTTCCTTCTTTTTTGCCTGTGTTCTGATTTTTCATCTCTATTCATAGTTTTAAAAATCTATGTGGTCTTATTGTAAGCTTCAAATTCCCTTTAGAAAGGGATGTGAGTATAAATAAAGAAGAAGACATCTTATTTTCACTAGATACAAAATTTTCATTCTAGTCTCAGTCTTATACAATAGCTGTTTTATGAGTATCTGTGAATTTGCCATTTACTTCTTCAACCGCATCAACTGTGTTTTTTTGGTGGTACACATTTTTAATGACATTCCAATTTTTATTTTCTGTTGCATAAACTGATGACAACATCGGTCAATAAAATGATATAGAAAATAAAATATAATTGGGCAGTAAGCTTCAGAAGGAGATTTAAAGGTCTTTTACCTCTCAACCAGCTCACCACCATAGAAATATCAGTTCTTATTTAAATGAAACATCAGTGTGAAAATGTCAATTGGACTATGTCTTCTTTTTTATAAATGCTAGTTAATGAAGCTCAGACTTATATTTTTCAGAACTAAAAAGTGGATTCCGGTTTTACTTCTCTTGCAAATTTAGAACTAAAGAGTATACAAAAAGCACACATCCCATAAGAGCTCACTAGTGAAGGATGAACACAACTGTAAGCCAATGAATGACTTCAAATAATTATAGTGGCTTCATCCCCAATTTATACCAGGTATTCCATTCTTGGTTTCCGATCTTTCTTAATGGAAAGGTAAACTTACTTAGCCACAGAGTCAGTCATCTAACTTCATTATAAAATTCCAAGGTATATATACTAAATAGTTTCATCTTGGCATGCATTTTCTCTTTTTCTAAAAACCAGATGAGTGATTTTAGGCTGCAATCAGCAAAACAGAGGTCAGAGAGTTTTAGAATTAATTTGCATTTCATTATGAAATGATTCCAGGTGCAAGAATTAAAATGCCTCATTTTGCTTCACAATCTTTATTTAAAATTCCATTTCTATTTTCATTCCTGTAGAAATGACATCCTACACTCATTTATGTTTTGTTTGTTTGAGGAAAAAGAACTCAGTCTACTGGGACCTAATTATCGGAACCTAATTCTAATTACAGTCTTTTAAATCAACGCTGTAGGCTTTCCTCCTCTCCACTTCTTTTTGGAAAAGCCCCATTTATATTGTTCAGAACACTTTCCACGTTAGACACTTCTATTTATAGATACCATCTACCAAGGGTTTTGTAGCTATGTAATCTCAGTTTGCCAAACAACTTCATGCTCATTTGAACTAAGGAATTTCTTTGTAATTTAAACATGCAGGATAAGAGATGCAAATATAAAACATACACTAGACTTTTTTGTTGAGATAAAACATAACATTTTTCCCTGAAATCTTATTTTTGCCAAAAGATATAAAGAGAGCTACTAATAGAGCATGTTGACTATAGATGTTTAAGTAAAATGCACAAAGCTTGTTCATTATTATTAAGCGGTCAGAAGTCTGCTGTCAAAACAGTATTTTCCCACTAAACTTCGAACTGGTAAAAAGAATAGGCAATAAATTCAACTAGCAACTTTACAGCACATGTAAAGATAATTACTTTCAATTTTCCATTTTATTATTTTTATATCTCATTTTATAACATAGCTATTTGCTGTTGTAAGATAATAAATATTTAGTCCAAAGGCTCTAATTTTTTTCTCACTTAGTATCCGTTCACTTATTAAATATTAATGCTTAATTGTTACTCATCTCTAGTGAGTAAATATGGTATCATCTCAAATACCAAGCAATGAAAACAGAATCTCTCCTATCAGGAACCATTATAATGGCACAATTCATACCAGACATATACCCTATTCACTATACTAAGATATGCATGACAAACAAGTACTGCAGAATAACAAAGATTAATCATCTCATCAGGCAATGACGTATCCCGCTACTAAAAGGACAGCAGTCCTTCCCATGGTCTAGCCACAAGAAATGTATCAAACACTAATGAACGCACGTAAAGGTATTAACAACTCAGTTTGAAACTAGCAACTGCAGTTTGAGCCTAGACACTAAGACTATATCTCTATTAAAAAAAAAAAAAAGTTTGTGATTGGGCTGGGTGTGGTGGTGGCTCATGCCTGTAATCTCAGCATTTTGGGAGGACAAGGAGGGTGGATCACTTGAGGTCAGGAGTTAGGGACCAGCCTGGCCAACAAGGGGAAACCCCTCTCTACTAAAAATACAAAAACTAGCCGGGCATGGTGGCGCTTCTGTAATCCCAGCTACTCCGGAGGCTGAGGCACGATAATCTCATGAACCTGGGAGGCGGAGGTTGCAGTGAGCCAAGATCGTGCCACTGCACTCCAGCCTGGGCAACAAAGCGAGACCCCGTCTCAAAAAAAAAAAAAAAAAAAAAAAAAAAAAAAAAAGAAAAAAAAGTTTGTGATTGGTAGAAGAGAAAATAGATATTCTTTGGTCAACTTTTTGGGCAAACAAAGTTTAGAGGTTTTTGTTGAGTTATAGTATGTGTTTCTTCTCTCCCTTAAGAAACTTCTTTAAGACAATGGCCTTACAAATTACTTAGAAAAAGCAGAACTACCTGGAGGGTCGTTAAAGAACATCAATTGCTGGCTCTGCCTCCGCAGTGTTCTTACTCAGTAGGCGGGGGGCGGGCCTGCGAGTCTGCATTCCCAAGAAGTACCCAAGGGATGCGGATTCTGATGGTCCAGCAACCACATTTTCAGAACCAGTGAGTTTATGAATGCATTTTATAGTTTTATTGGATCTTTTTCTTTTCCATATGACAATTTCATCTCAAGATACTAGTGTTCCCTACAATATATTTTGAGAAATGTGTTTTATGGTCCTCTGGCTGAAAGGAAACCTTAGGTTGAAAAAATACTGTGGAAACAAATGAGGACAAAAGTGCTCCCTTCACTTCTAATAGCAGATTTTAGAAAAACTGCGAGACCTCTAAACTTGAAAAAAATATATAAAATATAGTTTAAAAAGGTATTTACCTTCTCATTGCAATTATGACAAAAAATACTGAAATCGCTTCTAACATATACATGTAGTATTTTTAATGCAGAAGATTAAAAATAACAAATGATATAATTTCTTTGTGGACATAAGGAAATGTCAAATTCCTCAGATCCACAATATATATTGTTTAAAAAAAAAACAAAACAACACAAAAATTTGCTTTTATAATTTTATAATCAGGGCTTTCTTAGGAGAAGATAGAATTAGAAAAAAAATTAAAACCCTTCTATACTTAAAATATGCTGAATTTCTTTTTTCTTGGTAGAAATCTTTGAAGTGTACATTGGCTCCTCGGGCTTTGCTGTGAAGGTGTTTGAAAATTTGTTTATCTAAAGATACTTATGTTAATGAACACCTAGTAGTGCTGCAAATTGATACCACTGAAGAAAATAATATGGTAAAAATGAATAATATTCATAATGCTTTGATTCTCCCAAGAATTTATTACAATTAAATACTTCAAAAGAAAAAAATGAGTAGAAATTGTTTCTGATAAAATCAGTAATTTTGGGGGCCGGGCACGGTGGATCTCACGCCTGTAATCCCAGCACTTTGGGAGGCCGAGGCAGTGGATCACGAGGTCAGGAGTTTGAGACCAGCCTGGCCAAGATGGTGAAACCCCGTCTCTACTAAAAATGCAAAAATTAGCCGGGAGTCGTGGCGTGTGCCTGTAGTCCCAGCTACTCAGGAGGCTGTGGCAGGAGAATCACTTGAACCCAAGAGGGGGAGATTGCAGTGAGCCAAGATCGCGCCACTGCACTCCAGCCTTGGCGATAGAGTGAGACTCTGTTTCAAAAAAAAAAAAAAATCAGTAATTAAAAAAAAATTTAAACAAGTTAAATGTCTCTAAACAAGGAAACAGTTAATAGATTATAGACATTAAATGGATGGATTAGTGTGTCAAGACAAAACAGGAAAGTTATAAAGGATGTGACAATATGGGAGGCATTTACATAATAATGCTACATTCAAAAATAAACCTCAGGCTGGGCACGGTGGCTCATGCCTGTAATCTCAGCACATTAGGAGGTGGAGGCTGGAGGATCGTTTGAGCCCAGGAGTTTGATGCCAGCCTGGGAAACATAGCAAGACACCTTCTCTACAGAAACTAAAAAATTAAAAAAAAAAAAAATTAGCCAGGCATGGTGGTGTGTATCTGAGACCCAGCTACTTGGGAGGCTGAGGCAGGAGGATTGATTGAGACTAAGAGTTAGAGACTGCAGTGAGCTATGATTGCGAAACTGTACTCCCCAGCCTGAGCAACAGAGTAAGACTCTGTCTATTAAAAAATAATAAGTAGACCTCACAATTACTTCTTTGTTCAGATAACACTACAACAAGAAGGGCTAGAAAGAAAGGACAACAGTTGAATTTTGATACTGAGAATATGGATGATTTTGATTTTTTTTTCTTTAAAAAGATGTGTCAATGTTATTTTAACAAATGTGAACATTTTTTAAATGTCTCTATCAAAATGTTAATTCCCCACACACAAAAAAGTGTCACCTTAATTTTCTGACAGATGATATTAATAGCAGAAAGCCCAGAGCATGGTAGAGGCTTCTGGAAGGATACTAGTAGGGGGGAAAATCACTGAGAAAAAGGAGATTGGAAGCTTCCATAACTTAATATTCTTCTGAATGTCTTAAACAAGACCTCAATGGATACATACAGTTGGCCCAAGCTGGAAAATGTTCAAGAGTGGGAAGATGCATACTCTGTTCCAGAGACGGCTGAAATTGTAAAATTAATAATAATCCCTCTCTGTTTTCTTCTGCCTCCACCTTTGGCTGCATGTCAGTCATCATCCTACATTCCTATCTCTCTATTACTTGAGCAGTTCCCTCTTGAGTTTAAAGCAAGTAAAGGTTTTTGTCCACTTGAACAATCACTCTGGAGCCTGACATTTCAATTACTTCTCCTTATTTTCCTTCATCTTAGAATAAGCTAAAGGTAAGAGAAATATATTCGACTGTTTTTCTTAGACATAATGTTAGACCATTTTGTCTTCCTTTAACTGCAACCAGGTTAAATTTTTAATTATGTAATCAATTTTCTCTTTTTTAAAGAAATGTAATTTATCAAATCAAAATTAAAAGCTCTTGATATAATTAAAAATCAGCATAAGATTAGTGATCTTGCTGATTACAAACAATATTTTTCTTCCAAATTTTTTTTTTTTTTTTTTTTTTTTTTTTTTTGAGACAGAGTCTCACTCTGTCGCCCAGTCTGGAGTGCAGTGGCGCGATCTCGGCTCACTGCAACCTCTGCCTCTCGGGTTCAAGCGATTCTCCTGCCTCAGCCTCCCGAGTACCTGGGATTACAGGCGCCCACCACCATGTCCGGCTAATTTTCTGTATTTTTATTAGAGACTGTGTTTCATCGTGTTAGCCAGGATGATCTCAATCTCCACACCTCGTGATCCACCCGCCTCGGCCTCCCAAAGCGCTGGGATTACAGGCGTGAGCCACCGTGCCTGGCCTCTTCCAATATTTTTATTAAAAAGGCTTAGGATTTTGAAGTTTGGATAGAGCGGCTCCAAGTTTGTGACTTACTAAATGAAGAACAAGCTTTTTTTCTTTCCTTATTTCACCATCTTTACATAGATCTTTCAATATTCAGAAATACAACTATATTCACTATAAAACACTAACTTTAATTTAAAACATCTGCCTTAAACTTCTGACCCCCCCCCCAAAGAATAATTTAAAAGTACAGAACATTTTTCCAGTTATTTAAAAACTGGTGTGTGGTACAATTATAAAGTTGACCTAAAAAGCAAGTCTCAGCATATTCTTAATCAGAGTAAAATGTGGTTCTTTCCAACAAATGCACTGTTGAATTTCTTTCTGCCTTTGACAGTAAAACAGCTGTGAACAAATTAAACTTTGGGATTTTGAACTTTTCTCTCATGACTCACTGTAGACTTCTCTTTTTTCCTGTTCTGCAGCTACTAGAATGGGATCAAATGTATTTTTGAGGTCACACAACTATATGTCACATTGTCTACACTAGGTTTTAATCTTGAGGGTAATGCTTTCACAACCTCCACTTCATGGAAGGATCCCAGCAGGGGCTTCCTTCATTGGTGAGCATAGGGTGATGGAGGGCCTACTATGTGCTGGCTCTAAGCTATCAATTATCTCATTGGAAAAGGAGGAGATAACGTGCATATATACATGCTTGTAAAGCTCTGATGAAAAGGTAGATTGGAGAGATAATTCACATTACTCACAAATCAGCCATCAATTTGGTATTAAATAAATCTCTAGAAAGTTCTGAATTCCACTTCCGTGAGGATTAAGACTTTGATCTGGTTTATGGAGAGATAATCAATAAGAACTAGAGTAATAGAACCATGGGAAACCATTTCTCCAACATTAGGTGCTTAATAAACTAGACAGTCTTTACACAGGGAAGGACAGAGGGGCATACCTGGTCTATACAAAAAGCCAAAGTACATGTGCTGACAAATACAGGTGAGTTCATAGGAACAATAGGGCAGGAAGCTTCAAAGTGGAGCTACTTTCTAGTAAACTGGACAGATGGCCAATACACATAAGGCCTTTAAAATACACTGCTGCAGTGCATCCAGCGCTTAACTAAGAAGGAAGGGGGATGGAGGAATGCAGCAATAGTAAGAAAGGCTGAAAATCTTTAAAGAATGAGAAGCACAATCATGAAGTTCATGTTGGTTGTTTTATGAAGAATACAAATATTCTTAGTTTAACTCAGTTCTCATGCTTGCATTCTATGCAGTCGTATATTCACATAAAGTTAGGCTCATATCTGGAAATGTAAACCAAATACATATAAATGTATCTATTAAAATTATTTATTAATTACCCAAAGTTTCCAAAAATCACTATAAAGAAAGGAAGAGCGGTTAGCTCATGTAAACAAATCAGACAACAAAAACATAAGCAAAACACAATGAATGGATGTGCTAACTGCTATTCCTTGTAGTCTGCAACATTTGCATCCACTAGCCCCCCACAGATTAATTATATGGGATTGTGAAGCCATTTGCAAAATATAAAGTGCTATAAAAATACTGATAATAATGATAATTCATCTTGCTTTCCATTCCTATAGTATTTATTTATAATACACTAAATTTGAGCTTTAGTTGCTCCCAAATGAGTCTGTGGGTCCATATTTCTTTTTCTACCTCTTGCAGCAATACAATTGAGCATGTTAGGCAGGTCAGCGCTGGAGGGAGGCAACGTTTGCCTGCAGAAGAGTTTATACAGTGCAGGTCAAATGATGCACAGTGCAGCTGGCTTTCCTGATCAATCTCAATGGGCACTGTCTTATTTCTTCCATTTGGTAAAAACTGATGGAGTGAGAAAGACCTCCCAGTTAGTCACTTCTGCCACCAACTCATAGCATCTTTCTATAAAAGCAATATATTGCCATGGTGCCTTTTGAAATGTTTTCTTATGGGCTTTAAATGTCTGTTTTCCACCATGCATAGGTTTACATGATGACATTATTTCACCTTTATTGTTCATCTTGCTTTTTTTACTCTACTCTTGTCTATTTAACAAACTGCTGAATTGGAGACTCCTAGATTTTTTAACAGAATGGTTCTACCTGCACATCATATGATTTTATGTGTCACCACTAAATAAGCAGATGGTCACTTGTCTCCTGCATCTGATTTCTGTGGGAATTCTCAAGGGAGGAAACACCCAGCTTTACAAAGAAAAAGGAGTTGGGAGGTGGCAGCAGAAAACAAACAAACGAAGAAATAACAGGGAGACAGGTAGCTAAATAGAAACCAAATCAATTTAACTGTGTACTACCATGAATTCCTAAAGGGCTTCCTCCCTTCCTCCCTTCCTTCTTTCCTTCCTTCCTTTCCTTCTTTCCCTTCCTGTTCCTCTCCTCCCCTCCCCCACCTTTCCTTTCCTTTCTTCTCTCATGTCAACACTATATCAGATTCCTTAGCTTTAAATATCTTTTTAAAATTTTTTCTTACATATTCAACAATTTATTTGATCACCAGATTAAATTGTTATTTATTATGCAAGAATGGCTAATTTCTAATAATGAATTCAATAATCATATCAACACTATATCAGATTCCATAGCTTTAAATATCTTTTAAAAATTTTTCCTATATATTCAACAATTTGTTTGATCACCAGATTAAATGGTTGCTTATTATGCAGGAATGACTAATTTTAAATAATGAATTGAATAATCATATCAACACTACATCAGATTCAACAGCTTTAACTATCTTTTTTAATTTTTTTCCTATACATTCAACAATTTATTTGATCACCAGATTAAATGGTTGTTTATTATGCAAGAATGACTAATTTCTAATAATGAATTGAATATTAAAAATGTTCTTTTTAATAGAACTGATTTACCAGTCAGTGTAATCACCATATTAATAGGCTAAAGAAAAAAAAATTATATCAATCGATGCAGGAAAAGAATTTGACAAAATTCGACATCTATTCATAATATTTTTAAAAAACTCAAAAAATGAAATATAGAGGAGAACTTCTTCAACTTGATACAGCATACCTATAAGAAAAACCCTACAGCTAACTAACATCATGCTTAATGGTGAAAGACTGAATAGTTTTCCCTAAGATTGAAATAAGGTAAGGATGTCAGCTCTCACCACTCATGGCATGTACAATAAAAAGCATACAGATTAAAAAGAAAGAAATAGGCTTGGCACAGTGGCTCATGCCTGTAATTCCAGTACTTTGGGAGGCCAGGGTGGGTGGATCACCTGAGGTTAGGAGTTCTAGATCAGCCTGGCCAACATGGTGAAACCCCATCTGTACTAAAAATATAAAAATTTGCTGGGCATTGTGGTGTGGGCCTGTAATCCCAGCTACTTGAAAGGTTGAGGCATAAGAATTACTTGAACCCAGGAAGTGAAGGTTGCAATGAGCCAAGATCACACCACTGCTCTCCAGCCTGGGCAATAGAGCGAGACTCCGTCTCAAAAAATTTAAAAAAAAAAAAAAAAAAGGAAGAAATAAGACTGTCCGTATTTGAGATGAGATGATGGTGTATAGAAAATGCCAAGGAATCTCCAAAATTTCCCTAGGATAAGTGAGTTTAGCCACAAGTCACAAGATACAAGATTAGCAAAAAAATCAATTTTATTTTGCACGCTAAAAATGAACATGTGGACACCAAAAGTTAAAATATAATCTCATTGGGCCAGACGCAGTGGCTCAAGCCTGTAATCCCAGCACTTTGGGAGGCTGAGGCGGGCGGATCACAAGGTCAGGCGTTCGAAACCAGCCTGGCCAGCATGGTGAAACCCCGTCTCTATTAAAAATACAAAAATTAGCCAGGTGTGGTGGTGCTTACCTGTAATCCCAGCTATTCAAGAGGCTGAGGCAGGAGAATCACTTGAACCCAGGAGTCAGAGGTTGCAGTGAGCTGAGATCACACCACTGCACTCCAGCCTGGGTGACAGAGTAAGACTCTGTCTCAAAAATAAATAAATAAAATTATATATATATATATATATATATATATAATCTCATTTATGATCATCTCAAAAATGGCATCATTAAGTATAAACTTAATAAGATATATACAGGACTTCTGTGCTGAAAACTGTAAAACACTAATGAAAAAATCAAAGAATATCTAAAAAAAAGAAGCAGCATACTGTGCTCATAGATTAAAAGAATCGACATAATGGATATCAATTTCCTCCTAAATGACATAGAAGTTTAATACAATTCCAATAAAAATTCCAGCAAGATTATTTGTAGCTACAGAAAACCTTATTCCAAAATTTCTGTGACGAAGGAACTAGAATAGACAATGATGAAAGAGTAGAATAAAGTGGGAGGAATCACTCTACTTGATTTTAAATCTTATTGTATAGCTACACCAATCAAGACCGTGTGGTATTGGCAGAGGGGCTGACACAAGAGCAATAAATCGGAATAGTGAACCCAAAAGTAGATCCATACATATATGGTACCGATTTCTTGACAGAAGTACAAAAGCAATTCAATAGAGTAAGGATAACCTTTTCAACAAATGTTGCTACAACAATTGGCTATCCATAGGTAAAGTAAATAAATAAATCATCTCAACCTCAACCTCAACTTCACATCCTATACAAAAGTGAATTCAAATAGATTGTAGACTTAAGTATAAAATATAAAGCTATAAAATTTTTAGTAGAAAATATAGAAGAAATGTATCAGGATATAGAACTTGTGAAAAGTTCTTAGACATGACAGCAAAAGCATGATCTGTAAAATAAGAAAATCTATAAATTAAACTTTATCAAAATGTAAAATTTTTTCTCTGTGAAGGACACTATTAAAAGATGAGGAGAAAACACACAGACTGGGAGAAAATATTTGCAAACCATATATATATGACAAAGGTCCGATATCTAGAATCCAAAAAGAACTCTCCAAACTCAACAGTAAAAATATGAACGATCCAATTAGAATATGGGCAAAGGACATAAAGAGGTATCTCACTGAAGAGGATATTTGGATGGTAAATTAAACACATAAAAAAAACCCTGCAACATCACTAGTTATTAGGGAAACACAAATTATGACTACTGAGGAGATAGTACTACATACCTATTAGAACAGCTAGGGGGAAGAACGCTGGCAAGGATGTAGAGAAACTAGACCTTTTATGCATTGCTGAAGGGAATGTAAAATTGTACATGCACTCTGGAAAACTGTTTGGCAGTTTCTTAGAAAATGCACCAGGAACCTATCATATGAACCAGCAATCAAAAGTTAAGACAATTAAAAGTTAAGATAAACTTTTAATTGTATTTATAACATATAGTCAAGCAAATAGAAAAAAATAGAAATATTTGACACTTTAAGAATAGTATAATATAACATAATCTTTCTCATTTAGTGATTTATGTTAGCTCTTATTTCTAACTTGTTTCAGAAGCCATACATTGCATATGTTACAGCAATCACACAGTTGCTGGTTCATAAAGCATTTATCCCAGATAAATGAAAATTTACATCTTCACAAAAACCTGCACATAAATGTTCACAGTAACTTTTATTTGTAATAGTCAAAAAGTGGAAACAACAAAGCTGTCCTTCAATAATTGACTGGTTAAGGATACTATGATATGTCCATACTATGGACTACTACCCTGCAATAAAAGAAACAAACTATTGATACGTGGAATGGCTTGGATGGATCTCTCCGTCATTATACTGAGTGGAGAAAAGCCAAAATTAAAAAAAATCACAAGCTTTATGATTCCATTCATATATAACATTCTCAAAATGGCCAAATTATAGAGAGGGTAAATTTGTGATTGTCAGGTGTTAGAGATGGTGTGGGTGGGAGTGAGTTTGACTATGAGTGGGTAGCATGAGGTAGGTATTGGTGGTAATGTAATGGTTCTGTGTCTGTGTAGTAGTGGTTACAGGAATCTACCCATGTGATCGAAGGACATGGAACTGTGTAAAAACATTTTACCAATGCCAATTTCCTAGTTTTGGTAAAGTAATCTAGTTATGCAAAATGAATCAGTCAAGGAAACTGGGTGAAGAATACATAGAACCTCTCGCATTTTTGCAACTTCCTGTGAATTTAGTTATTTCAAAATAGAAAGTTTAAAACAATAAAATTCTCTCTTTTAAATAGTGACAAGGGATATAAGTTTTACATGTGCATATATAAAGAGATGATAGATATATACTAAAAGCATATATATGATTTATATGGTCTTTGGATAACTATAACTTGATCTAAAATCTTCAAAGTCTTGAGACCAGGAAATAAATTAATAAATACATATATATACACAATAAGAAATATTTAGATTGCATTTATTTTAAATGATCCTTAAGCTGACTACTTTGGGAGCTACAGATAGTTCTATGGCTGCCAGAATATTATTTAATATAATTGGTTCTCCTTGATGGCCAAGGAAATAAAAAATCTCCCAAATTATCTACCATTCTGAGTAAGCAGTTTCCTCAGTTGAAGGTTCTGATTCATAAGATCAAGTCATCAATGCATGCACAGTGGAATGAATGAATCAGCAATAATAATAAGTAATGAATATAGAAGATGAACAGTTTCTTCTTTATGTAGGCTCAAAGATTGAATTAAATTAAATTCTAAATTTAATGTAATTTAATTAATTCTAAGACCAACTGTATAGTCTTTCTAAGTGAAAAATCAGGTTGGTGGTTGTTGCTAATAAAGCTCTCACCTCCATAGGTCACGAACATAAAATTATTTCATATCCACACCAAGAGAATAGCATTTAGAAGAGGAATAAATGATCCTTAACCTTTGCTATGGGCTAAATGTTTATGTCACCCCAAAATTCATATATTGAAGCCCTAATCCCCAATGGGAGAATATTGGAGGTGGAGTCTTTGGGAGGTAATTAGGGTTAGATTAAATAATGAGGGTGGCACACTCATGTTGGAATTAATGCCCTTGTTAAAAAAAAAAAAAGGAACAAGAACTCTTCTTCTTCACCATCTGGAGGACACAGGGAGAAGTCGACCGTCTGTAGCTCAGTACCAAGAACTAAATCTGCTGACATCTTGATCTTGGACTTCTCAGCCCTCAGAACTGTGAGAAATAAATGTTGTTTAAGTCACCCCGTCTGGAGTATTTTGTTTTAGAAGCCCAAGCTAAGATAACTTTTAAGTAATTAGTGTCTCTTGCAGAAGAATGTATATAATTATACGAACAAAATGATAACTAACTGTTAAGCAATTTCTTTCCTTATTGGCCATTAAATTTGGAAAGATTAACAATATATTTATTGATTGATCAAGTATTAATATGTTATAAAATGTTAAAAACTTAAAAAATATTGATCAAACACTTGCCCAGGAACAGTCAGGATTATTCTAGAGTGTCACTGGAAAACTCGTTTATCAGTCATTCAATAATTGAGATATCTTTACTGATCACTTAAGCTCCCTAAGTCTCCTTCATGTTCAAATTCCTACGACATTTTGTACTTACATCTTTTAATGCATTCTATCTTTGATTAGAGCCATGTAGATATCTACTTATCTCTCCTACCAAATGGTAATCTCTATGCTCAGTAACTTCTCACAGAACTAATATTCTGTTTTGTTCAAAATCATGAAGGTAGAGCACTCATGTTGAATTAGCTGAATGAATACAAGAAAGAATGAATGAACAGTAAGAATGTGCTCACCATTTTTACCTTGATAGGTCAACTTATCTCAACATCAGAAAAATATCATGTTTAGGATTATTAGAATTACTGATATGTTTATCCAAGTGTTGTATGTATTACATTCTAAGAAATGTAGATACGAAGAAATAAAAGTAGATAATGTATCTTATAAATATATGTACTGGATAAACATGTAATGTGTTTAGGAATTATTAATTATCTGGATATTGGTCATATTTATGTTAATTATTTTTATATTATAAATATTATTAATATCTCATAGACACAAGTGAAGAAAAATGTAAAAATTGTGTATATGCCATAATAGGAACACTGGTTGTTCTAGGTCAAAATTTCAAAAAGCAAAAGGAATGCTTTAAATGAAACTTCTATTAAGCCTACCATATTCTTGTTCTCTTGGTTATTTATAAAAAAATGAATTTTAAGACAAATTTTTAATTGTATTTATAGCATATAGTCAAGCAAACAGAAAAAAAGAAATAATTGAATTTTAAGGACAGCATCATATAGTATAATCTTTCTCACTTAGTCACAAGTCACATATTTTACGTTAGCTGTTATTTCTAACTTGTTTGTTACAGAAGTCAAAGTCTCACGGCTGAATAATGATAAAACTAGAACTGTTCTAAGACAAATCTACTTTTTCTAACGCTTTGATGAGATTGCTCCATTAAGTAGGTACACATGTGCATCTAGACTAATTGGATAGTCACTGGCTCAGATCTTCCATTCATATAAAGGTTCATATAAAGGATTTTCTAAGTTATCCTTTCCTGACCTATATACAAAAATAGGTTTGTTATATTCTGAATTCAGTTTGTAATTATTTCATGACAGCAAAAATGTCCATAAAATATTCTTCTTCACAGCAACTTAGGTAACCTGTAATAACAGTATTTGGTTACAGGACAAATTATCATTATTTTCCTAGTGAAAATTTTGTATATATGTATTTACAAAAAAAAAAAAAAACTTTTTTTTTGAGACAGTCTTGCTCTTTGGCCCAGGTTGGAGTACAGTGGCGCAATCACAGCTCACTGCAATCTCTGCCTCCCAGGTTCAAGTGATTCTCATGCCTCAGTCTCCTGAGGAGCTGGGATTACAGGTGTACACCATCATGCCCAGCTAATTTTTGTAGTTTTGGTAGAGACAGGGTTTAGCCATGTTGGCCAGCCTGGTCTCAAACTCCTGACCTCAAGTGATTCGCCCACCTCAGCCTTCAAAAGTGTTGGGATTACAGGCATGAGCCATCGCACCTGGTTATTTTTTAAATTATATGTCATTGTTAATATGCCTGATATTTTTATCAAGAATGAAGTGAAGTTCTATAGACCCTTGATGTATTCAACTTTTATACTGGAGAGATTTGACTTAAAATCCTATAAAATTTTGATACATTATAAATTACTTTTGAGAACATTTATTGAGTCCTTACTATACTTATGCCAGAATCAGTGGTAAAGTCTTTACCTGAATAATTACATCTTATTCTCTCAGCAATACTGTGAAGGAAGCACTACTATTCTCACATTTTTACAAATGAAAAAATTGAGGCACCAAGAGGTTAAGGCTCAAGATCACACAGGTTACAAATGATGAAGATAAGGTTTGAACCCAGTGACTCCTGACATCTGGGCTAAATTCAATTACAATGTAAGCCATGCTCAAAAAAGGAAAAGAAAAAAAAAAAAAAACAACAGAGAGTGACGGAAGATAGGAAGTTGAAGCAACAACTAATATCATTTAAGGAGTCATTACAGAAGAAAACTCTGAGCCCAGGAGGGTGAGATCACTAGTGCTTATAAATTACTAGAACTAGAGCTTGGAAAGGTTTGGAACAGTTAGAACCCAGTGTTTTTGTTTGTTTGTTTGTTCGTTTGTTTATTAGATCATAATTATATTACAGGGGCCTAATGCTTGTGCAAGAATAAAAAATAAATTTTCCTAGTTCTTGAAAGGGACTTGTGGTATAATAGAGAATATAAACGGTATTTGTCCCCAGTTCTTGGCTTGAAACTTTTGAAGCCCTTGGAATTTCCTAAGTAATAGGGTTGTCTTTGTTACTACTACTAATAAAGTCACTCACGCTGCTAGATCATTTCAGGGGGCTGGTCACCAGGAAGGCCAACAACATGATTAAAGAGTCGAAACTTTGGACCAGCCTAATCTCCAAGAAGCGGCAGGGACTAGATACTGAGTTTAATCATGTGGCCAATTATTTAATCAATCTTGTCTATGTAATGAAACCTCAATAAAAATTCTGGACACTAAGGTTCATTGGAGCTTTCCAGGTGGTGTATGCATTGATGTGCTGGAAAGATGCACCTGGATTTTACAAGGAGAAGGCATGGAAGCACTTGGTCCCTCCACCCAAACTTATCCTGTATGTCTCTTCATTTGGCTGTTTCTCATCTGTATTTTTTATAATAAACTGTAATTAAAAGTGTAGCAATTACCTGAGTTGTTCTACCAAATTATCATACGTGAGGGGGTTGTGGGAACCTCGAAATTTATAGTCAGTTGGTTAGAAGGGCAAGTGGCCTTCCTAGGCTCAAGTACAGATAGCAAAGTACAAATGGCATCTGAATTAAAGAGAGTCTTGCGGAGGACTGAGCCTTTAACTTGTGGAGTCTGATGTCAACTCCAGTGGGTTAACATCAAAATTGTATTACAGTACCCCAGTTGGCATCAGATCAGTTGGGCTGAAACAGAACATCAGTCCCAACTATGAAACATCAGGTCACTTAAACTGTCTGTGTCTAAATTTCTCATTTGTGAAATGGAATAAGATTAGTGCTACCCATTAGGGTGGTTGTGAAACTTGAGTAAATCATGCACCTAAAGTACAAAACTAGTGCACGATTGATAAATTATTACTAGTACGTATTATTCCTATGCAGTTCTATCATGGTACCGATACAACTTTATATTCTCCATTATTTTTCATTTTGTGTCATGAATATAAGCAATTTTTCTTGTTGCTCCTTAATCTTAATAATTCTCATGTAATGGCTGCATAACAATCCATCAATTTGAGCGAAAGTAACTTACTCCACTAGTCCCTTCTGAAAATAAAGTTGCTTCATATTTTTGTATTTAAATTGTATGTCTTTATGCCTAAGACTTTTTCTTCTTGACAGTTTACATTTAAGTTCCTAGGAGTGGGATTACTGGGCCAATAGATAAAATTATAATTACAGCTTAAAACATATTGTCGAATTGTTTTCCAAAAGAATAATGTCATATTACAATCTCCAATACTGTATGAGGGTGTATGTTTTTACCACAACCTCTTTAACAAAGGATATTACCAGTATTTCAATGCAATGTATTATTTTAAAATACGTAAAATGGCATATTCTTGCTGTATTAATATGCATTTCTTACATTCCTTTAAATACTTCTGAAGTTAAATTTTTCACTTAGGAAAAAAGAGTCCCCCATTCTAAATTATTTCTGATATTTTTGGTATATTGATATTTTGATATGTGTTTTAGCAATTTAAATATCGATATTAACACATTCTCTTTTGTAGCAATTTTTAAATAACATAAGCCTCATTCAGAATGTCTTCATTAGCACTCTCTTGGTTACAAGAAATGAGAAAACCCTCACACTTGTCCTCAGGTAGAGGGTGTTTGGAAGAGACAGAGGAAAATTATGATAAGGAAACACAGGGAGAAATACTGGGTCTTACAAGGCCTGTAAAGTGATCAATTCTGCACTGCTCTCATCCTGCCAAGCCTCGGCTCTGGTTCTGTTTCTCCCTTCAAGTTGCTTTTATTCTTCATGTTCTGTTTCCACACTCTGCTGCACATGGACCATTATGGCTGCCTTAGTTTGAGCTTCAGCTTCAAGGCCAGACGATTTCCTAATTTAAGCAACCAACACCAACTAACAGAGTCTCTTTTTCTCTGTGCCTATATTCCAAATCACATTAGACTATTTTCACTGCACTGAAATGTCCTCCACCTGTTTGTACCAGATGTACTGGGGTTCTGAAGCCACATGTTATTTGGGATTAGTCCCTTCTAAGCCTTTGGCAAGTTTCTCCAAGAAAAATCTGTGGAATTGGCCTTAAAAAAAAGTTTGACATGCCTAGTAAAGGGTACAATGAAGAACCTTGATTTTCATTTGTGCTAAAAGTTAGCCAAATAGCCCTGTGTGTGAGCACATTCTCCAAGAAGGTCCTCACTTCTAATACCAACTGTATGTTTGGGAAAAGGGGTCCCCAAAAACACCTTCAGGTTGATAATTTGCTAGTAGGATTCACGGAGCTCACTGAAAGCTACTATCCTCACAGCTATGGCTTTTTAGACGGAAAGGACACTGATCAAACTCAGCCCATTGAAGTGATGCAGAGGGAGGAGCCTGGGAGGATCTTAAACAGGAGGTTTCCACTGTCCTTTCCTGTGGAGTCAGGTTGTGTTACTCTCCCAGAACTGACATGTAACAACACACAGAGGTAGGTAACCGGAAAATTCTCATTCATTTAATACTCACATCCATCTGGGAAAATATTTTTTCTATTATACAAATGAATAAAATAAAGGTTATAAAGGGTAACTAATTTTCACACAATCTAGCTTGCAAATGCCAAAATGGAATTCAAACTCCAGTTTATCTGTCTCTAAAACTAGTTATTTTTCCTCTCTGCTCTCCAGCCTATGGCAACAACCAGCCTTAGAGATTTAGGGGTGTTGCTGTGCCCTCCTGTGTCATAGTGTAACTGTAAAAGCGTCACTTAACCCTAACTTACTACCATCTCCCCCTGTACCACTGCCCCCACCCCCACCCTACAAGGTCAAAAAGTAGAAAAACAGTCCTTGCTTAGACATCAGAAATCACTTCTGTGAACATTTTCCATAATAATATTTACAAGAAGGCAAATACCTAAATCCTACAGGTAAAATTCCTTTCATTATTCTAGATGTTACTCATGTTACAGATGAGGTTTTTAAAATTTATTTTATTTTATTTATTTTTTGCTGTTATTATAAATTTCTGGAATTCAATGCATGGAGAGGATAGGGGAAGAAAAATTAAGTTACCAATTAATTAGTTCAAGGGAGGAATGTAAATAATAATAATCTCAACTATTGTACACATTAATTTTTCCATGATATCAAGAATCGGTAATAAGTCTAACTGGCTTCAATGAAAACCATTTAGAAATTTCTAAAATACCATTTTTTTTATCATAATGTAAGAATATATTAACATGTCCATAGGTACCTACAGATTTAAAATGAAGGTTTCTAGAATAATATACAATTAAATATATTTAGTTCACAGTATTTTGATGAACACAAATTCAAATTACTCTGCATAATGCTCAAATCCTAATACGTGATCCCATATGACATCAAGAACTTTCGATTCCCTATCTAAGTAAACACCAATTTGCATTTGTGATTAAAGGTTATGGGAATATTTAATATCAATTTGACTTTCCCCTTTCACTCACCACTTCCTCCCATTTACCTACACCCGGGTGAGAACTAAAAGTTGACTCTATTTATGGAAGTGCATCTGCAATTAAAAAAGAAAATCACAATCGAAAGTAAAAGAAAAACACAGTTAATCATTATTACTTTTTACTTGAGCTTCTTCAGCCCTATTAGCCTATGTAAATGAGGTCTTACAGGGTGCCTGTGAACAACATTATCATTATGATCACTGCAGCCTTATTGAAGACTAGCATCCAAAGCTATAATGATGTAAAAACAAATGCCAAAAGCAAGGCGTACCAAGCCTCTGGCAGCCAAAGGTATTCACTCTCTCTTCTCTCAGGTAATTAAATCTCCAAGTTAACCACAGTCGGGTTCACTAGACTTTTCTTCACATGCACTTTTGAACCCAGACTGAAATCTTACACGTTTAGACTCACTTCAAGTTTATGGACAAGGAGGTCCCGGTTTTCTTTCATCTATCAGCAATGAGAACACTGCCTCAGGATGGCAGAGGGTGGGAGTGGCTGTAGGAGAATGGACACTGCCTTATAACATCTCACTCCAGTCAAGATGAGGCCCCCTCAAAGAAACCTCCAGGGGAAGAAAACAGATTCTTAGAAAGTTTCTCTACTTTGATCCTTCCATTCTCCATTCTCCATTCTCCATAATTAAGATCCATTATTGCACCATAATTTTTCTTTTCTTTTTTTTTGAAATGTTGTCTTGCTCTGTTGCCCAGGCTGGAGTGCAATGGCACGATCTCGGCTCACTGCAACCTCCACCTCCCAGGTTCAAGCAATTCTCCTGCCTCAGCCTCCTGAGTAGCTAGGATTACAGGAGCGGCCCCATGCCCAGCTAACTTTTGTATTTTTAGTAGAGATGGGGTTTCACCATGTTGGTCAGGCTGATCCCAAACTCCTGACCTCATGATCCACTCGCCTTGGCCTCCCAAAATCCTGGGATTACAGGCATGAGCCACCGTGCCCGGCCCATAATTTTTCTTAATGTGTGTTCCAAAAAAGATATTGCTAGAACTACAAATTTCAAACTTAATGGGAGAGAAAAAACTGTAAAAGATTAGTGTTCCCACAAAAACACAGTGTGCCAGCTTACCTAGGTAGTAATACATGGCCCACAGATTATACTCCTTATATTAAAGAGAAACATAAAAAACTCCAGCAAATGATTTAAAAAGGATACACTTCTAGCAAATACACTGAAAAAAATATTATGATTTTTGGTTCTCTCTTGAGGACGCACTTAATTTGAAAGAGTTGACACAAACATTCCATGAGTTTAAAACATTCTTACAACACAACACACTGAGTGGTTTCTGAAAGCAGTATGAAGGCCAAGTAAAGAAAAAAAATATCTGGGTGCATGCTAAAATTCTCCAGAGCCTAATGCTTCTGTCCTCTGAAGGAAATTAACCCATTAAAGAAATAAAAATGAAAGCATGTCAGTTAACTGATTAGAAAAAGCAGAATTTTTTCTCTGTATTTTAAAGTTAATTTTTTTTTTCCTTAAACTGACACATTGGTCTGTGAACAGGGCACTGAGATTATTTCAGTAACCCAGTAATATTGTTTGGCTGTGACTCCACCCAAAATTATCTTGAATTATAGCTCCCATAATTCCCACATGTAGTGGGAATTCGATTACCTACCTGGTGGGAGGTAATTGAAACATGGGGGCAGATCTTTCCTGTGCTGTTCTCGTGATAGTGAATAAGTCTCATGAGATTTTATAGTTTTATAAAAGGGAGTTTCCCTGCACAAGCTCTCTCTTGCCTCCCACCATCTTAGACGTGATTTTGCTCCTCCTTTGCCTTCCGCCATGATTGTAAGGCCTCCCTAGCCATGTGGAACTGTAAGTCAATTAAACCTCCTTCCCTTATAAATTACCCGGTTTTGAGTACATCTTTATCAGCACCATGAGAACAGAGTAATATACACACTCATATTCTCTAGCAGTTTTTTCCAAAACTGGATTTCTTCTTTTAATAAACATGAAAATTTCATGCTGGAGGTTAAGGAAACAATAACTGCTGCTATAAAAGTTCAAACCTCAAATTTCAGAGGCTTAATACAGTATAAGTTTACCTCTTGCATTATTACAACAATGCTAATGCTAAAATTCAACTGTGTGTGTCGAGGCAGGGGGCAGCACTCCCAGTTGGATGGTTCTTCCCAGGGTCTCAGAACCTTCCTTCTTGTGCACTTGGCCACTTTCAGCACAGAGGTGTAAGTATGCCCTGGGTCTCAGCTCCATTCAAGCCTAATAGGAGAGGAAAAGCATGGTGGACCATGAAGTCAGGTTCTCAAGGCCAGGCCAGGATATGGCAACTATCACTTCCATCCACATGTAATTGGACAGAACACTATCACATAATGTTACCAAATGTAGAGGTAGATGGAAAGATTGTGTGGCTGGATGCCAAGAAGGAAGACGAAATGGGGTTGGTGAGCACTTTGTAGTCTTTGACATACTTCCAAGGAAAATACTGAGAAGTTCTCATACAGGGTGCCATCTACAAGGTTCACGTCTTGGAATCTGTATGTTTTATACTCCTATAGGCCAAAAAATTCATTCACTTACTTACTCATTCTTTCATTCAACACTTACTTATTGTGTACCCATTATGTGTCAGAAGCAGTTTAAGTTATAAGATATACTCGTGGAAAAAACAGAAATCCCTTTCTGCATGGAGATTGCATTTTAATAAAGAGTGATAAGACAATTTTTCTAAAAGAAGTACATTTTATATTATATTACATTATAAGTGATTAAGATTGGGAGAAAACAGAGAAGAGAGGCAGGGAATGCCACTACTTGAGGGAATGGGTTACAATTTTAAGTGGAGTGATCATATCTGAAAAGGAAATGATGATGTGTACCATGGGAAAGTGTAGTCAAGCATTCAGTACAAGTGGTTTGATTTACATTTTCCCAATATAAATTTATATGATCCTGAATATGGCTCCTCAAAACATAACCACTTCTCTGGAGTTCTGACACTCACCCTCACACCTGCACCAACCTGATGATTATCCTGTGGCCTATAAAATGAGTACAAAGTGCTTATATTTCTATTTCTAATAAGTAAAAACCAAGATAGATATTTTTCATCAGAAAAAAAATACCTTGGAACTCATGTACTCCAATTGAATCCTTTGATATGTGAAGGTACTCAAGTCAAGGGTCATTAAAGATCTTGGGCAATAAGGTTATATAAATGGTAGACTGGGAACAAGAACTCACTTAGGTCCAAAGATTTTTGAGAAATAATTTGAAGTATGTAGAGAGTTGCAAGTTCCAAATTACCTGTAGCCTTGAAAGACCTTTACAATGACTCTGTACAGAGTCACCTGGCATAGAACTGGTCCAATAAAAAGTTGTGAAGGCAGCAAGAAAAGAGCTGGAATGAACTTCTCGGGGTTCTCCTAAACTGAATCTCTGCTTTTCTCTCTAGCACCTGATCATGCACTCAGCTACCCAAGCCAGCTTTGCCACTTGGCTTTGAATGTTAAATTTTCAGCCCCAGAGATTTCAGACTAAAATATACTCCCATTGGAATCTCCTGACTCAGCACACCACAGGATTCCATCTTTGCTGGACTTCTCTGTGGTTGGTGTCATGGAACTAAAGCTTAGGGCAGTCATCATAAACGGAGAGAATTAACCTCTTAACCTCTGAAGATATAAGCTACCTTGACAGGATTTATATATGTTTCCTATTGCAGCGTTTTCAAAGAAATGATGTCCTTCTGCTAAATATCCTCAAGAAGAAACACCAAATCTCTAAAAAGGCAAAAACAACACATTGTTACCCCCTCCTTCCTCCAGGCACATTAAATAACTCACTAACTGTTCCAATTCTTTTCCTATGGCACACACATTCCTTCCCTGGCAACAGCTGGAACAATCTGATTCCCAGGTCCCAGGCCAGCCAGCTCTATCAACGAAGAATGGAAAGAGCCTAGTTCAGCTCACTGGACTCAACAACATGTGAACTTTGCTGCTGTTCACTGTATACTTTTGAGAATAAGTTCCTTTGTCTGGAAATCTTCCTCTTTCCTGGTACCCCAATTCTAGTCGCTGGGAAGTTGCCTACATGGGTTTCCAGGGTTCAAAATCCACCCATCACAATTTCTCAAAGATGGTGGTATTGCCTCCTTCTTAACAGCCTTTTCAGGAACAGGAATTCTGTTCTCAAAACCCAACCTAGTGTTTAAAGATGTCTACCAAGTTATGATTGTGTCACAGCACTCCAGCCGGTTTAAAAAAAAAAAAAAAAAAAAAAAAAAAGATTTCTACCTTAGGCCAGGCCTCGTGACCTTTGATTATATATGGTATCTTGTGAGACCTCCCAAACAGCTGAAATTCCCTGTTAGGAGTCCTTGAAGATCTAAGTAGTAAACATTTGCATAAGTGGCCACTTGTTGACATCATCTCCAGGAATCTAAGTCTCCCTACTTGATTATGCAACTTCCTATTTGTTATAAGCGAGTGCTCCTACTCACTTGACATAGGAGGAGTCTGGTTTCTGGATGTCTAAACAACCAGAATGGTCCACTGCACTGTCTTCTGAGAAGCAGCTTTTCAAAGGCAGCAGTCTCTAATCTCACAGAGACACGAGGGGGCTGTGGATCAGCCAGGACTGCACCTTCCAGTGCAATGGCCACTAGCTCTGTGCAGCTACTTCAATTTACATTTCAATTAATTAAAGTTAAGTAAAATTTAAAATGTAATTCCTCAGTCGCGTTAGCCACATTTCAAGTTCTCAAAGCCACATATTTCCAGTGGCTACCATATTGGACAGCACAGAGACTATTTCCATTAGCACTGAATATTCTAATGAATAGCACTGATTTACAGCCTGGAAATGAAATGTCAAAGGGCACAGATTTGGCTAGTAGGAGCCAGCCTTGATTCATTCATAAAACTAAGAGAAGTGTGCCCAATATCCACTATGCTAGTCCTATCCCTAATGGAACTAATATTCCAATATTCTTACAGCATGGGCTACTGGATACAGACAATTAAAATCAGAGATCATTGTCTATTTTGTTCACTGATAAATACAAGAACCTAGGACAGTGATTGGCACTTAAGTGAAGCATAGTAAACACATATTAAATGAATGAACACACATGGTTCAGTTAATTATAAGGTGTTACAGCCTAAATATCTATGCCATCCCAAAATTCATATGTTGAAACCCTTCCCCTAATGTGATGGCATTAGAAGATGGGGACTTTGGGCGGTAATTAAGATTAGACAAGGTCCTAAGGACAGAGCTCTCATGAATTAACGTTCTTATAAAAGAGACCCCAGAGAAAGCTCTCCACCCCTCTGTTCTCCACTTTGTGATGATACAAGAAGGGAGCAGTCTGCAACTCAGAAAAGAGCTCTCACCAGAGTTCAATCACACCAGCACCCTAATCTCAGCCTTCCAGCCTCTGGAACTGTGATGAATACATTTCTGTTGTTCATAAGCCACTCAGTTCATGGTAGTTTGTTACAGCAGCCTGACCAACTGAGACATAAGGAGGTGATCATAGAGGAATAGGAATAATTTTCTAGGTTCCATTACAGGTCAGATTGAATAACTCACTAACTGTTCCAATTCTTTTTCTATGGCTACTTATTTTCTAGTCACTAATTCTACATCTTGGATCCATTAGCACCAAGAAAGTATGAACAGACAGGGCCATGGTGGATGCAAAACTAGATTAGTGGCATTACAGTTGAATAAAGTGGCACTCACATTCAGAAATCAGTCCTCTATGAGTCTGGTTAGCACAAACAGGTTTTCAAGGCTGATGTTCTCTGGGAGAACATAAAAAATAAATTGTTTCTATACGGAACAAACTGGGCCTCAGAGCTCAGATCAGATTGGTCCCGGTTGCAGCTACATTTAAGCAGTCAAACCCCTGATTGCTCTATTTAACATCTTCTAACAATCGTAGTGTTTGTTTGTCCCTAAGCTTGTAGCACAGAAGAGCTTTTTCTGGCCCTACCAATCACTCAGAACTGTCGGTACAAAAATGAGTCAGGCCTTCTCCCTTCTCCATCCCACACTGTGCTTTCTCAGTTGGGATGGTCCAATCTAACAGAGTATATAGATTGGATAGTATCAAGGAGAAAAGAGCATGGATTAGTAAAATGGTTAGAGAGTGGAGCCTCCAAAGAAGGAGGAAGAGGCTGGTTCTTGGGGAGAAAGATGTGAAATAAAAGGACTGGGAATTATATTTAGGTATTCATCACTGAGGCTGGATCTGCATTTGGAACCTAAAATAGGGAATTTGTACTATTATCTGAATAATTTCGTCTACAAGTGTCTCTTTTGAACTGTGCATACCTCTACAGCTGAAAATTCTGGGGTTTATTTAGATTCCTGCTCCTTTCCCACATTTTTCTATACATAGATAAATAAATAGGAGGAAAATGTAGTTAATCATGTATTCACCTCGATCTATAAGTCATATTTAAAGAAGATATGTAGACTGGAAGGGAAGAAGGCACTTTCCATCAAACCCAGTAGACCACAGAAATCAATCCTGGAGTGTAGTAACATGACAGATGTTACAGTTGATCTCTATCACACTCTAAATGCATGGACAGGCAGCTTTATGAATAACTGGTATTCTGGGATCTTTGAATAAAAATCTCAGGTCCTTTTAGGAAGGATGAATGTTTGATTAAAGCTACTTGGTATCTTCTTAGAAATGATCAAAGAATACTCAGATATATAGAAGTACTGAACTGGGAGATGAAATACTTAGTTTCTAGTCTTATCCCTAACACTAACTAGATGGATTATTTACTTCCATTGGTCTCTGTTTTCTTGTATCTGATATTGGAGGTTAAAGACAGGTCAGTGTTTGGTTTCATAAAGAGAGACAGCAGAGGGAGAGAGAAGATATCACTGATTGTCAAAGTATTAGATAAATGGTGCATTCTATTGAAGACTTCTTCTGAATCACTGCCTTACTTATATCTGGACAAACAAGTAAGATAAACATGCCATTCCAACATTTTTATTCAGTAGATCAATTTTTTATCCTTAATCACAGTGACACCATCTTTGAAAAATGTTTGCAGTAGGCACTTTGGTTTCCTTTGGTTAGAAAAGGGTTTAAAGTCCTCCAACAAATGAACACAAAAAAATGTCAAAATCATGTAACAAGAGCATGTACAAACCAAGCAGTATCAGATGTACTTTCAGATTTGTGGTCCTAATTCACCCTGATGTGAGCGGAAGGTCTGGCTGATCTGGAGCCCCGAAAGGAATTCTGACAATATGCCTTTTGCTTTGTACTGTTCATGCTGCAATTCCTAGGTGCATCTGGGTTATCACTGAAGCAATACTTTCTATTTCCAAAGCACTTTATAATCATTAATGATTTACACCTTACAACATCCCTCCAAGGGAGGTCAGTAGCAAAACACGAGGAACACAAATGAAGAAATAACAGCTGGAAGATGTTAAGTGATATGGTGGAAATTGCACAGCAAAAAAGATAGTATCAAAGCAAAGTGCCCTCTGCTCTTCACACAGATAGTCAAGGTGGGTGTGTGATGGAGAATATTTCCATAATAAGGTTACATATATTCCCCTACCACCAATAAAGTTCTACCCCTCCAAAAACTCCCCTCTCCACCTTCACTCTTTTCTTGCTTTCTCCTTAAGCCATTTAATGTTTTAAGTCACATTTTTACTATATTACAGTAATTTAATCCTCTGGTATTTGCAATTCAATCAAGTATCCTTGGTTGTAACCTAATAGAAGTTAATGAAAGACCTTCCCTAACCAGAAAAGATTAGAAATATTTAAACCATATTATTGGCTTGTCCCCATCCCATACATTTTTGTCTATGATTTTAAAGTTTTTATAGATCCACTGATGTCTATTCAAGGATTCCTTCAGACTCAAGTTCCTACTACAGGGATGCTGACCCTAGAGATTCCATTTCTACTGCCACCCAAGTCCTCCAACTAATGAACACAAAAAATGTCAAAATAATGTTGTAATAAGAGCACATACAAGCTGAGTCCTAACTCCAGGAATTGATGGATCCTAGTCTGACATTGGCTGGGACTCTTGGAACCCATAGAGCCCTAAATTAACAATGCCTGCTCTAACTTCCAGAGGTCATTTGTCAGTAGTTATATCTGTGCAACTTGCATTGATCTGCAGAAAACATATGTCTCAGAAGGCTGTATGTTCACCAACATTTTGTAAATTATATGTCATGTTTCTACAGATTTACATTAGAATATAATACATTTTTTACTTTTAGGTTAAAGGCATATCAAAGTATCAATCACTTTTGATGCCTTAATTATATATTTTTTCTCATTATTAGGTTTCTTTCAGAGGTGGGGTCTCGCTTTGTTGCCGAGGCTGAAGTGCAGTGGTGTGATCAAAGCTCACTGCAGCCTCAAACTCCTAGGCTTAAATTATCCTCATGCCTCAGCTTTCCAAATAGGTAAGATTACAAGTGCACACCACCACACCTAGCTAATTTTTTTAAAAAAATTTTGTAGAGACAGGTTGTTGCCATGTTGTCCAGGCTGGTCTTGAACTCCTGGCCTCAAGCCATTCTCTCTCCTAGGCTTCCCGAATGGCTGGGATTACAGGCATGAGCCACCATGCATAGCCTTAATGCCTTAATTTAAAATGCATCTACTTTTACTTCTTTCATTTTTTTTCTCAGCAAGAATCTACTAAACACTAGGGAAACCTGAAATAATAGACTTTTAGAGCTGTATGCTTTTACATGTTGAAGAAATATTTTTGTAAAGTGAGTAAGTCCTCAATTCATCTCTAGATTTGTTGCCAATATTTTCCTTAAGATATGTCAAAACCATTATTTAAATCAGAAATATTCTTTAAAAGTGACCTCAGGGCAATACTTTGACCATAGGTAAGCCCAAGTATATAGAATTCTCTGGAGATTTCTTATATATTCTTCTCTTGGTTGCTCCCAAATGCATGCTATCATGGGGTAGTCTTTGGCTTATCAAAACAATGCCATATGTAGGCGATTTATAAGATACTATACTATTATTTTGTTAATAAGTTAATTAATTTTAAAATTATTTAATCTGACATGAATTGATAACGGTGTCTGCATGAATAGGAATGTGTTTAATTATTTTGTGAGCAACAATAAAAAAAAAGTTACCAAAGAGCAAATCACATAATCAAAATGTGAAAACTACGTGTCAATACTTTCTAACCATTTTATGTACTGAAGAAAATATGAATGAGTGTGGATGTGAGGGTTCTGTGCTTTGTGAAATGGGTCCGGTGCAGTGTTTGTCTATGCATCATTACAGAATAAAACAAGTAACACCTCTTCCCGTAATATATGAGATCAGCTATTTATAGAAGAAGGCCAAATACTATAAACTTAAAACCCAAGAATTCATTTCATTCCCAACTCTGTATTCAAAATAATTTTATATTTTTTAGGAGGCCAAGGCAGGAGGATTGCTTGAGCCCAGGAGTTTGAGACCAGCCTGGATAACATAATGAGACCCTATCTTTACAAAAAATTTACCATACATAAATAAATAACTGTATTTTGAAGAAAGACCATGTGAACAGAAGGAGAATACTAAGCATGGAGGGCGGGAAAAAAAAATGTGTGTGTGCGCGGGGGTGGAGGGTAGACAGAGAGGCATGATTTGTAGTTTTTATGCAGTGCAATCAGGGAAGAAAGACACTGCATTGAAAGGGTGCTAAAAACCAAAGTCTATGTGTGTTCCATAGTAAGTTGGGGATAGTTTAGTCTGGATGAAAGAGCTCTAGGACATTTGATTGAATTTCAATATCTCCTGTTCACCAAGTAATTACCTGTTGCTACTTTATCTCTTGCGGGGCTCTGAATCCAGGAAGCCCCAGCAGAGTACTGTCGATCATCAGAATTCAATACAACTATGTGGGTTAAGTCTATTCAAAGGAGAGAGAGTTAAAAAGAAAAATTGACGGCTGGGCGCGGTGGTTCATGCCTGTAATCTCAGCACTTTGCGAGGCCGAGCTGGGTGGATCATGAGGTCAGGAATTCAAGACCAGCCTGGCCAAGAAGGTGAAACACATCTCTACTAAAAATACAAAAAATAGCTGGGCGTGGTGGTGGGCAACTGTAATGCCAGCTACTCGGGAGGCTGAGGCAGAGAATTGCTTGAACCCGGGAGGCAGAGGTTGCAGTAAGCCAAATCCTGCCATTGTATTCCAGCCTGGTGACAGAGCGAGACTCCATCCCAAAAAAAAAGAAAAGAAAAGAAAAAGAAAAGTTGACAAAGGACAAAAAAGCACATATTGGGGCCTGGTGAAAAATAAAAGAAATAAAACCTAACCTTCAATCCTACCTTTTTTATCAAGATAATGTGAGCCAGAGAGGCCATGCTAGGCTTTCCTACATGACTAATTTCTCTCTGTGGTTCCAGGACTAGGAAATGTTGGTCAATAATCCACTCACCACAACATTATTAAAACTACATTGCAATGGAAAAGACATTACAGTACATATTCTTTTTTTGGTTTTGAATAATAAAATTAGGCCAAATGATATGTAGCCATACTTTTACCTTCAGCCTTGCCAGCAAAAGTACAATAAATAATCTTTGAATCCAAAAATGAATATTTCCAATTAAATTTTCTAAGTGTTCCATAAACAGAAACTGGTTTAAATAATATCCAATAACAAGCGTAGTATTATAAATTGACTTGGAAACATGAGTTTGACTTGTTCAGAAGCCATCTCAACAAAACAGATCTCTCTTGGGCTATGCAAATTCACTGATGAGCACAAGATAAGTTACTAGAGAAATATTTTTCCAGCAGTGCTCAGGATCCCCAATCATGCTGGGCTTCAAGTGCTAGAAACGATTTAGCAGCCAGTTCTTCCATCTGTCCTACAGTAGGCAAGCAGCCAGTATCCAGAATGATCAACAGCCTCTGGGGCTTATGACTTACCAGTCAATGAGTAATATGTTTTGCTGTTTGGTGCTTTGTCGATTGATGTCTTAGAGTGAAAATTGCCAAAGCTGCAATCCACCTGCCAATACTTTTATTTCTGCCAAATTATTTTAAAAACATAAACTCAACATCAGAATACACCTAACCTATGATAGATAAAATTCTATTAACACTATATACTAAATGCTTTCATAACTGAAAAAGGTTTTCAAAGGTATCTATCGTGTTCCCATCTATCTACCTATTTACACATACACAAATATAGACACACACATTTAAAATACTTATTTTGAGCTTCTAATCACAGTGAATATTCTTTAACTTAAAATGTATTTCTACTTACGGCATATTTGCTAAAGGCCAGCTATAATAGATTAAATGGGTTTATTTGAAGGAGCCAATGAAGCCAGTTGTTGATATTAACAAGTTTCGGTGGCTGCCAAATGAAATGTCCCCAATATACAGAGTGTACCATTCCAAAGTGTATCATCTAAATTGTGAACATTGTGCTTATAAACTGAAAAATTAACATTGTATTTTAAAATGAACCATAATACTTGTGTTTCCAGTCAAGGTTTGAAAACAGGGGTGTGTGCCTACTTACATAATGCACCATTTGGCAGAGTGCTCAAGAACTAAAATTCTAGAGGCTGATCCTCTGTGTTCATAATCCAAGCCCCATCTCGTACTAAAAGATGTTAGGCAAGTAACTTACCCCCCTAGGTCTGTTTCTTCATCTGAATAATGAAGATAATAATAATAATAATACCTCATGGAGTTATTCAGATGATTAAATGAAATCACATAAGGAAAGTTCTTAGAAAAGTTCCTGCCACACATTAAGGCCCAGATAAATGTCAGTGATGCTTCTTAGCACCCTGGTTTAGGTTACCAGTTCTCATCAGCTGCTCTGGGTCTGATCGATACCCAGACCTAAGGAGAAAAAAAAATTCCAGGTTGTTTAGAAAAAGATTATTCGTGGTTCCGCTATGGCAGCAGAGCACTTTGAGGCCTTGGGGAGGGAGCTAGCAGCCAGCCTCAAAAGAATTGACTAGATTCTCTGGGAAGGGAACTTGTCAGCATATGAAGAAAAACATGAGTGAAAAGCTGGATGAGGAGATTTGGATGAATAAAAAATAAGACAGTGTATTTAAGCAATGTCTCATAAATCACTATGGGTAGAATCAAAACCATACTGTAATATTACAGTCTAACTGGGGTTTGTGTTTGTTTAGAGAGAAGAGAAGACAGAGGCAGATACAGAGAAATTAGCATTGCTTGGATAAAGAGTTTAGCTCACCTGAAAAAGAGAGGGTACTGTTAATAAATAGATAAATAAAAATGAAGGCCATCATTTACCTACCCCAAGGCCAACTGCCTATAGTCAAGTAACCAAAACTTAAATCATCCTGATTTCCCTGAAAGGCTAACAAAACATAAACAAAACAAAACATAAGCTTTTTGTCCTTATCAACATGATTCAGTGTAACTAAACCAATACAGCTATTGAGAAATGAGCTTAAACAGCCCTATTGGCCTTAAAAAGTGATAATCAATCATGAAAAAAGATCAAAATCCTTCCTTCTATGTGTTCTACAAGTTGTACTGTAATTGTTGTAATATTGAGACTCATATCATGTTTCCACGTCAAAGTCTCCCAATTAGTGAACTGTTCTTTTTTTTTTGACCTATTGTACATTACAACATAGTGACTACAGTTACTAACAATATGTTGTATTCTTGAAAACTGAGAGTAAACTGTAAGTGTTCTCACCATAATAAACATGTGTGGTAATGTATATGTTCCTTAGCTTGATTAACCCATTCTACAATGTAAAGATATTCCAAAACATCATGTTGTAAACAATAAATATATGTAATTTTTATTAGTCAATTAAAACATAAATAAAACCGTTATGCAGACGTTTAAAGAACTAGTTCAACCATTATGGAAAACAGTATGGCGATTCCTCAAGGATCTAGAACTAGATGTACCATATGACCCAGCCATCCCATTACTGGGTATATACCCAAAGGATTATAAATCATGCTGCTATAAAGACACATGCACACGTATGTTTATTGCGGCACTATTCACAATAGCAAAGACTTGGAATCAACCCAAATGTCCATCAGTGACAGACTGGATTAAGAAAATGTGGCACATATACACCATGGAATACTATGCAGCCATAAAAAAGGATGAGTTTGTGTCCTTTGTAGGGACATGGATGCAGCTGGAAACCATCATTCTTAGCAAACTATCACAAGAACAGAAAACCAAACACCACATGTTCTCACTCATAGGTGGGAACTGAACAATGAGATCACTTGGACTCAGGAAGGGAACATCACACACCAGGGCCTATCATGGGGAGGGGGGAGGGGGGAGGGGGAGGGATTGCATTGGGAGTTATACCTGATGTAAATGACGAGTTGATGGGTGCTGAGGAGTTGATGGGTGCAGCACAGCAACATGGCACAAGTATACATATGTAACAAACCTGCACGTTATGCACATGTACCCTAGAACTTAAAGTATAATTGTTTGGGTGAAGGAAAAGGGACAAGATGGAGGAAGGTGAACAAGATGGAGCAGTCCCTGTTGTTTCCAGGTTCTTCACAGATTTTCCCGCGCCCGGGGGAAGAACCAAATCAACTGAGCATGCGCAGAATGACGTCAAGCCGAGGACACCGAAATTCAAGAAGCCACTCCTACACACACGCCCCGAACTCCTCCCCTTCCAGCTCCCAGGCATAAAAGTCCGCCGCCTGCCGGAGTCGGGGTGACTTCTTCGGCCCCGCATTTGTGGACTGGAGAACATCACCCCAGAGCGCCAGCGCGACTTCCCTGGCCCCCCACACCTGAGGACCAGAGAACTTCGCCAGAGAGTGTGTGCATATTTGCAATAAAAAAACTGACACTTTCTTACGTACTTTGGCCTCATGTTTAATTACTTAGCTCTCCTAAATTAAGTTACATTAAATTAAATTAAATTAAATTAAAACAATAATAATAAAAAAAAGAAAGAAAAAAAGAAAAAAAATCTTAAAAGAAAAAGTAAGTAGCTCTAAAACTGTGTAAAAAATGGTTTGATTTACCTTTGCATGCCCCTCTCAAGTAAATGTCAAGAAGTCTTTCCTAGATCAGGTCCCAGCCTTTTGCCCTAGATTCTCTGGGAGCAACTAACCTTTCTCCAGGAAAAAAAAAAAAAAAAAAAAATCAAAACCAACCAACCAACCAAAACAAAACAAAAACTGTTCTTTTATATGCCAAATAAATTCTTAAAATTCTAACCCGATCTGATGTGATTTTTGAGAATACTCAGCATATTTTGTAAAGCTCTTCAAAGCCATCGATGAATCTTCCACATTATTTAATGGCTTTATGACCTCCTAACTTCAAAACGGTACAACATTGATAAGACTGGTTGAGAGAATAAAGTTCAGGGTCAAAACTGTTATAGATGTTTCAGAAAGATGGAGACAGTGAGAAGACTATGTTGAAGACAAGAGTGGAGAAAAATAGAGCTATATTCAATCATAATTCTCATACTCAAGGAAACAGTTGTGTTTAGCTCCTTAAACTCTCTCGGGCTAGTCACTAACCCAGGAAAGAACAAGCTCACATACACCCTCCCCACCTCACACACGCAATATCTTGGGAAATCATCAAAGTCAAAAGACCTGTTGAAAATCAACTTGTTTTTTAAAGCAACAGTGCTAGGTTAAAAGGAAAAATGGAATGTTGAAGGACAGGAGAGGGGCACACTGGAAGTGAGGTGCCACTCTGACAACTGTCCCCGCAGGCCACACATGCACTTTTAGAGTCAATCAAAAGGCACAGGGCTAAAGGTTTAATTCTGAAGAAGCAAGACTTTTGAAATGTAACTGAATTCTTCCCAAAACTTCTAAGAAGAAAAATATATAAACACATTGAAGAGGAAGACAGCAACCTAAAAAGAAAGCTTGGCCCCTCAGGAGGGTGATGCAGAAAGAGAAGAGAGGGTACAGGGAAAAGATGGGTCAAAGAGATAGCACAGAATTACTCAGTCTCTGTGAAAGGTTTTCAAAGGAAAGCATGTTTACAGTAAACAAAAGATCAATTCCACACCTTTTTTTTTTTTTTTTTTTTTTTTGGTTAAAACACACAATTAATTCTAGTTTGTAATTTTCTCTTACTTAAGCCAAAATTGTCTTCTTACTTCTAATCATACCATCAATCCAAAAAATAGTTTATGAAGACTTCACCTACTGAGCTTCATCTAAAGGCACAGTGCTACCTGGGGGGAAAATTACAATGACTTGCAAAACAGGAATCCCTTCCTCTCAAACTCTGTGCTTGAGATTAACATTTTACAAACAGGGCTGCTCAACCAGAGCTCAAGAAATGCAAAAGATAACTGGCCCTTGGGGTTTTTGGCTGGCCTGGGCTTGTCTGAGATGTTAAGAAAATGTATATTTCAACCCTAGGGGTGAAAGGGTAGGGTTCTGTTAGTTGGAGATACTAAAAGTAGACACCCTAAGTGAAGGACAAACTGGGAGAAATGGTCTGGAGGCTAGAAAGTGCAAGGCCTGTTCTAGGAAATGCAAATAGACCCACTGGGCATGAAGAATGCTGAGAAGAAGAGAATGGTATTGAAGACCTGACCAGCTGCACTCACAATTGTACTGTTTGGGTTTGGCATCAACAACCTTTGTGCTGATGACTGATTCGAGAACCTCATTTCAACCTGCTAAATGTGTGTGTGTGTCTGTGTGTGTGTGTGTGTGTTTCTACATAAGAAATTTAGAGAGGGAAGTCATTTACATATTTCAACAAAATTATGATGCAGGGTATCTGAAATTAGTCATTATCACAGTCACAAATATCTTTAGAGCAAACTATTTTGTAGGCTGTCTTTGCATTACTAATGTATTTATTATAATATTTACATGCCTAGTAGGACTACAATTTTGATATACAGATTTAAAATCACAGAATTAAAACAAAACAATAGAATGTGTCCCAGCTCAAAGGAACAGCAATAAAAAGAAAAACTACATTAGCAGAATAGAGAACCTACTGGTATTTTAACAGACAGAAAGACAAATAAGACTTTCTACAATGGAGATACAAATCTGATTATATATAATAGATGGGAAAAAAAAAAAAACCAACTTGGAATGACCTAGTAAGAGCATGTCTTTCTCATGTTGCTCTTTGAATTGAGAAATAACAAGAAAAGTGTTTGAAAAACTCAACCTCTCTGGTGAGAGAAGAATGAAGCAAAATACAGATTTATCTAAAAATTATAAAGAGCAAGTCACTAAGCAAACTAAATCCCTGTCACTGTCATGGCCTAGGGTTGTTTTCCAATCAGGGATTGGATGAAGAGACCATCCCCTGGTGCTATTATGAGTTAATTCCTTGAAACTCCAATCTTGATTTTCCCTGCTATAAGAAAACAGTCTAGACTCTGACTGCTGAAGCCTTTCCCAGCTTTAGAAATTTCTAACACAGCCTTCTGTGATGCTTGCCATAAAAGATGGCAACTATAAGAATATGGTTAAAGACACTCTGGCATCCGCTGTGTCTCTGAACTTCATATTATAAGCGATAGCAAGTATCCTTATTGTTTTCATCAGATTGTGTCAGAGTTTTCTCTTATTTTCAGACTAAAGCTGATCATGTTTCTAATCGGGGTTTAAACGTTTAAACGTGAGTTAAGAAAATTACATTTTCTAAGTTTTATTTACTAGCTGTGTAAGTTTAACAAATTGAACGTAATATACATTGCAATAATCTTATATCTATTTGTAAATAAATATAGATATGTATATATGAGACGTTCCATAGTGCCTAGCTCCTCATCCACACTCAGTGAATGTTAATTATCATTAACTCTCAATAACTAACATTTGAATGGCACTTTGTAGTTTTTTAAAAAATCACTTTTCCCCCATTTGATTGTCTCTTCATCCCTGTAAGATTCTGTTGTCCTAGCTGAAAGCTAAACTAAGTGAGAAAATTGATCCAAGAGGATAAATGACTTCCCTGAGCCAAAAAGCTAATTAGAGGTTGAGTCAGAACTACCTTCTCTGGCTCCAAATACCTTGCTGTTTCCACCACACTATGTAGTGTTTTACTATTTTGCCCATAACAGAGTAAAGAGGTCAAAAATAAAAATCTATGTTGGTGATTCAAAATGCTCTTCTTATTGGCCAATGGAACTCTATGATAGAGGAAAAAAAGAACTTAGAAAGTTATTACAGAAATCTTCACTGGATATTCAATCAAGTGCTGAAGAAATCATGTTTTAAGACCCGTACACAAGAAAGCTAGTTGACATCTTTAAGAAGTCAGCTTTAAAAATAAGAGACCCATATACTAGGAGGCAAATAAGCCTTCAGTTTGTTCATGAGGGAACATGGACAAAGAACTTGTGTCCCTCTGCTTTGGAAAGAGCTTTTCAAAGAGCTGGAGCAGAGAGAATGATAATTGAGGACCTACAATAGCTTTGTAACAACAGAGAATTTTATTTGCATTTTTTTAAGGAAAATAACCAGTCCAGCGATCAAGAAGTGAAGTTCAAATCACTGAGATTCGTTACTCCCTTTTTTTGAACACAATTAATAGAATATACTTCATCCAGCAATGATACCTAATGGATACTGAACATCGTGCCACACTCTATATAATACATTAACAAACTGAACCTTCTAATACGCCTTTGAGGAAATTACTGTTGTTTTATCTCCGCTGTACAGATGAGGAAACTGAGTCCTAGAGAAGCCCCATAAGTAGACCAAAGCCCTGCATCATCTAAGTGGCAGAGCCAAGATTCAAACCCCAGATGACTTTAGACTCGATGGCTACATGTCTATTTTCCCCCTACCTGAAACTTTTCTTCCAGCGCTGATCTCCTCCAAGCTCTTGAGAAATTTTCTCTCAGTTCTGACCCAGTTCTCCTCCCCTTTCTCTCAATTCTGCATTTCAAAAATCTAAACTAACTACCTGTCAAGGAAGCAATTCCCTTTGGAGGAGAAAGGAGGAGATGAAACTGAGCTTAAAAAACTGAATGCTCTTTAGCTGAAAGAGGCAGCAGAAAAGAGGCTAGTGACCCTTTAAAGAATATGATTTTCAAATAAAAGAATGCATCAGAATCACCTGGAGAGTTTACCAAAACAAACTGCTGGGTCCCATACCTGGAGTTTCTCATGCTCTGGGCTTGGAGTGAGGCTGGAAATTTTGTACTTCTAAGAAGGTCAGGTTGACGTAGAAGATGCCAATCTGAGGGCTGCACTCTGGGAACCATTGCTCCAGGTAAACAGCTTTGTGTTCCTACTTGAAGGAACTCTACTTTCATTTCTACCAATTATTCAAGAGTTCTATATTACTCAAGCCTAAAGAGCATCTACCCATTGGGTTTCACTACCTCTCACCACACGTTACAGGTCCCAGACTAAGAGAAGTGGCGCCAAGAGGGAGAAGCTGAGCTTCCTCTTCCTCCTTGCTAAAGGCAGACTTCTGAGTTTCCTGCCAGTAATTTCTCCTCCATTCTAACTTCATGGACAAGTGATCTGAGTTGCTGTGCGAAGAGATCTGTGGTCTCAGCTTCTATCCCCAAGAGAAAAGGACCATGATTCATACAAAGGTCATGGAGGGATGGCTTCTTTACACAAACTGATAGAAGAAACATATATCAAAGCAACTATAAAGGATAGCTGAAAAGCTGACATAAGAAGACCAAAATCAGTAATAACAATATTCACGTCATATATCCTCTCATGAAAGGCTTCTTTCAAAGGGGCCGTAGGAACAACCTCTTTCCTTGGTAAAATGTGACTACTGCACATTTGTATTAGGAATCCCATATTTAAAGCTCGTTTTTATCTAAATCAATTATAAATTAATCACATTAATTCATCACATATATTGTAATTGTAATGCTGGCCTGTGAGGCCCAAATTTAGATCCCTATTTCATACTCTAGGAAAAATTTTACTTGTGCCTAATTTTTAGATTATGAAAATCTTCCTTCTAAGCATATGGAATTATAGATCTAGAGTAAATAAAAGCCTTAGATTGATTAGGCTGAAGCATTATTTTATTATGTGCACTCTCTCAAATGATTGAACTGGATTTATTCAGCTATGTTAAATAATGCATTACTTTAGCAGCAAATGCATCCTTGCATTTTGCATTAAAATAATATTTAAATATTCTTTCAACCTGGACAAAAATGATATGCCTGCGTAAACAGCACTGGAGAGTTCACTCAATCAGTTCAAACTTTTCCAATTTCCTACACAATACCCATTTCTTTAGTATTTTGAACTTATCCTGATTAAGATCTTTGCTTTTACCTATTAACTATAACCTTAATTTTGTTTTTATCATAGTGAAATAAGACTCCTCTGTGAGCTGCGGAGATATACTTTCAGGTCGATATATACTATTTTCTTTTTAACTACTATTGCAAGAATAACACACTTAAAAAAATTATGTATAGAGTCAAAAGCAGAGGAAGAGTTGCTTTGTTTTGTCATCTGAAAATTACCCTGGAGAAGTTTTATGTGTGTAGGTATGTGTGTGCATGTTTGCACATATGCATACATGTATGGATATGTATTTGCAATCTGATACTCTCAGAAAGTACAGGAAAAGGTATTCATAAAGCAAGTTCTAGAAAATGACACGAGAAGAGAAATTTTGCAAGAGAAGAGAAGAAAGTCTGGTTGGAAAGATGGTCCCATTTGATACTATTTTGAGTAAATGACCAAATAAAGTTTTATATGGTTTAGAGCTTATGTTTTGAGGACTGGGCATACAGTGTCTAAAGCTCAGTTACTTACTTTCTTTTCTTTTTTAATTTTTAAGATAAAATTTTGTAAAGCATCTCTTTGAAGTTAACTAATTCCTTTAAATTAATACATTTTCACACATAGTATCTTCTAGAAAAAAGTTGATATGCATTATAAATGCATACTCTGATTTATGAAAGAATCACATCAACTTTAGTTGGCATGTGGTTCATTAATAATTCAACCAAGTAGACCTCACCAGGTTCAAAATAACAGAAGTTTAAAAATTAAATATAAAATCTATAACGAACAAATATTACTATGCGTAAAAAGGATTCTTTATATTACAAATCCAATTAATTTTTAACAAGTCGATTTTATCAGTTATTTATATGAGCTTCTGTAAAGTAATGAAAATACACTTGGAAAGTTGTAGAGGAGTAAATCAAATGCATCCCCTGTCCCAAACTTATGAACACATTCACATGTGTTACTGCATCTGGCTTAGATAATTAAATATTAACAACCTTGTCTGGTTTTTCATATTAAGAAGATGTCACGATTTTCTCTTTTCATAAGGAATCAAAGTTGAAGTATTTTTGCCTCCATTTTCAAGGAAAAAAAGAATGACAGCAGTGCATGTAGATGGTTTTATTAAAGCTACAGGTAAGAGATAGCCAGGGGCAGAAGATACATAAGCCCATCTGAGAAATTACTTCAGGGCAGTAAGAGGCTTGCTGAGAAGAGCAAGTTTACTTTTGGACTCTAAACTTGAGATGCCTTTTGAGCTTCTAAAACCTAGCGATTCCACAATGTCATAGAGGAGGATTTAACAGCCCAGTTTGAATGTTGTCACTTGAATCCATTAGTCAGAAGTGCAAAGGAAGTTTTCCATTCTATCTGTGATATTGACTACCCCACCCTAAACAGGTGGCAGGTTCCTGAATTAGCTTTGGCACTTTTTTTTTTCTTGCTATGATCATCTAACATCAGTTTGGGTTACTAGAAATGTAACTTGAAGTAGGAAGCAGTCCTACATTTTTTGTTGCTCTGGAAATGGTCTGCTTATAATCTTCCATCAGCCCTCCTCTACATTTCCAACCACTATTCTACACCTGGACTGGGACTCAGTTCTCCTTCTGATAGGGAGAGGCCCTTCTGCATTTTCCATCTGTTCTCACGGAAGGACCTTCTGAAGTGAGGGCTGCCTGCTGAGCCCAGAGTCTAACAAAGTCTGTCACTTCTGAATACTCAACACCAAGCAGTGCTTGTCAAAGTTAGAGCCGTGCCTGACAATCACCTGGAGGACTTATTAAAACACGTTGTAGGGGAGGAAAAGATGTGTTTGCCTGGCCCATTGCTCGGTTCATGGTGGAGGCTCCATATAAAGAAGTTATTAAATAAATGCAGATTTATTTAATATAAGTTTTACATGACATAGAAGATTGCATGAGAAAATGAAGACCCAAAGAAACAGATAAGCTTGTGTACTTTTATGCTTAGGTTTGAAGAGTGGACAGTCCTGGAGAAGTATGACTGGACAAAGGAGGTGATAAACTCAGGGAAACTTAGCAAGGCCTGTTTGCTCAGATTCTTCTATGTCCCTGTGTCTTCAGAGATAAGGATGTTTCTTCTGGGTATAGGGAAGGCACCTCCCAAATAAGGGTCTTATGATTTTACAAGGGAGAGGAAAAACCAAGAGTGACCCTCCTACATCTGCTGTTTTCTCCAATGCCAAAGGTGAAGCATCTTGGGGTAGCATGTCCTGAGTCCCATCAATAGATTGCCTTCACAGTTTCTGTTTCAGTAGGTAATAGAGGATAGAGTCCTAAAATTATTTGCATTGCTAACAAGTTTTAGGCCCCCTTTGAGAACCACGAACACAGAAGCTAGACTGACTCTCAAGGAGAAAGATGTGTATTTCTCAGAAATATTGTATTTTCATTTCTTTGATATTACTTTTATTTTTATGTATTTTATTTTTTCTGTGTGAAGAACGGGGTCTTGCTGTGTCGCCCAGGTTGGTCCTGAACTCCTGGGTTCAAACAGTTGTCTCACCTCTGCCTTCCCAAGTGCTGGGATTACAGACATGAGCTACTGCACCTGACTGATACTGTTTTTAAAGGATATGATCATTTCTTTGAAGATGAACTACCTCAGAAAGCATAACCTACCCAAGTGCCAGATGAGCAATGTATTCATGTAGACTGAGATCTCCAGATTCCAAACATCACCCTAAATCACCTACAGATACACCACCCCTACCCTGCACAAGCCCAAAGGGACTTTATCATACACTCTGAACTTGACCTTGGGATCGTCTCTAAGCTTTTTCATTATGGTATCTTCTGGAAAAAACTTAATAAAATAATTTGAAAATGGGGGCTAGAAGAAGGGTAAATACAGAAAAACATAAAGAAAAATATTTCACACAATCAAATAGACTCTGCTAACATCTGTTGCATTTCCTTTTAGATTTTTTCTGTATTTTTTGTTTCCTACTTTTATTTGCATTATTTCAGAAGAATTTTCCAATAATTAACATTGTTTTCAACGGTGTATAGTGTTTTACCTTATAAATACACTATAGTAGTTTAACCATTTCTTTATCTATATGTTTAGATCATTTCTAATTTATCACTATCATATATACATGTATACACACATACTATCATATACTATTATACTTTGGTAAATATTTTTTGGTATTTTTTTCTGAATTTTAGATAATTTTCTTTAAGGAAATTTCTAAGAGTGTAATTGTTATGTCAAAGAATAAGAACACTTTTAAGGGTTTTGATGCATTCAGTAAAACTGTCATAAAATAATAAGTGGCATCTGAGGAATTCAGTTGCATATAATGTGGTGTGTTAATGTAAGATTAAGAAAATGATCAGGGCAAGTCCACTGATATGGCCAGCAGGGAGACCCCCAGGTTTAGCTGTGTGATGCAATTAATTTCTGTCCAGATTGTGGTTTGACACCACCAGGTCATGTTTGGTCACTCTGATTTAAATATTTATGGCGACAATTCTAGGTCTTGTGTCGTAATGAGAACTCCAGACAAGTAGCAATGATGTCAAAAATCTATCTATGTCTATTCTCATTCAACTGCCAGAAGGATCTTTTTGAAAACATAAATCAGAGTGTTTATCTCCTCTGCTGAAAATGCTAAAACTGCTTTGTTTCACTCAGAGTAAAAGTCAAGGTCATTGCATGGACTTACCTGATCAGATCTGGTATTGTGCCTCTGGACTCATCCCCTTCTCTCTCCCTCTGGCCCACAGTGTCCAGCCACACTGGACTCCTGGCTGAGTCTTTGTTGTCACTGTTCTGACTTTCTGGAATGCTCTTGCCACAGGTATCTGCTTGTCAAATTCCCTAATTTCTTTCAAGAATTTATCTAAACTACTACCTTCCTAATGAGGCCTATCTTAACAGACTGCCCCATTAAATACTGTGCACTGGCATCCCCACCTTGGACTTTGGCCCTAATTATTTGACCCTTCTGATCCTTCTCATCTTCATTTTTTTAAAAATATATTCTACTTACCAATTTTAACATACTATATAATTTAGTTATTCGTTATGTTTACTATTTATTTTCTGTAAACTCCACAAGGATAGTGATAACTCTGTTTCATTAGCTGATTTGTGTCAAGTACCTAGACCAGTCCCTGACACATAGTAGAAGCAAAAAACTATTTTAATGAACTTTAGCTATCTCAGGTTGAGAGTAAGGGCTGGAGAGAAAATATAACCCAATCATCCATCACATGATAGTGATGGAGTTCAGGACACACTACCCCAAAATATGGCGTGCAGGCATATGAGAAAACAGCAGAAGTAGGGGGCGGTGATATAGTTTGGCTATGTCCCTACCCAAATCTCATCTTGAATTGTAGTTCCTGTAACCCCTGTGTGTTGTGGGAGGGGCCTGGTGGGAGGCAATTTAATCATGGGGACAATTACCCTCATGCTATTCTCATGATAGTGAGTTTTCATGAGATTTGAAGGTTTTGTAAGGGGCTTTTTCCTCTTTTGCTTGGCACTTCTCCTTGCTGCCACCATGTGAAGAAGGACGTGTTTGCTTCCCCTTCCACCATGATTGTAAGTTTCCTGAGGCTTCCAGTCATGCCAAACTGTGAGTCAGTTAAATCTCTTTCCTTTATAAATTGTCCAGTGGCAGGTATGTCTTTATTAGTAGCATAAGAATGGACAAATAAGGGGATCAGTCTCACCTTCTCACCTTTGTGAAGTCATCAGACCCTCATGTAAGAGGTGCAATCCCTGTACCCAGAAAAAGGGAATATTCTTATCTCAGAAGACACAAGGACACAGAAAATAACGTGAACAAACAGGCCTTTCTAAGTTTCTCACAGTTTATTATTATTAGGTTAAAACCTTTCTTCCTCCAGTCATACATCACCATGAGTGTCTACTCTTCGTCAAACCCAGCAGAAAAATACAAAAGTTTACCATTTGTTCAGCTCTTCATTTCTCTATGAAGGCTTCTGTGTTATGTAAAATGTATATTAAATAAATTCATGCACATTTCTCTTATTAATCTGTATTTTGTTGTAGGGACCTCAGCCATGAACCTAAGATGAGTGAGGCAAAGATATTTTCAACCCCTACAATAGCCAAAGTCATGTTGTTGTTGTCCCAATATTTTGGGAATTCATTGTATTTCTGATTTGCTTTCCAACAGTTCAACCCATTTCCAGCACCCTGCAATGTGGAATAGTTCCTGCCTTGCCATGTGCTCCTGGATGTCTTCTGATCTTTCTTCTCTAGCCACCTGTGGCTATTTCTGCATATGGTTGGTCTTGGAGATGGGGACACAGGGGAGAGGCATCATCCTTGTGATGCACACAACTCTCTCTTGCTTTTTTTCTTAGAGCCCTGTCCTTGTCTTATCCAAATGTGAGTACAATATTCAGTCCTGGAACCCAACACTTTTCTTCCAAGATAGATGGATGATAGCCAAGATAGATGGAAGCATATACTGTTTACTTTAAAAAATGGTTATAGAGAATTTATCTTTAAGAATATATGGGGACTTGTCAGGAGAAGGGAGTGTATAAGTTGTTAATAAATTTTAAATAATATAAGGTCTTTATATTTTTAAAATTTAAAATTGTGTGAAACAGATAAAACATCTTCTATATTAGCTTATCTAATAGGTACAAAATGTAATGCTTTAGCATTATTTTAGATATATTTTAACATATTTATGAATGCCTGGGGAGGTAGAGGGGACTGTATATAAAGCTGGAAATTTAAATTTATTACAAATTTCAATTTTAAAGGCAACAAGATTGTTATATGAGACTAGCAAAGATAAATTCTCTTATCAAGATGAGTGTTTACGAAGACATTTCCAAAGTGACTAAACTTATAACATTTTTTTTTTTCCAAAACAACTTTCTCATTTTGTTCTGAAAACGAATGTAAATGTATTTTCAGCATCTCTGAAAATATGAAAACCCGTCCTGATGGCCTACCTCATTGGTCACTTTTGCAATTAAGAAAAGATATTTTCTTTTTTATATACTTGTTCTCTAGAAGCGGATATACAGGAGTCCAAGATGAAGCAGCAAATCAAACAGTTTGGACCTGAAGGTGATGGATATAAAAATGTCACATCAAGAACCCAACTACACTTACTACGAGGAAATGGGGAAGATATTAACTGCCCGGGAAAAAGTTTACTAATGTCTAAGTCATTAAGCAGCTCTTATATGATTGGTGCAAAGCCTGCAACCATCTTCCAAAACATCCAAAACTTTGGGAAGGCCACCATATGTCATGCTAATGGAACCCCTGTTCCCTTGGTACCTGCACTATCTCTGATTAATGGAAGACATGCCATGAATGATACAAGTGATTACACTGCATAAGTTAGGATGCAGACAGGTCATAGCTTGATTAAATTCTGGAACAAACACCCCCTCTCTCCTGGGGCACTGCTGTCCATAGCACAGTAGTCATCTGTTAAATAGTGGCATATTTCACCGTGGAGGTTACCTAGCACTAGCTTAAAATTTAACAGCTGCCTTCCCAGAGCTGCCTGAAAACCTAGACCATCATCTCAAATGTAAAGGAGAACAAAGGCATATGAGAAGGCACACTTTAAAATAAAAAGGAAGGATTTAACATGATGGGGAGCCTCAAATGTTACAAGCCGTGAACAAACACAGATGTGTTTCAAGCCTTAGCTGGGACAAGGTTTTGCAATTTTCATTTTGTAAATATTCTTAACTAAAAATCCATTTCCTTGTACCTCAAAAGGTCATAGACTTTGGCCAAATGTTCAGATTTGCAAGGTACAAACAATGAACCCTGGCAATAGAAGGAAGCAAATACATTCCTAGCTATCCAGAGCTATTGACAACAAGGACAATGGGGTGAAAGACTGTGTGTTATCATACTCTTACATCTTTAAACTTCTATTATCAGGAGGTGAGGATACAGTTAGTGTTCATGGCTAACTACCCTGTCTCTGCCACTACCTCAGAAGAGCCAACATTTTCATCAGTAAGTCCAAATATGAACAATTTGTCCACCTGTGGAAGGAGGCCTTATGAATGCCCTTTTACATAGGAGCAGAAGGAATTCTTTAAAAACAGCTTGAATACTCTTTGCAAGAAAAGTCAAGCTCTGCAAACTTGTAAATATCTAATCCTGATTTTCAGAGTATAATAAGACTTACCTATATTGCCTTCATATTTGGCCTGCCAGGGATTTAGCTAATAGGTTCTTTAATTGTGCTAAAGACCAAAAGCACCTTTTCTACTTCCCTTGTGGTTAATGACTTTGACAGTGGGATTTATTAAAAAATTCCAAGGAAAAAAGGACCTCCTTCGAAGGCAGCAGTCTCTATTTAGGTGTTTTTAATGCCCTGATTAAGGTCAGCTAATGTGATGACACAGAGGGTTAGAGGCTAAGGAGAGTGTTACTTCAATTTCAAGCATTTGTTATCTGGGCCATCAGTTAAACAAGGGAATCTGAGAGCTTAACTGCAAGGTCTAAGGCATCAAAGAGTTGATAGCGTTTTTGGCAAATCACAATACATATAGAGAAAGCTCATACAAAACAGGCATTAGCTGCTGATATATAGAAAAATGAAGAATATTAGGAGTTCACAGCAAAATTACTGAATTGGGTGTTGTATACGGGTTTCAGAGAGAAGATAAGATGTAAGCTTCTTCTCGAGGATAGGGATGAGCTGGTATACTATCAAAGACTGAGCTGAAGGGGAAGAATTCAGGTTACATCTACATCTTTGGCTATAGGTTTCATGAGATCTCAGAATATGTGAAAATTGTACTTGCCTGAAGGAGTAAAAAATCGAACCCTTTTTAAACTGAGAGAGAGAAAGAACTATTTCTCAAGACATATTTCTGTTTTATAGCACATTGCTTGATGTTATTTTAGAGCAATTAAACCAAACTAAAATTAAAAAAACAACAACAGGGTAATTATTTCCTGGAGCATTGGTACAATTCACTATAGAGATATTGTTCTTGGTCACATTGAACAGAAGATGCACAAGCATGAGCATCACAGTAAACAAAACGAAGTTCTGAAATCCTATTCAGGTATTATTTAAAATCAAGTCAAAGGGATGAACTGGAAAGGGCCTCTAACTTGGCTACATGAAGTCTACATGGCATTCCCTGCTCTACCTGTTCAAGTGTAGCCTGGGGTGAGGGTAAAGGAGGGAGTGTGATGGGATTAGACACTGGGGATACAACTTGGGGACATTGGCAATGACCCAGATGAGAGCATAAACTAGAGTCATAAAAGTTTCCAATGGAGAAGAAAGGAAAAACAATAAAAATACACAGGAAGTAGAATCAACCAGATTTATTGAATCAATTAGATATAACGCAAGATGATGGAGGGGTGTGGGAAAAGAAAAGCCAAGAGGGACAACTCACAGGTTTATGGCTTGGGCCAGAGGCTAAATGGTGGCGTCATTCACCAAGATAAGAAATATTTGCAAAGAAATAGCAATTGGTGGAGACAAAATTAATTCCATTTTAGACCATTGGATTGAGAGTCCTTATGGGTTTTTTTCTCTATATGTTTTTAAATCCTTACAAAAATGAAGCCTTCATGGAAAGGAAAATCAAATATGTCTAAAACGTTTCTGACCATTTTTACATTGACAGATAAAGTATATTATATGTACTCTTTTGTAAAAGTTGAATATCATATGTTTTTATTTTTCTTTCAGTATTATAGACTTTACTTTTAAGAGTGGAATGCTATTGCAAGCCAATGGTCCTGTCAAATGCAACTGTCAATGATGGCAGGATGGTCAAGAATAACAATTCTCAGCTGCCAAAGAATTTGGCAGTTTGTCAAGAAGAAATAAAGAGGGCAATCTGCCAGTTACTGCCCCCTTGTGCTCAATAAGTGGCAAAGGCAAATTAAGCAATATATCAATGCAGAATGGCAGAATGTCAACATCAACATACAGCATTATTCTAGCTAAAAACTGAACCCTAAGCTCTTATTTCATAGTTGAGGTCACTGGAGACCATGGAACAACTCAGCCACAATCACAGGGCTCATTGGCAGAGAGGCAGGACCGGAATTCAGATCTGACTTTCCAGACAAAATTTCTTCCTTGATACCACAATTCATTTCTTAAAAATATGGATTCCAAATATGGATTCATGGATTCCAAGGTCACATTTCTAATAGGCAGACTTTTTTCACGCTTCTATTATAAAAGGAGAATTCATAACAAAAGGGGAAAAAGGAAGATCCCTGAGGTCTCATACAACTGTGAAACCAATCCACCACTAAATAGAAGACAAATTCAGGGAGAATGTCATTCATACTCTCTACAAATATGTATAAAACCACAGGAAGAAATCATTCATAAAACCTAAGTTACTTTGACCAAAAATACTCACTCCTTTCCATAAGTGAATAATTACCTCAGGTTAAATAGTTGAGGGGGGAAAGAGTACGAATTTTGGTTTTCATCCATTCTTTCACTTAACTACCTTGGCAAAGAGATTTCAATAAAGAACTGGGGTTTCCCCTAAAGTTTGTCTGATTCTGATTTATTTTATCTTATTTTGAGGCTCACATGTTCATGGTCAGCATAAATGATTTTTTATTATTTGTGGCTCCATTTTTGTGAATCACTACTCAGTCCATTACAGAGGAGCATAGTGAGTGCATGGTAAATATCCCCCTCCCACCCAGGCCTTCTCTACTATATACTCAAGGTAGTTCCTATCAGACCCTTGGTATATAAAATTAAAACTCATTTGCCATATTTGATTGAGTTGAATTCACTGGCATTTTTTCTTTTTGTATGTTTAAAAACATATTTCTAAAGTTCCATGAACCACAAAACCATTTGAAAAATAATGAAACTGAGACACCAACAATAGGTTAGAATAAATTTCAACCCCTAAAGTTTAAAGACTGTGTGTAATGGCTGGGTGCAGTGGCTCACGCCTGTAATCCCAGAACTTTGGGAGGCCGAGGAGGGCAGATCACAAGGTCAAGAGATCGAGACCATCCTGGCCAACACGGTGAATCCCTGTCTCTACTAAAAATACAAAAATTAGCTGGGCATGGTGGCGGGCGCCTGTAGTCCCAGTTACTCGGGAGGCTGAGGTAGGAGAATCACTTGAACCCAGGAGGCAGAGGTTGCAGTGAGCCAAGATTGCACAACTGCACTCCAGCCTGGGCAACAGAGCAAGACACTGTCTCAAAAAAAAAAAAAAAAAAAAAAGGAAAAGTGTATCTTTTAATATCACCACACACATACATTATACATGCAAATGGATTCACTTATTCTCTTGCAGGGGAAAAAATAATGTTTTCTCACTATCTTTGCAAAAATTAATGTATATGACAAACACTTTCCAATCTATAACTAATAGAATCAAGGAGGACATCTAATTAGTAATTAGTCTGATTAACATTCCTTGGAGATTAATTTGTTTTACCAGATGGCCTTCATAAAAATAATTCTTAGAGGATTTGTTTTAAAAATCAGCTAACCTAATTACAAGATGTAGGAATAGAGAAATTTTGACAATCATCTCAAGCATAAATTAATGTGTTTAAGTTATAAGTCTTCAAGATATGACTGGGAAGTGGAAATGGCAAAAGGGAGTTTATGGGCCTGCTCAGTGAAACTACTGAGCTAAGGACTAGAAATCGTTTATTGAGAGGGCAAAATCAAAACACAAATACCTTGTCAGATAGAAGCTAAAGGTGAGCAAGCTGTGAAAGAAGGGTACATGCAAGTTAGACACTGGGAAACTAAATTGGACCAAAGTCAAGGGAAGTTCCAAAATACAAAAGAAAAAAAGAACAAGCAGGAACAGAGTCCAGAAAGAGTTCTGCTCACTGTCTGCCTGGCAGCCCTGTCAACTGACTTTGCCATAAGGCCACAATGAGTGCCCTGTCATCAGGACGGCATGCATTTTGAAACACCTTTGCAGAAGCTGCCATGGGACTTATCCACAAAGAAGGGAGTTCATATTTATTAAGTGCTTATCACAAACTGAAAAAGAAGCTTCAGACATGTACAATATCTCAAGAGTTGTTTTTTTCTCACCCAAATTGTTTTTGGTTCTTCCTGAAACATAGTCTACATGTTTCAGCCTCTGCTGTGACTAGGCACGGCAATGACAGTGAGTTACCATCAGTGGAGTTTGGAAAGAAGTGATGTATTCCATTATCCAGTACCATCTCATAGAATCTTTCCATAAGTGACCTACCATGTCTTTCTCTGCTTGCTGTTTGATAGGAGAAGAGTACTACAGGGATCTAAGGAGTGAGTGCCTGATGACCATAGATAATGTCTCCCTACTCATCAATACCCACAATGGACTGCTGCATTAGAAAGAAACACTAGCAATTGAAGCTAGTATTACTTACCCTTCATTAATGCACCTGTTTATCTTATTTAATCCCTACAATAATTTGTTGTGGTGATATTTTTATCTTATCAAATGGATAAAATGAATGAATGAGGAATTTGAATCCAGGTCTGTCAGACTCTGAGAATCTATTTCCTCTCACCAAGAAGTCTGGTAAACAGAATCTGAAGCAAAGAAGACATGTATTGTGTTTAGTTTTGTATAAATTCAGATACATTCAAGAACATGAATTAACCATTCTGAGTGAAAGATTCAATGGCATTTAGTATACTCAAAATGCTGTGCAACTACATGAACATCTGTCTAGTTCCAAAACATTTTTGTCACCCTGAAGGGAATTCCTTACTCAATAAGTAATTATTTCATTAGCTATTTCCCCCTCCTCTAGCCCCTGACAATGTTTTTTCTTTTGTTTTGTTTTGTTTTTTTGAGATGGAGTCTTGCAGTGTTGCCAGGCTGGAGTGCAGTGGCACAATCTTGGCTCATCGCAACCTCCACCTCCCGAGTTTAAGCGATTCTCCTGCCTCAGCATTCCTTCCTCAGATTCCTGGGATTACAGGCATGAGTCACCACGCTCAGCAATTTGTTTTATTTTTAGTAGAGACAGGGTTTCACCATGTTGGCCAGGCTTGTCTCAAACTCCTGACCTCAGGTGATCCACCCACCTCGGTCTCCCAAAATGCTGGGATTACGGCCCCCTGACAATGAAAAAACTAATTTCTATAACTATGGATTTATTAATTCTAGATATTTCATATAATTGAGATCATACAATATGGGACCTATTCTGTCTGGCTTCATTCACTTAGCATAACTTTTTTGGGGTTCACCCACAGTATAGCATGTATCAGTATTTCATTCCTTTTTATGGCTAAAAAATATTCCATTGTATACCACAATTTATTTCTCCATTCATGCCTTTCCACAGTTTGGCTATTGTGCATAGTGCTTCAATGCACATGTATTGATTGAGTACGTGTTGTTCACTCTTTGGGGTATTTACCTAGAAGTGAAAATTCTGGGGACTACATAATTCTACATTTAGCCTTTTAAGGAAATGCCAAACTGTTTCCTACAGAGGCTGTATCATTTTACATTCCCATTAGCATTGCATAAAGGTTCCAATTTCTCCACGTCTTCATCAACATTTGTTATTTTCAGTTTTTGGATTAATGCCATCCTAGTAGGTGACCTTCTCATTTCTGTAAAAAAGGACAATTGGAATTGTGAGAGGGATTTCATAGAATCTATACATAGCATTGGGTATTTTTGCCATTGTAACAATTTTAAGTCTTCTAATTCATAAATATTAGATGCCTTCTGTTTATTTATAGCTTATTTAATTACTTTCAGCAATGTTTTATTGTTTTAAGTGCACAATTCATTTATCATTTGAATTTATTCCAGGATATTTTATTCCTTTGCTCTTATTCTAAAGAGAAGTATTTTCTTAATTTTCTTTTCAGGTTGTTCATCACTGGTATATAGAAACAACTGACTTGTGTGTATTGATCTTGTGCCCTGCCACTTTGCTGACTTCAGTCAGCAGTTTTCTCTTTTTGTGAATTTTTGGTATTTTTAATATAGAGAATCTGTTATCTGCAATTAGAGATAGTTTTACTTCTTCCTTTCCAATTTTAATGCTCTTTATTTTTTCTTGCCTACAAGCTCTGTCTGGAACTTTCAGTACAATGTTGAGCAGCAGTATTGAAAGCAAACATCCTTGTCTTGTTCTTAATTTTAAAGAGAAAGTTTTCAGCCTTTCACCATTGATCATGGTATTAATCATCAGTTTTTCATAAATGTCCTTTATCAGGTTGAGAAAGTTTCTCCCATTTCTAGTTTTTGAGTGTTTTTCTCATGAAAGGTTTTGGATTGTGTCAAATTCTTTTTCTGCACTGATTAAGATAATCACGATTTTTCCTTTGTTCTATTAATGTGGTGTATTACATTGATTGCTCTTATCTTATTGAATGACTCTGGCATTTCTGTGATAAATCCCATTTAGTCATAATGTATAATCCTTTTAATATGCTGTTAAATTGAGCTTGCTAGTATTTCTTGAGGATTTCTTCATCTATAATCGTAAGGGATTTTGGTCCATAATTTTCTTTTCCAGTGAGGTCTTTGTCTGGCTTTGGTTTCAGGATAAGCTGGTCACATAGAATGAGTTAGAACACGTTCCCTCTTCTATTTTTGGGAAAAGTTTGAGAAGGATTGGTGTTAATTGCTTAAAATGTTGAGTAGATTCACCAGTAAAACCATCCGGTCTCAGGCTTTTCTTTGTTGGGAGGTGCTTAATTACTGGTATAATTTTTTGTTATATAAATCTGTTCAAATTTTGTTTCTTCATGAGTCAGTTTTGCTACCTGGTATGTTTCTAGGGATTTGTCAATTGCATCTGTGTTCTGTAATTTGTTAGCATACAATAGTTCAAATAGTCTCTTATGATCTTTTTGTGGTAGAAGATCTATAGAAATGTCACCATCTTCATTTCTGATTGTAATTAAGTGCAACTTCTATTGTTTTTCTGATTTCAGTTAAGTGCAACTTCTATTTATTTCCTCGTCTTGCTAAAGATTTGTCAATTTTGTTTATCTTTTCAAGGATCTAACTTTAAGTTTTATTAACTATATCTCTGATGGCTAATTTTATGTATCAGCTTGACTGGTACCAAACATTTGGCCAAACATTTGGCCAAACATTATTCTGGTTGTTTTTGTAACAGTGTCTCTGGATGAGACTGATTAACATTTGAATCAGTAGACTGAGTAAAGCAGGCTGCCCTTCCTCCCTAATGTGTTTGGGCCTCAACCAACCAACTGAAACAACAGTCAGCTGCCTCAACAGTACAAAAAAAAAAGAAATAAAAAGAAACTCTTCTGCTTGACTACCTTGAGCTGAAACGTTGGTATTTTTCTGCCTTTAGACTCAAACTGAAACACTGGCTGTTTTTGAGTCTGAAGCCTGCCAGACTCAAAAAGGCTTTGGACTGGAATTTATACCGTCAACTCTTTTGCTTCTCCAGATCTTGGATCTTTTCAGCCTCCATTATCAAGTGAACCAATTCTTTATAATAAATATATTGATAGAGAGAGAGACAGAGAGAGAGAGAGAGAGATTGATTAGATGGACAGATAGACAGAGATATAGATATCTTATTAGCTCTGTTTCACTGGAGAACCCTAATACTAATGTTTCTTCTTGAGTCAGTTTTGCTACTTAGTATGTTTCTAGAGACTTGTCATTTTTATTTCCGTTCTGTAATAGTTCAAATATTCTCTTATGATCTTTTTATTGTAGAAGGTCTATAGAAATATCACCACTTTCAATTAGTCAGGGGAATTAGGCTTACTCTAATGTTTTTCTATCCTCTATTTCATTTATCTCTGTTCTAATAATTATTATTTCCTTTTTAATACAAGCCTTGGGCTTAGTTTGCTTACTATTTTCTACTTTCTTAAAGTGTAAAATTGGATTATTGATTTGAGATCTTTATTTTTAATCTAGGCATTTATAACTACAAGTCACCCTCTAAGCACTGCTTTTTCTGCATCCCATAAGTTTGCATATGTGTGTTTTTATTTTCATTCATGTGTAGGAATTTTGCAGCTTACCATAGTCATTTGTTCTTTGGTCTATTGGTATTTAAGAGTGTGTTATCTAATTTTATTTTTCACATATTTGTGGACTTTCCAGTTTTTGTTGTTGTTGTTGTTATTGGTTTCTAACTTCATGTCATTGTGGTCAGAGAAGATCACTTATATGATTTCAGTCTTTTCAAATTAATTGAAAATTGTTTTTGTGGCCTACCATATGGTGTATTCTGGAAACAGGCCCAGGAGAAATTGAGAAGAACGTGTATTCAGTTGTGGAATGGAGTGTTCAAAATGTCTGTTAGGTCTAATTTGTGAATAGTGTTGTTCAAGTTCTCTATATCCTTCTTGGTCTCCATTTAAGTGCTCTATCCATTACTGAAAGTGGGATATTTAAATCTCTAACAGTTATTTTAGAACTATCTATTTTTCCCTTCAAGTCCATCAGTGTTTGCTTCATATCTTTTGGCTCTGTTGTTTGTTGCCTATATGTTTATAAATACTATGGCTTCTTAAAGAATAGACTCTTTTATTAATATATAATGTCCTTCTTCCTCTATTTTATACCTTTTGAATAAAAGGTCATTTTGTGTGATATTAGTATAGCCACCCTGGCTTTCTTTTGGTTACTACTTGCTTCAATGCAAGTATCTTTATCCGTATTTTTGCTTGAACCCACATTTATCTTTAGATCTAAAGTAATCTCTGGAATCATGTGTTTTTATCTGTCTGACCATTTCTGCCTTTGGAAAAGTTTTTCCATGAACATTCAAAATAATTTCTCATAAGGAGGGTCTTAATTCTGTCATTTTGCTATTTGTTTTCTGTATATGTTATATGTTTTTTGTTTCTTATTTCCTTCATTATTCCTTTCTTTTGGGGTTAACTGACTTTTTTTTTTATTGTATCATTATTACTTCTTCCTTATTTCTTTTTGTGTGTTTTTTAAAGGTATTTTCTTAGTGGTTACTGTGGGAATTATAATTAGTATCCTAAATTTACAGTAATGTATTTTGAATTGATATCAATTTAGATTCAATAGCAGAAAAAAAGACTGTCCAAATGCAGCTTTTGCCCACTTTATGTTGTTATTGTTATAAATTACATCTTTATGTACTGTGAGACCATTAACCATATATTTATACTTTTTATGCATTTGCCTTTTAAATCATATAAGAAATCAAAAGAGGAGTTATAAACTAAAGATACAATAATATTGGCTTTTATATTTACCTACACATTTACCTTCACCAGAGTTCATTATTTCTTCGTATGACTTCAACTTGCTGTCATTTTAGCCTGAAGAATTCTGTTTAATATTTCCTATAGGGCAGGTCTACTATTAACTTCCTCAGTTTTTGTCCATCTGGAAATGTTTTCATTTCTCCATTTATGAGGGATAATTTTGTCAGATATAGAATTCTTGGTTGATAGTTTGTTGTTGTTTCTATCTTTTCATTTCAGTGCTTTAAATATATTATGTCACTCTCTCTGGCTTCCATGGAAAGAGAAATCTGCTTTTAATCTTGTTGAACATCTGTTGGACACAAGTCACTGCTCCCTTGTTGCTTTTCAGAGTTTATCTTTGTTTGTGGTGTTTAACAGTTTGGTTATAATGTGTCTCACTGTGAGTCTCTTTGTGTTGATCCTTCTCGGGATTCATTGAGCTTCTTATATATGTAGATTTTTACATCATTACCAAATATGGAGAGTTTTGGCCATTATTTATTTGGCTGTTCTTTTGCCTCTTTTTCTCTCTCCTACTTTTCTGTAATTCCCATCATGCACATGATAATATGCTTGAGGTATATATACAAGTCAGTGTATTACATACACATACATATTATAGGTTTTTTTAGGCTTTATTCATTTTTCCTCATTCTTATTTCTCTCTGATTTTCAAATAAGATCGTTTCAATTGACCCACTTCCAGTTTGTTGATTCTTTCTTCTACCGACTTGAATCTTTTATTGAAATCATCTGGTGAAATTAGCTCTGTGTTAGGGCACTCCTTGATTGCTTAGCTATGCCATTTAAAATTCTGCCTTAACCTTCGCATCCTGCTTGCATTGGCCTAGCAATCAGCCCGCGTTGATAGCTCAAGGTCTTCTCATGTCATTTCTAACAGGTGTCCTGCACTGGGTGTACATGCGGTTTTTAATCTCTCTAGTATATAAAGACACTTTGGAATGACTTAGTTTCCCAGATAAACTATCTTTCCAGTTTTTCCTCCCGGGATTTCAGTTCATTGTTTGCCTCAACTGCAATCTTTTGCCCCAGGTGGCTGGAGGTTGTTCATTGACCCTATAATATTTTCAAGAAATATCCACTGCTTTTTCACCCTGAATGAGTTCAAGTTTAGACAAAACAAAGACAAACAACTTATAGCAGTCCCTCAGGCAAGCCCCAAGATTTGTTTGAATAGATAAAGTCTCGCTTTCTCCCTACAAAATCAGGGACAGGGTCTCACCCTGGGAACGTGGGCTTTAAGAATTCTACCCAGCTGGGCGTGGGAGTATAGAAAGGGCATGTAAAAACACCTTGACGTTTTTATATCATTTTTTAACAATTATTTTATTTTAAGTAAAGATGGGGTCTTGCCATGTTGCTCAGGCTGGTCTCAAACTGCTGACCTTAAGGAATGTTCCCACCTTGGCCTCCCAAAGTGCCGACATTACAGGCATGAGTCACTGTGTTTGTCCACTCATTTTAAAGTTGCCTCTTTTTTTTTTTTTTGATTAAACATTCACTTATTTGCTGTAAACATTTGACTATTTTCCAGCATACTGACAAAGTTGATTCTGACACTTTTAACTTGATTTCTTGGTTTCCAAAAGGAACAGGCCATTGAAACTACTTTTTTTCCACCATTTTTGCTGACATCACTCATCATGTAAATTTCGACAGGACAGTGGGTAAAAGTTACTGGTCCTAATGATATTTTACCTTTGTCCTAGATATTCATTATTTTCATGATGAGCTACCCATTATTACCAACTTAACTAATGCATCACAAATATCATCTCATTAGACCCACAAAATAAGTGGAATGAGTGAAAAATATAAGAACACAATTATGGGAGAGATTTGCAGAAGAGTTTTAGTCATGAAATACAAAACATTTTTGCAAATTGATATTTTAAAATGTATTAGTCTGCTCATACACATTTTTGGTTGGAAAAAATGCCACACTCAGGAAGTTGAGCTTTAGAGTATCCAACATACATACAGACATTCATTTATCTCTTTCAAAGTCTCCCCATCCACTGCAGCCAGTGGAAGAGGTGGTGGCAGGCAGGAGTATAGTGAGCAACAACACACACCTTATTCCTTGACTTGTTCATGAAGAGAAATGAGAAGAAAATCCCCCAGAGAAGGTGAGAGCACTAAGAAGGATTCCACAAAACAGAGGAGAAACATTCCACACGTTACTCCAGTAAGAAATCAACTTCAGTTATTGCATGTCATTTTTTAAAAGGTAAAATGTCTCCATTCTTTCAATGAAAACTTTTTAAATTTATGCTTTCCAGAATATCAGGTTTTGACTGGCATATTAAGGAGAAAATGATAAAAGCAGATTACAAAATTATTTCTGATCTTAACTGAGAATACATAAAAGTTTTACACACAAATTTCACCATATATGCAAACATAAAAATATATAAATGTGTATAAATACAAACATATGCATATATGCAAATATGTATGCTAAAGGCATAGATAGATGAATACATGCACTAGAGAAAATCAGTAAATTAATATCTTGAATAAATCATTTTCTATTATATGTGTATGTATGTGTGTCTGTATATACAAGTCAGTGTATTACATATACATACTATATATACATATACATACATACAGACAGACATATAATGGAATATAGATACTTGTAGATAATTTAAATAGTAGATGTATATATACCATGAACAATAAGTTTCCTTCCTAAAACACCTCCAAGTCAAATACTGCTATTCCTACTTTCTTGTCTATCCTTACAGCTATGTTTTTATATAAACATAAGCATAAATGAAAAACTACATAGACAACATACATTTCCTTTATGTAAACAGAAGCATACTATATACACCATTCTGTATATTGCTTTAAACAATTCTATTACAGGACACTTCCAACGTACACAAAAGTAGAAAAAGCATACATAGTACTAAACCATTCTGTGCCTATCACAAAGCTTCAACAATCACCAAATCATCTGATCTATGAACTTCCGATCTATGAACTTCAGCTTCTCTCCAAGCCCTTAAAACACTGGGTTATTTTGAAGCAAATGCCAGTCATCATATTATTTTATCTATAAATGTGTCTGATTATATCCCTAAAAAAGGACTTTAAAAATCAAAACCAAATAGCACCATCACAACTTAACAAATTAACACTGATTACTAAATGTCAAATATCCAGTGTTCAATCTTCCCAATCTTCTCAAAAGTGTGAGTGTGCATATGTGTTTTTATGACCATGTGAAAGCATGTATGTAGGATAAATTCCTGTAAGTAGTTTTAATAAATAGTTCAAAGATAATCTCTCTAGTCTGACACTTTTCCTTTAACATTGTTACATTTTCTACGATGCATGCTTTTCATTTATATGTAGTCACTTTATCTCTCTTTAATTATTTCGTTGTTTACTTAGATTATTTGATGATATTCTTTGGCTACTAAAATATTACTTTCCAAAACAATTTTTTGTTAATTTCACTTTGTTTTTGTTTTCAATTTTTATTTTAGATTCAGGGGATACATGTACAGGTTTGTTGCCTGAGTATATTGCATGATGCTGAGGTTTGAGAAACAAATGATCCAATCACCAGGTACTGAGCACAGTACCCAACAGTTAGCTTTTCAACTCTTGTCCCCCTCTTTCCCTCCCCACTCTAGTACTCCCCAATGTCGATTGTGTCATCTTTATGCCTATGAGTACCCAATATTTAGCTCCCACTTGTAAGTGAGAACATGCAGTATTTGGTTTTCTGTAACTGAGTTAATATGCTTAGGATAATCACCTCCAGCCCTATCCATGTTGCTGCAAAAGACATGATTTTGTTCTCTTTTGTGGCTCCATAGTATTCTATGGTATATACGTACCAAATTTTCTTTATCCAATCCACCACTGATGGGCACCCAGGTTGATTTTACGTTTTTACTATCATCAATAGTGCTGTCATGAACATGTGAGTGCCTGTGTCATTTTGGTAGAACTAGTTGTTTTCTTTTGGATATATATCCAGTAATGGAATTGCTGTGTCAAATGAAGTTCTGTAAAACATATTTGAATACCAGCATGTAGTTCTACCAAATGAGAGAATAATGATTTACTTATTTTCCTGTTATTATCTGCAATGGGTTTTTTGTTATTGCTGTTTGTTTTGTTTTTGCTTTTGTTTTGGCTATCAAACATTACTATTCTCTGCACATTCTTACAACTATGCCATTTTCACATCATTAATACTATTGGTTAACCATTATCACATAGTTTTTATTGTATATCCTAAAATATGCATAAGAAAACAACTTAAAATATAGATTTCATTAACTACCTGGATTTCTTACAATTTTCTTCTAAGTCTTTACCTACTATTCTATTATCCCCTTTCTGCTCTGAAAATATATTTTTTCTCTTTGGTTTATTGGGCAGTAAAACATACAGAAAGTGAACCAATGCCGGCCACTATTTATTGATCATTCTTTATTAAGATATTCTAATATTTCCCCTGAATGTCTTTGATCACATAAACTACATGTAGGTTCCCTTGGGATATAGTGCAAAATGGGCTAGCCATAGTTGATCTTCCTGTTGGATGAAATTTCCTTAATGTTATCTGAGTGCAATGTGAAAGGAAAGTCACTCACCAAGCCCTTTCTCTGCTTGACTGGATTTCACCTTTCCCTTAGCTGAGGACCTCTCTGTTTCTGCAAGATCCTGGAATCACTGAGGATCTAACTCAATTTGTCTAACACAGTTTTGTCCTTTAAGTTCATGCATGCGTGTGGTAATATGTATTTTCTCAAGCCTCACTTCCTGAATGCTGATTAACACTTCCTTAAATTGTTGTTGAAGATTCTTTTTGCTTTTCTGAGTTGTGCCATTCTCTTTTTTACTATAGTCATGCCTTCCAGTGAACCATGTTATTTAGATATCAGATATACATTTAGCCATGATTGGCAGCTCTCAAGGAAATGGAATTTGTTTGCGTTGGAGTGAACCCAAATGAGTAGAATTTTGGAGCTTCAAGCAAATCTAATTTGTTGAAAGAAAGCTGATCAGACAGCATGAAATCCGTACCCCAGAGCAAGGCATTTTAGGCTTTCAATGTTGGGCCCCGATTCTAGTTCCAGCCTTATCAGTTGCCATTCTTACCTTTCCACCTGGTAGGGGAAGTAGACGAAAGCATAGTAAAAATAAATAAATAAATAAAATAAAATAATAAAAAGTCACTCTTTCCCAGGCTTTCTCCCAAGCACCTTATAAACATTCCCATTGAATCTTTACAACAACCCTGAGAAATGAGTATTATCTTCATTTTACAGATGAGATAATACAGGGTTAGAAAGATTAAATAAATTAACCTGGCCATACTATGCTAGTAAAACATAGACATTAAATGGAAACCTGCCTTAGTCTTGATTCCAATTCTACACTGTACCTAACTATCCTTGCTGCTTTGAGTAGTCTCCAAATGGCATTAGCTTAAGCCACATTGGACTCTAAACCTTTGTCTGAATACACTATACTTTTATGTACCTCTAAGTACATGCTTAAAATCTTTATTCCCTTCTTATTCTAAGGAACTCCTCTCATTCTTCAATACCTAGCCAAAATATCACTTTCTCTTCGAAGCCTTCTCTTATTTTTGCAGATAGAATAAATTGTTCTTTTCTCCATGGTCCCATAATACTCTATACAGAATATTATAATATTTTACTTGTCTCATGTCTGTTTCTTCCCAAGGCAGATATTCTGTCTTACTTTTTATTGTATTCTACTCTATAGCTTAGTTCTTGATGCCACACAAATACATAATAAGTATTTTTTAAATCAAGTCACCAATTCATTAAGAAGTAAATCAAATAATAAAGTAATTAGTGCTTGCTGGCACTAGAAGAAGGCAAGGCAAATTGCCAGATCTTTAGATGCTTCAGAAGGGCAAATTAAAGGAAGAAATTTCTCTTACTCAGCAACACAAGGTGCTAGGTGCCAATTAAGGTGATGCCAGCATTAGTTTGGTAATCATCAGCTATCAGTGTCCTCCCTAATTAAGTTCTGCCTTTCCCCCTGCTAGAGGGAAGAGAGAATGAAGAGAGGACCTAGAGGAAAAGATAATGGCCACCCCCTTTTCCTTGGAGATGTGTAACTTGACAAAATCAATGAAGCAAATTCTAGAAATTCTGCATTCCTTTTTTTTTTTCGCATTTAATCTATACAGTTTTTCTCAACTGGTTGTTGAACACACGAGTTTGTATGAAAAAATAACACAAGTTATCTCCTGCAGTTTTCCATCTGTTTGTAAGGCAGGAATGATAACAGCTAAATGTGTAGAGATATGGACCAGTTTTAATGAGTATGCCTGTTACCACATTGTTTTGTATAGGAGAGAGAAGTGACAGACCCAAAATCCAAAGCGGGAGGTGAAAAGCTGTTCATGAGTTAAAGAACGATTGTTTAGATTAAAACTTTCCAGGCTTTGGGAAAACAGCAAAGCACAAGGAGGCCCAATCAAGCCAGTCTGACCCAAATGATTCAGTGGTTTCCTGAAGGCTTCAGTGGAGTTGCTGAGCTCTGAGTAGGGACCATGCAACCAGGGCTGGAGAGAGCACAGGCTATGTGTGCTGTGGAAAGTTAATCCCTGGGGTTAATTTTGTAGCCAAGAAGTGCTGAATGTCTATATTTCTTTTATTTGTCCCCTTGAGAACAATCCTGAAATTCAGTTGGCCTTCTTCCTTGAATCTAAATGTTTGATATTTGGCACGTAAATGGACCTCAACTATACATAAGCCATTAAAACAGTGTAAATTCCAATGTGAATGACCTTCATCTTTAACATTGGAAGTTTGAGTAGTTTTTCACAAAGTAAAATTTCTAATCAAATCTGTTTAAAGAAATAGTATGTTAAGACCTATATCTTTCTTATATATTTACTCTTAATCTCAGTAGTAAATAGTATCCATAATTATACTTTGCAAAGTTAAATATGGCTAATCGAATTTGAATGATGCACTTATCTACATGGTACTGAGGTGACTAAAATTTTTTTTTTTTTTTTTTTTTTTGAGCCGGAGTCTCGCTCTGTCGCCCAGGCTGGAGTGCAGTGGCGTGATCTCGGCTCACTGCAAGCTCTGCCTCCCCGGTTCACACCATTCTCCTGCCTCAGCTTCCCGAGTAGCTGGGATTACAGGTGCCTGCCACCTCACCCGGCTAGTTTTTTTTTTTGTATTTTTTAGTAGAGACGAGATTTCACCGTGTTAGCCAGGATGGTCTCAATCTCCTGACCTCGTGATCCACCAGTCTCGGCCTCCCAAAGTGCTGGGATTACAGGCTTGAGCCACTGCGCCCAGCCAAAATTTTTTTATTATTGTTCAGTAAGCTCTTTGTAAGTAAAAGTTTTAAAGCAAGAGTCTCAGCACTCATTTGATAAGCAACATAGAAATAATGTTTCACATAAGAATTATCAATGATTGGTAAAACTATTGGGTAAAAAGTTGGATGACAAACATTTTCTCTCCAAAGTATCTCTCCAAAGATATACATTAATTGCAGAAATAAAATAATAGCTTTATAAGAAAGAAATTTGGTAGATACCATCCTAACCATGTCTTGAAACTTATCATTACCTGTAATGAGATAAATAAACATCCATTTCATGCCTCCTGATGTCATACACCAAGAAGGACACAACATTGCTCTGTGATATTCCTTGCAAAAATGCATAACCTGCATCTGACCATGAGAAAAAACTGAACAGATCAAAATGAGGGTTATCCTAAGATCAAAATAGGGACATTCTAGAAAATTACTGGCTTATACACTTCAAAAATGTCAAAGTCACAAAAGACAAACAGACTTTTTGTGAGGAACTTTTCCATATTTTAGAAGACTAAAAACAAATGACAACAAAATGTAATACGTTATCTTGTACTGGATCCTAGACCAGAAAAAAAAGAAAATTATTTTATTTTAAAGGACATTAGTAGGACAACTGGCAAAATTTGAACAAGGTGCATAAATTAGATAAGATTACTATTACTAATGTTAATAATTATACTATAGTTATATAAGAGGTGTCTCTGTTTCTTAATATACAATGAAATATTTAGGGGTAAAGGGCATTATATTCATAACTTATTCCCCAAAAGTTGGGAAATAGAAATAATGATATGATAATGATATTTACTAAACTCAAACACATACGTGTGTGTGTAAGGAGAGAGGAGAGAGAACAACAGAACAAACATGGAACAATGTTAACATTTGAGGATTCTGTGTGGAAGGTAAATGGAAATGGGAATTATTTGCACTATTTTTGAACATTTTCTGTAAGTCTGAAATTATTTCAAAATAAAAATGTCTGTCAGAGACCAAGAAATCCAAGCCTTATCCTCTGGGGGAAACCATGGTCATAACTGGTCCACAGCAAATCTATAGCTTCAGAGTCCAAAGCTTTCCGTACTATAGGCTGTGTTTCTGCAACAAGCATAAGTTTGTTCTCAAGAGATCAGCATAGAGCTTTGGTGCAGAGCTTTGATATAGTTTGAATATTTGCTGTCCAAATCTCATGTTGAAATGTGATCCCCAGTGTTGGAGTGGGGGCCTAGTGGGAAGTGTTTGGGTCATGGGGTGGGGTGCCTTATGAATGAGTTCGTGCCCTTTCCTAGTTGTTTAAAAGAGACCTGCTCTTCATTGCTCCCCCTCTCATGATGTGACACGCCTGCTCCCCTCTGCTTTCTGCCATAAGTTAAATCTTCCTGTGGCCTCTCCAGAAGCTGAGCAGGTGCTGTTGCCATGCTTGGACATTCTGCAGAACCAAGAGTCAAGAAAACCTCTTTTTAAAATAAATTATCCAGTCTTGGGTACTCCTTTATAGCAACACAACATGGTCTAATAAAAGTTTCTAATTTGAAAGCATTATAGCGGGCTCCAAAGTTGTAACAGAAATGAGCTTTTAGTTTGCTGCTCCTACAACCCTGGTTTTAGCAACAGTCTGCCCCTGATTACACTCTTAGCCTAGCACATATGGAAGCCCTTTCTTCTCTTCCTCACTCTGCTCTTAGAGTTTCACTACATGAGGATTCAGGGAAGAAAACAGACCCTGAGAGAGGTCTCCTGTGCCCTCATCAATCAAAGTTAAGAGCATAGCTTCTAGCTTGGGTTTGTGTGTGTCCAAACTCTCCCCTTTTTAATACCTATGATACTTTGGGCAAATTAGTTGCCTATATTTCTGTAAAATGGACATAATAGTACAGTATTTGCCTTTAGGACTACTGGAAGGATTAAATGGGATAATGTATGTAAAGTATTTAGCATGAGCATGGCACATAATAAGTGCTCAGAACATGAGTTATTATTTTTATGAATAAAAAAGGTAGCTGATATTAAGTCCAGATTCTCATTTATGAAAAAGTAAACTACAGAATAATTCAGTTACAAATAATTCAGAATACAGAATAATTCAGAGGATGTTGCAAGAATACAGGGATATGACTTTCAAATACCTATCAGTAGTTAACATTTTGGCCAGAAACACTGTGGGGTAATAACTGTTTCACCTCCACCTTCTTCATCAAGAAAACTGATCATTAAATTGGAAAGAGGATTGGAAACAAACTAAATGTCTATCAGCAGAAAACTAGCTAAATACTTTATGATACTCGCCTTCATTGGAATGATAGGAAGCAATTAAGAAGAATGAGGCAGATGAAAATGTCCTGGAATGGAAGGACATCCAATTCACATTGTGAAGTAATGGGGAAAGAACAAATCAAAAGATAGAATTTATAGTATGTTCACAATTTCTTTAAATGCACACAAGGGAAAGAAAAAGATTAGACAATTACATTCAAAACAATTAAGAAATAACTGGGAATGAGATTGAGAGTGGAAAGGGTTCAAATTTTACCTTATATGTTACTGTCTATAGTTGTTTATTTGGTTATTTCAATAGTAAGTATTATCCATACATTCATGACAAGGCTACCACACATACTACTCAAGTCTCTTTATACAGACACGTGTGCGCACGCGCGCGCACACGCACACACGCACACACACAGTTTTATCAATTCAGCATTGTAATAGCTCTGACTGGCCCCTAATGGTATCACAGAAATTGTCAGACCTGGTGGACCCAGTCACTGATAACAGAGGCCCATGTCAGGCTGTCACAGTAACCTGACTGGACTTGTGACTGGGATAGAAGGGAGTGAACCAAAAAAACCCACAGCAAACAATAGCAACAAACAGTACATAAGCATTTATTTGTGTACCTTCTTAACTGTTGCTTAGTTAGCAAAATAAACATGATAAAAATTATGAGATTTCATAACACAATTATAACCAGGTAATTCTGGACTATTGTTTAAAATCGGAATCATTTTGGAAAAAGCGGACAGTGTAAGTGGAACAATGTAAATATGTTCAATAGGTGCACTGTTTCATGGAGAAAATATTTTAAACATGACATCCATGGGGAAAAATAAAACAAAAAAACAAAAAGAACTCTTGATAAACTAAAGTTGTGTCATTATAAATTATGAACAGATGAGAACACGAGGCCCAAGGATCAACTGACCAGCCCAGGGTCACACATGGAGCTAGTGCTGTGATTACGGACTCAGATGCCCATAGGTGCCATGCAGGTAATGTTCAAGAGCATGGGATGTAGGTGCAGGCTACAGCTAGGATGAGAGACTGTGCCGGCCCAAGGAAGGCTACAGTTGTTCATCTCCATTGTTAGAAATAAAGCTCAGAGTCGTAAGAAAACGAGCACTCAGACGAAGGATTTTTCAGCAAAGCAAATTTACTTCTGTGGAGAGGGGTGCCTCCTGCATGGCCAGTTGCCATGAGGGCACACAGACCAAAGGAGAGTGGAAGTTTTTATTCCTGACACAAATCCTGCCTCTGTGTCCTTTCCCCATTGGCTGGGGTCAGACCTCAGAATCTATGCTAGACCCAATTGGCTAAACATTTAAACTTTTTTTTTTTTTTAGATAAGGCGGGCACGTAAGGGAGAGAGGGGAGAGCAGGAAGGGGTCATCTGCAAAGGAATGTGAGCTGGTGCTGATAACGCCACTGGTGCTGTGGCACGCCTGGGCATGTAGTAAAGGCAGAAAGAAGGAAAGAAGAGGAAATAGATGGGGGGAGGGTACTGGGAATTAAAGAACAAAAGGTTGATCAAGCTGTTTGAAGAGAAACCTTGTCATATCTCACATCCATCCGTATACCATCCAGGAATGCCAATCCACTCTTGCTGATGTTCCTTCTTTCAAGAGAAGCCAGATGCATATATAAAGGATCCTGACTGGTAAACGTTGGCCAACTTATAAAACATGTGTTCACATACTACTGCATGGGAAGCAAATAAAAGGCAACCATGGAATGGACCAGTCCCATGGCCACCATTGCTACCTCTGAGAATCTAAGACAACTGGCTCCTTTCTTTCTCCAGATTCAATTTTCCCTAATCTCCAACCCCAGTCATGCATTTATTCCAAAATAAAAATAAATAAATAAATAAAGGAGTACTTACAAGTTACCAGATAAGAAATAGACTGGCAAACACAGAAAAGAAAGAAAATATAATAAGGAACGAAAAGTAAATTCTGGCCTTCAGGAAGCTCGTGGTGAGGAAAGGCCAAGAAGAATTGTGAAAATGACCTACTATAATAATAAATATTACTGAATAATTAAATTGGGGGATGCTATAGGAAACTGCTAGAGGAGTTGATTCCTTCTAGCTGAGTAAATGTGGAAGATCTTAACAGAGTGAGAGGCTCTGAAAATAAATAAAATTCCAACAGGTGGAGAAGGAAGAGGCATCGTAGGCTGTTAAGCCAGAAGAGCAAAAACACTTGTGAGTGATCAGAACTGGTATATTGGTAGAAATGAAAGAGACTGGGGGAATGAAAAAAATAGGGTGCATAAAGGAATTGAGGCAGTGTTCTCCAAGGTCAGTGAGAATGTTACTCTGTAATAGAAGAAACTGAAAAATGGTTCTGAGTGAGTGACATGATTCTGTTGTGGTTTTAGAAGATTTCCCCTGGAATGTAACAAAAAGATTGAAAAAGTGAGAAGCTGGCAGATGAAAAACTGGTTAGTTAGCTGTTTTGATTGTTGTTGATGGAGTGAACTAGAGTAAAAACAATGGAATTAAGAAAGAGAGGATAGTTATAAGAGCCATTGTAAAGGGGATTTATGGAGCTTTGCTAGTGACATGAATGTCTAGGGCAAGGTGGCATGATGACTTTACGATCTCAAGCCCATAGGTCTTGGAGAAAAGGGTGCCTTTAGGAAAACAGGAGCACAGATGGGAATGTTGTGCTCTTGTGAGGCAGAGTTTGCTGCTGGGGTAGGGAGTAAATGGTAACATAAATCTGTGGGGTACAGCAAAGTATTGAAACTGTCAATTCTGCTCTTAAAAGATAAGTCGGCCAGGCACGGTGGCTCACGCCTGTAATCCCAGCACTTTGGGAGGCCAAGGTGGGCGGACCACGAGGTCAGGAGATCGAGACCATCCTGGATAACATAGTGAAACCCCATCTCTACTAAAAATACAAAAAATTATGCGGGCTTGGTGGTGGGCACCTGTAGTCCCAGCTACTCGGGAGGCTGAGGCAGGAGAATGGCATGAACCTGGGAGGCGGAGGTTGCAGTGAGCTGAGATCCCACCAGTGCACTCCAGCCTGGGCAACAGAGTGAGACTCTGTCTCAAAAAAAAAAAAGATAAGTCAGGATTAGAGGTTCAAATTGGTCTTTTAACAGAATAGATACTATAACATTGAAATTACAGAAGTGATGAGATTGTTCAGAAAGAAAGAATGCAAGATGTCAAAAAGAAAAATTAGTTTGACAGAATTTTGGAAAATGCTTACAGACACACATTTAAAGGTATGAAGATGAAGATTAACTAAATAAGGAAAAAGGAATTTAAAGGAATTAACAGCAGCTACTATTTATCAAGCACGTCATTTGTGCCAGGCTTTGGGCAAAGCCTTCGCATAAATATTTTATTTAATCTTCATAATAACTTTGTAAAAGGACTGAAGCTTAGGGAGGATAAGTAACTTGAATAAGGATATAAATAGCAGGTTCACAGAACACAACATCCAAATATGGCTAATAAATATTTGTAAAGATGCTCAACTTTTATAGTAGTTGAGGAAATTCACAAGGTTTGTAAAAAATTAAACAGGAGTATAATGCTTTGAGAAAGAGCTACTCATACACTGCTGGTGGAATGTGAAATGGTACGGTTTTTTAGAAGGCCATCTGGCAACATCTATTAAAATTAAATATACCCACTAAATGTAAATTAAATATACATGTGTCCTTTGATCCAGCCTTCCCCCAACTGGGAATTTATCCCATAAGATGAAATAACTAACCCAGAGTAGAAAATGTCTGAAACAAATGGAATATCTATCAATAGAGGAATGGTTGAATAATTTGTGATACATCCATAATATTTAAGAATTAGTGAGTTCTACACCAACTCTTTTGGAAGGATTTCCACACTGAACTGTTAAGTGAGTAAGGCAAAAAGCAGACAAGAGAATAAAATATGATCCCGTTTCTATAGAGCAAAATAAAAGACACACATTTGTGTGTATGCCGTGTGTGTGTGTGTGTGTGTGTGTGTGTGTGTCTGTGTATTTTATCTGGTCAGGGTCACATTACTAGCAGTAGTTAGGATTTATGTTCAGATTTGTCTGATTCCTAAGCTCATGCATTTGATCACCAGAAGAGAAAGAAATGAAATATAGTCAACAATGTCAAAGGAATGACCCTCAGAAAGACATTAAATGGAGTGGGAGCTAAGAAACGGCTTCGGGTTTGGCAATGAGGATGCCACATGTGCCCTTTGGGAGACAGGTTTCAGTTGAGCCCTTTGGGAGGGGCCAGATGCTGGGAGCCAAAGAACAAGGCTGTGGTGAGGAAGTAGTGCCAATGAGCACCGACCACATTTCAGAGATCTGCCAACAAGCAGGTTGTCAGTTTGGCTGGAGAAAGAGGAGCCAGTGTTGAGTTTTCTTGTGTTTGTTATGCTTGTGTGTTTTATACTGGTGGGTTGTTTGGGATTTTGTGTTCTTCTGTCTTGTTGAGTTTAAGACGTCCCTGGCACATCTGAAAGCTAGAGGAAAAATGAGACGCAAGAGAATGACTAAGTTCCAGAACTGATGGAAGGGGCAAGCTGAATAACTGCCTATTGCCCTTTCTCTCCTGGCCCCTCTCTAGGTAGAATCTTTGAAAGACAAATCACTTCTTTAAAAGATATAATTTTAGGGGGGTGCGTTGGGTCATGCCTGTAATCCCGACTCTTTCAGAGGCTGAGGCAGGAGGATTGTTTGAGCCCAGATGTTCAAGAGCAGCCTGGGCACTTCAAGATCCTGGTGTCCACAAAAAACAAACAAACAAACAACAACAACAACAACAACGCCAGCCACTGTCTTACTTCCACCCATTGATAAGTCAGATTCTTAAATACCTGCAGTGACCTGTCTGAAATTCAAGAAACCAAAGGAAATCTCAGCTATCTGAGTAAAAGAAGACACTAGGGGGTTAACATCATTTGGGAACAAGGCAAGTTGGTGACCACGAGCCCAGCTGCTCTTTGAACTGCTTTCTCTGATTCTCTGGACCCATCAACCAGGCCTCTTGCTGGCTCACTCTTCTGTCTCATGCCTCCTCTGAGGCCTTCTGACCAGTCCTCCTGGGCAGGCCTGCCAGGTAACTGCTCCCTGGTCCCAATCAACAAAAAGGGATGAGATAAAAAGACTTATATCCTCTTCCTACATTTCCACTGTGCCCTCTGGAATAGCAACAGCTGCCAGGAAACTACATGCCCACCCTTCCAGTGGAAGGAGTGACTCAGTGGGCCAGTAAGGCGGGCGAGTGGTCACTAACTTGTACAGCTAGCTGCCACCTTGCTCGCTGGTCTTCCTCTGAAGTTGTTCTTAAGTAGAACACGTTCTCCTCTCTGCCAGTGGTGCCACGTGGGGGTAAGCTCACCAAGGTGCAGGCAGGACCCCCCTCAACTCCATAGCAGAAGCCTCTGTTCTCTCCCCTCTCAAGAAACTAGCTAGCTGAGACAGGAGAAATGAAAGGACAAGGAACAGCGCATTCCATCTTGGTCTTCAACGCAGCTTTGCAAGCGAAGAGCTAAAACTATATTTTAATCTTCTTCTGATTCCTGTGTTCACTCTGATCCAGAATTAGCCTGAATGTCTAATACTGACACCAGGTTTGTCATTGATCAGCCTTAACTCTACCCACTTGAGCAACCCAGTTGCTTCACATGTGGTCTGAGCCCCAATGATGAGGCTGTAGCTGCTTCTTGAAGCTCAAGAAAAAAGTGGAATTTAATAAAATTTAAAAGTAAGTCTTATAATCCGGATTATATTAATAGTTTTTGAATGTGCACATGAATCACTCAGCTAGTCTGTTAAAATTCAGAGTCTAGTTCAGTAGGTCTGAGTAGAGCCCAAGCATCTGCATTTCTAGCAAACTCCCAAGTAATGCCAGTGCCATGGACCACACTTTGAATTGAAAGGTTAGAACAGTGGTTCCCAAACTTCCCGGCACTTTGGAATCATCTGGAGTCTTTTAAAAATCCCCAAATCCAGGCCACACTCTGAACCAACAAAATCCCTCTCTGGCAATGAGACATAGGAAACAATTTTGAAACTTCCCAGGTGATTCCAATATGCAGCTAAGTTTGGAATCATGGTTTCAGAACAATGAGCATCTTTGCAAGGCCTAAATATGAATTACAAATACATGGAGGCTTTAGGTAACTAAAACTCTCTATGGAGACAAAAGCAAAGCCAAGGTCTTAAGCTACATTAATAACAGTAAATTTTGTAAGTTAAAAAAAAAAGTCAGTAATTGCCATCATACTCTGGCTGTACCTAAGTATCAAGTTCAGTTTGGACGATGGCTATATTTTAAGAGGGATATTGGTATCATGGACTATGTCAACTGAATACTGAACCATAAAATAAAGCAAGAAGGAGCCATAACAGATGTCTCCAAATAAATCTAAGACCTGTCCAAAGAAAAGCTAGATGTTTCTACTCAAAGCTTCCTCCCTTCTCAGTAGAATGAGGCTTTGACACTTGCACATTCTAATTTGGATTCTCTCTGGGTAAGTTTTCTCCCTCATTCAAGTAGACCCCAGGTGGGTTCCCATACCCATCCATGTCTGGACTCAGCAGTCAAAGGACCGAATCTCAAACTGGGTCCTGTTACTTTTGCTTTTCCTTATCTTTGCAATTACTTCCTTCTCTTGTGCAGATAGGTATGTGAAATATACATAAAGCATCAGTAGGCATGTGACTGGATTAGGACAGTATTGATTGCCTTGCATGGGCGATAATGCAGATGGCCACAGAAGCATAAATCCTTGTCCAGACAACTTTAAACAAAAATGCATATTTTTTGGCAATGTTAGTTCCTCTGGGAAAATCTGATTTAGAGAGGCCAAAATACATGAAAATACTCTGGGCCTTAAAATGACTTCCTCGGGGTCTGTTCCAACATTTAACACTGTCTGCAAAACCGTAATCTCTCTTTGTTGAATTAGGAAGCATTCACAATCTGTTCATGCTTTGTTTATGCTGTGTTTAAGATTTAATGAAGATTTGTTACTGGTAGCCAGAAACAAGAAAACTTCAATGTTCTCTGCTTAAGAGATTTTAAATGACCCTGACTGTTTTGCTCTTTAAGTAGCTGCATCCCTAGACAATGACTCTTAAAATGGTTTCAAAAATGGAGGTTAGAAATAGCAGTAGAAAGGATGCAAATAAATTAGGTGGAATTTACTAGTTTACACACACACACCCACACATTGTTTACCTGCCTTTGCTTCAGAGGCAACAGTGTTAGAAAAATAACCAGACAGCAAACCCTGGTTAAAATATGATTCCGTTTCTTAATTTATCACTTCCAGTTATTAGCAATATCAAAATAGTAGTCTCATCCATTATTTTGGTGGTGGTATATGATGGGTTTTGGAGTCAGAACAGAGATTTATGGATCAAAAACTTAAATTCGAATTCTCACCTTTGCCACTTAATAGCTTTGTGAACTGGGGGAAATTGCCTAGTCTTCTGGGCTTCTGCTTTTTTGTCAGTAAAATGAGAATAATAATACGTTGAGGTATTGTAGAAAGATTAAATGAGCTCATATATGAACAGTGTAAAACATAAGACCTGGCATATAGGAGGCACCCGGTAACTGGTAGCCATTTTCATGACTGCGTCCCATAAATACTCTTTTAATATATAAAACAAAGTGTTAAAGGGAATGCAGAATATAACCAACAACCATTGGTGTGACCCCCACCTAAAATGCAAATTTTTAAAAAGTAAGTTACTAAAAATACAAACACACACTAGTTTCAAAATCTTTTAAAGTCATTCTTACATAGCTACATAAACTTGACCAGTGTCTGGAATCTTCTTTTACCCTTAGAGATTGTTTGGTGTTTACATCTCAAAGGTAATCGTGCTGAATGTAAACCTTACTGTTTTTATGCCAGCCAGTCTCCCTCTCTCTTGCTTCCATTTCTCTTCCCAGTCCATCCCACACCACTGTTTCCTCTCCTGGTACCTGCCACAGAGCTCAGAGCAGTATGGACAGCCAGCTGCTGGAATTGTTCTACCTGCCTTTTTCTCCACTCTGGGTGCTTGGAACAGAATAAGGAGTCAACAACCCAAGGCCCAGGGAGATACACTTTACATGCATTATCTCATAATAAGCTTCACACAATCCTTGTTCCAGAGGCTTCATTTGGCTCATTTTACAGAGGAAGAAACCAACTCTGAGAGCTTTTTCAAGAGGAGCCAAAGATCATATCGTCAGTATATAATAAAGCCAGGTGTATCAGGGCTCTCAGATTCCAAAGCCCAGTTCTCAATCTGTGTTCTCAGGTAACCTGATCTAGGTATATCCTTTATCTGGCCCTCACTTGTCAGGAAAAAAATTGATCAGAACTTCTGGCCATCTCTTTGAAGGACAATTTGTTTGGAGAACATCCAGCACAATATTTTTGGTTTTATTCAGCTATTGTGTTCCCTTAATTTGTGGGCAGACTTTCCCAAGTGGAAAAATTATATAAAATAAAATGTTTGAAAAGCATTTCACACTGTGATTGAGTCATTAAAAAGAAGAGTCATTAATAATGCATTGACTTTCATTATACTTTCAGTCACCGGGAGCTGTCAATGGAGAGTTACTATTCTCTTCTGACGAAGTCAAAGTCATACAGGGGTCTCTAACAATGCACACAATTGTTCTAGCACCGTAAAAGTAGGAAATTGTTCTCTTATGGAAAATTCATTTCATGGCTATGGGGCATAGTTAACATTCTGGAAGAGCTGGGGTCTAAGGATGGGATGGGATGGAGAATGAATAGAGAGAATGGAATCTGAAATAAATGAGAAACACCCAGCCAGTTACAGATGGTTTGGTAAACACCTCCCCTGCCCTCTTTGTGTCAATGCAGCAAAATTCTGTCCCCAAATCATTCCAGGATGGCCCTCTATGCTAGTAAATTCTCTATTGATTTTTGTGATCTTCTTAATTAAAAAGAAAGTTGGAATGTAAATGTGGACAGCTTTTGGATCTTAGGATGCACACCTTTTTCTTCTCTAAAAATACAAGCCCGCTGTAACAATTGGATTCTGAAATTGACTCAGGTATTCTGGGCCCTGAGCCAAAGTCCATATGTGTGTAGCAAAGAACACTCAGCACTTATTTGGGTGAGTGTATCAACAGGCAATAACTCTCCTAGCCCCTGCCTGGAATAGAGTTTACAGACTACTTAGAAGGGCAAAAAGGAACAATCTGCAATGAACATTTTAAGTGATGCAGGGCCCCTCAATAGCAAGAGGCAGCAGAGGACGAAAACAGAAATCATGGATCCTTTTTCCTGTGTAAGCCGCCCAGCACTGGAAACCACAGGGTACCTGACCATGGGGCTTGCAGACCTCCAGGGGACCAGGAAAATGAAGGCCAAACAATTTACTAGGCTGGGAAAACTCTCCCCAACCGAGGCTACCTTCATTCTGGCCTTAATGTTGCTGTTTTCTTCTGTAAGCTTTCAGCATTAAAGCAGCATTTTTTTTAAAAAAAACTGAGCTCTGCAGGAATATATGGTGCCAGCACCTCAAATTCATTAAAATTTCATTAACATCCACTTATGGAGTTGACATTTATTTGCTGAAAAGCATTTTCTGATAACACTATAGAAAAAGGCAAATGAGATATTCTTCTTAGGGATCAGAAACAACCAAATTCCTTTCCAGACTGGGTAGATATAGTTTTATTAGGACAGAATGTTATCCTCCAGCAGTCAGGTAGGTGAGAGTGCATGGGCGGCAGGGAAACCCAGTTCAGTGGTGAGCCTAAGGAATACAGTTGTACAGTGCCACTATTTGAATTGTGTAAGTAGGCATGGCAGATCAGCATCTCTGCTTCTGTTTGTTTTCAACTTTTAATATGGAGTGTTTCCAATATAAACAAAATTAGAATGCCATTTATGCCTCTACTCACTTCCCTCTCTCTGTTGTTTTTTGAACCAAATTTGGTCTTCATGTTTGTTTTTGACCACAGAAACATCATATAATTATGAAAAGTAAGCTACAGAAGTATGGAGAATAATTCTGTGTAATACCCTTGTAGTCATCAAACAGAATTAATAAGTGATCATTTTGTCATATTTGCTTCAAGTCGATGTCTTTTAAGTCATATCTTAAATAGATTCTTTTTCTGTCTCTCTCTTTCTATCCCCCCACTCTTCTAATTTTTATGTTGAAAAAGCTGGGTCATTTAATCTGTAGAATTTTCCAGTAGGTATTTTGTTGGCTCTATGGTATAATTTAACATGTTCCTCTCTTCTCTGCATTTCTTAATCAATAGTTATTGTTGCGGGTAGTGGCTAGCTGGGGCTGGTGGTGTAGGCGGTAAAGAAATTTACCAAGACAGTTGTGGGTAACGAAAGGCAAATTTATTAGAGAAAGTATGAAAATATGTTGCAAGGGTGCAACAGGCAGATCAGCAAGAGAGGAGCTGACTGCCAGAAGACAAAGGCTTGCTGGGGATTTTATAGGATGGTGCTCATGCTGGAGAGGGCTACGTGCAGTAGCCCTGATAATGCCAATATGGCACTGAGCTAACTTGCATTTTTCTATTAGCAGAGGGTCTGGTGATAAGTCAGGTGCAGGAAGATTATGAGCTATCTGTACAGGAGGGCTGCATGTCCTGGACCATGAAGAAAGACAGACTTGTAGCTTATCTGCTCTTTCTTTATACTTTCCCCTGCTCCCACCAGCCTGACTTCTTTTCCCTTATTAGGACTCCACAGTTTGTCTGGAGGATTGGTAAGATCTAGATTAAACTATTTTTGTGGGGGCGGGTGGCAGTGTGAGTGGTGGCTAAAGTACTGCATAAGACACACTTAAGGTCTGGGGTGTGTGCATGTGTGTGTGTGTGTGTGTATGTGTGTGTGTGATGGCAGACATTGATAAGTATTGCATAGATCCTTGAATTAATTAGGTTTGCAAAATGGCATTCTATCTCTGCTATTTCACTTTACACAGAAACTTCCCTCCATCTAGCCTTTGGTTACCAGACCCAGCTCCTCTTTTGCAAAGTCACATCAACACATTCTCTTTTTCATCTCAACAGACTGTGCACTCAGGAAGAAAGGAAAGGCAGAAAGAATTTTGTTTTTCCTTTTTCTGATTTTTGTTATTAGGAACTATATTAGATATGCAAAGTATATTAGTCTATTTTCATATTGATATGAAGAAATACCTGAGACTGGGAGATTTCTAAAGAAAAAGAGGTTTAATGGACTCATGGTTCCACATGGCTGGGGAGGACTCACAATTATAGCAGAAGGCAAAGGAAGAGTAAAGGCATGTCTTACACGGCAGCAGGCAAGAGAGCATGTGCAAGGGAACTGCCCTTTATGAAACCATCAGATCTCATAAAACTTATTCACTATCATGAGAACAGCATGGGAAAATTTGCCCCTATGATTCAATTACCTCCTACTGGGTCCCTCCCACAGCATGACATGTGGGGATTATGGGAGCTATAATTCAAGATGAGATTTGGGTGGGGACACAGCCAAACCATATCACAAAGTTACAAAGATTAATATAATAAGCAATCTGGTGTATGGAAACTTCTCACCATGCTTTTAATTTGCCTTTCCCTGATGCCTAAAGACAGTATTTTTGTTTTATTTTGTTTCTTTGTTTGTTTTTTTAATGGGTTTACAGGCCAGGTAAAGAGATTTTAACTGGCTTCTGGTTTTCTGTCACTAAAGACCAAGAATGTCAATTCCACACAGTTGGGGGAAGGAAGAGACAAAGGTTACATCTGGGCACATAGCTGTAGCTCCTCTTGGCCTTGTGGCAGCCCAAGTGAGCATCGTTAAAAGTGAGAATATAGCCCACAGGAGAATACCATTTATCAGGCAGCATGGCAGGAAAAAATACTGGAGAACCACTGGACTAGAGGTGAAAAGGTGAAGGGGAGAAGTCTCAACATCTGTCAGAGGAAGAGATCTGAGCACCAAGCCACCCTGTTGTCTGAAGAATTACACTTGAGAAAGCTTACACGTACATGTGCTATGTTGGGTTGAGTAAATAATTAAAGAAAAGGGAGGTTTAGAAGACAGAAGGATGTGGCTGAAATAATAAAGGCAGGCATAGCCCCAGGTACCTAATAACTGGGGGTCTGAATGCCAACAGGAATCCGGCAAACAATAAAGATGGTGGCAGTGGGTTTAGTATATTACACCTAGGAAAAGGTGGGAATGAAGTCACCTGGAGACATCCCATCCCATCAGCTTTATCATCCAATGCTTGGTTAGTGGAAATGCAGGCCCAATGTTTCCAGGACTTCCAACTCTTCAAGAGAAGTTGCAATCTCCAGTTTACATAAAAACTCCTGATTTTTTTTTTTTTTTTTTTTTTTTTTTTTTTTTTTTTTTTTTTTAGACAGAGTTTTCCTCCTGTTGTCTAGGATGGAGTGCAATGGCCTGATCTCGGCTTACTGCAACCTCCACCTCCTGGGTTCAAGCAATTCTCCTGCCTCAGCCTTCCAAAGTAGCTGGGATTACAGGTGCCCATCACAACGCCCAACTAATTTTTTTGTATTTTTAGTTGAGATGGAGTTTCACTATGTTGGCCATGCTGGTCTTGAACTTCTGACCTCAGGTGATCCACCTACCTCGGCCTCCCAAAGTGCTGGGATTACAGGCATGAGCCACTGCGCCTGGCCAAATCTCCTGATTTTTAAAAGCATCCTCCTGTATTTTTTGTAACATTGTGCCATGCAAACAGTACATCTATAGACAGATTTGGCCCTCTTGGCCTCCAGGTTGTTTTGTTTGCATCAGAGGTTTGGTCTCATTCCCTGGGGCCTACAAGGTGTCCTTTAGACAGGGCCCTGGATACCTGCTCCCTATTCCCCTGACCTCACCTCCAGGTATGATCACACTTACTGATTGGGAAATAGTTATTTCCATTTCATGTGCCCTCAGACACAATCATGCAAACTTTTTCTACTTTGAACGTTGACCTAGCAAGCTTCAAGTTGTTCTTTTTTTGTTTAGTTGTTTTTGATTGAAGATTTTTTTCCTATATTCAGCAGAAGTGTCCGAAGTGTGGATGTTATATATGGATTGGAACATAAGGTTCCTGTAACTTTAGAAAAAATAGAAAAACTCTATATTTAAGCAGTGCATATAGATATACGAATAACGCAATATTCTAAAACTTAATTCATTCAAAGATATGGCAGTGTGTTATAATACCATACTAATTATAAATCTTGGGTAAAATTGATACTTCTGAAATACCTAAAGCCTTGCATATGACGAATAAATAGAGTCTAGGAATATGTAAGTTACCCATTTTCAAATTTCTAAAGAGATGCCATGTGGCAGGGATTATCAACTTATTCTACGTAGCCCTTAAAGGTGGAATTTTGGCAAGAAATAGCTGAGAAATGGATTAGAGTTAGAAAGAATCTCATAACAGTACTTCTGAAACACAGGAACACACTGCTTCAAGAAGCAGTGAGTTCTGTCACTAAAGAGATTCAAATGACACTACCATGGTATGGAAACAGGAAATGGTACCTCAGGGACCTCAGTCCATCAAATAATATACAAGTTCCCTTCCAAACCTGATGTTAAGAATTTGATGAGATTAAAATTCATAAACAAGGCAAAGAAAATCTTCCACTAACAGTAATAAAGAAGCAGGAACTGAAAAAAATATATAGTTGAATGGAAGCATTAAATCAAGAAAAAACAGTCATTATATAAATTAGTATAAAGTTTTAAGTAACATCCATTATTTCAGTTACTTTCCATACTTTATAATCATGATGTAGCATTTTTTAATTATAACCAATTGTATAGCTAAAGGCCCCCGGGGCTAAGTGACTAGCCTAAGGTCATAAGGCAGTTAGCATTTTCATCATGAATTAGAAGTCAGCACTTTGACTCTGAGCTAATAATGAGTTTCTTTTATTATGCATTTGAATTGTTATATATTCCAAATCAGGAGTATACTTTGTGATAGGGTTTGGCTATGTCCCCACCCAAATCTCATCTTGCACTGTAGCTCCCATAATCCCCACGGGTTGTTACAAATCAGAAAGCATTGCAAAAGCAATACAGGGTGAGTGATAAGCTAAGAAAAGGATAGGTGCAACAAATATTTACTAAATTCCCACTCCAGACTGGGTCATATATTGTACCTTTATTTATTCTCACAGTAACTGCATGAGTGGCCATTAATATCATCCCTTTTTTTATAGATTTAGAGAAGTTAATTAGCTTGTTTACAGTTATACAATTCCAAAGGATCAGAGTTGGAATTTTTTACCTCTATTGTAAAACTAGCCCAGATTATTTCAATTGAAATATGACAAAAGGCCAGGCATGGTGGCTCACACCTGTAGTCCCAGCTATTCAGGAGGCTGGGATGGGAGGATCACTTGAGCCCAGGAGTTCAAGTTCAGCCTGGGCAACAGAGCAAGACCTCTATCTCTAAAAACAAAAAACAAAGCAACAACAAAAAAAGAGAAGAAAAAGCAAGAGGTAATCTATTTAGACTTACTTAGGAGACCTGGTACTTATTGCAACAATCACAGGGATGTTTTGTACCTTCCTGTGATTCTTTTTCCTTATTTACAACCCAAAGATAGCTTTATTTGGATCACAATGCATTTGTTATTAGTAGTAGTAGTAAAACTAGTCATTTTTAATTCATAGATATTCTACTATGCTCTTATTTTTGGAAACAAAGATGATTTATATGTTACAAACACATGAGATTAGGAACTAATTATTGGTATACACCAGGTGCAGCTGTGTCCTCCACAAACTTTTTCCCTTTTTTGGTCATGAAACTGTCATGATTTTTCTTTAAACTAATAATAATAATATTTCATTTCCTGTGCACCTGCAAAAGAAAGTCTAACCATTTGTTAAAAATAAATTTGAATTTATTTTTAATTTGTTTAAATGAATCTATGTTGTTAATGTCTTATAGGTACAGGGCAAAATTCAGATGAGACTTTCATTAGAAGATGAAAGAAAACACAATTATTTAAAAGAATTGGGAATGTAATTCGTATTTTTCTTTGTCAATTTAAAATACTCTGCCAAGCCACCATTCTGTCAATGGATAATATCTGCTGTTTATTGTGGGCCTACTGTGTCTCTGGCTTTCTGCTAGATGATTTAGGTATATGAGGAATATTATCTTTATGTCTCATAGGACAGCAGCAAAGGTCAGCCAGCTGATCCATCTAAATCCCAAAAGACTTGACAGATGAGAAACAATGAGAACCCCCAGTGATGGCCTAGATGGGTTTTTCACATCAGACTCTTTATGGAGCAACTAAACATTTAACTTAATTTATCTTTAAATCAGAAATTCTGAAAATGGAAGTGAAAAGGCTAGCTGATAGAATTTGCCAGCATTACTGATTCCCAGGGAGCAGAATTCACAAATTTGCAGCACAATGCTCATTTATTAATTTGGCTGCCTGGAACAGCCTTTCTTTTTCTTTTTGTTTCAGCAATTGCTTCTTTCTCCTACTGCCCTGTCTTCTCAGCAGCATCCAAAGCACCCTACACTTAGCCTATCATTTCATGTTTTCATTGTATTGCAAATATATTTTATGTGTCTGTCTCTACAATTAGGCTCTGTAGGAATAGCATGTTATTTTCTTCAGCATTTGCCCCAGCACCTAGGAATTAAAATGAATGAGTGGATGAATGGATGGCCACCTGGATGGGTGCATTGCAAAATGATTTCAGGGCCCCAAACTACTCAAATAACAACTCCTTCCTTTGCCCAGAGAGGCTGGAAAAAGTTAAATGTGACAACTGAGTAGAAGAGATCTGGATTTGTAATGCTGGCTTGTATCTTACTGATATTTTCTCCAATAAATGAACCTGTTGTGATTTCACTGCTTGGTGGAGTTCTTAACAGCCTTTCAATACCTTTGTTTTAATGGCTCAAAAGAAGTTGTTACAGTGTTTGCAATGAATGCAAATTATGGATCCATAATCCTGAGTGTCTCATAAAGAATCTCACTAAACAGTTATTGTACCTATACAATAGCATCTCTTATGAAATCCCAGTGAATCAGCTTTAAACAAAACCATTGTCGCCCAAGTCTGCAGTGTGAAATTTTATGGGAAACTCAACTGGCTTTTACTCCCCTACCAATCAACACTCTGCATAATGGGGAAAAAGCCAGAATATAGAAAATGAGGCTGGTAAAGACTGGCACTTTGAGATAAATAATGCTTATTTTAGCTAGATAGCAAAGCTATTTTGTTTAATTTCTTCTGTCCAATACGTACTTCGTATGGGGAGAAAATTACATCCTCATGGAATCAACAGCAACCAAAGAGATTATTTTTAAATATGTTACATATATTTTAAAATAATACCTTACCCTCATTTTATGTTTCAAAGCTTACAAAATCCTTTTAAATTTGTATTATTTCATTTCATCCTCATAATAGTCTTGTGATTCTGGCTTCTTGTTATTGTTGTCATGTTATGTATGAGTAAACAGATTCAGAAAATACCTGGCTCAGGGAATGTTAGTGCCTCCTCCCAATAGCTCAGACTGGAAAACCAGAAAGTCTTGTATCTTCCCTACCATAGCTGTTTGACATCAAATGTGTTACTCTTTGTGAAATTGCTTTCATAGTTGTCTCCTTTTCTACCTCCATTGCCATTGCCTTACATTTTGCCTCACACAGTACCCAGTACACAGCAGGTACTCAATGAATATTTGTTGAGTGAGTGAGCCAGCAAGTCCTCTGAGGCTGTGGAGGTTACTCTTTCAAATGATCCTCTCCATGCCCATAAAAGTGCTCTTTTTAGTGTACACATTTGATGTATATGATTCCTCTGATCAGTATCACCAATCTCACAGAAAGAAAAAATAATAAAATTTCATTTGATCACATGAAGGGCTTTCCAAGATCTGCCTCTGATGGCCTGTTTAGCTCCATCTCCTGCCACTTCCTTGTTCTTCATGGTTGTTTCATCCTGAAGTGGAAACCACTCTAGCCCTGATGTGCACCAGGTTCTCATAGAGGAAATCAAACACCAGTTTAAGTTTGTTCTTTGAAGGTTTCCCTGACTCTAACAAGCAAACCCATCAGATCCTTCCCTTAACATATCATTGACTTTGAATACTTTATCTCATTGCATTATATATGTTGCTTACCTATTTCCCTCTGAAATTTAAATACCTAGAAACTCGCTCTCCCTTTCTAAATCGTTGTGTCACTACCAGCACAATGCTTGAAGGAGGACTAAACATTTTAAATAATTTTTAAAAGTTAGTTAGAAAAAATGAGTGAATGAATGCCAAGCAGTGGATCCATGCCACCTGACTGCTCGACATTTCCTTCTTCAGATAACCACTCTTTTCCACTTTGTATTCACTCTTTTTAGACCATGTGATTAGCATTCGTCCCATGGGTGAGGCGGGCAGGCACAGGCTCAGGCCTGGACAATCAAAGCATGATGTTCTCTCTTCCTAGCTTCATGGATGAGCTCTAATGTGAACAGTTGGACCAACCAGACCCTTGATGTGGATATTGGTCAACAGTGTCAGAAACAGTCTTTGTATTAGTCAGGGTTCTCTGGAGAAACAGAACCAATAGGATGGATAGGAGAGAGATAGATAGATAGATAGATAGATAGATAGATAGATAGATAGATAGATAGATAGATTTTTAAGAGGAATTGTCCCACATGATTATGGAGGCTTAAAAGTCCCACAATAAGCTTTCTGCAAGCTGGAGAACCAGGGAAGCCAGTAGCATGACTCAGTACAAATCCAAAGGCCTGAGAATCAGGCAGACTGCCGGTGCAAGTTCCAGAGTCCGAAGACTAGAGAACCCAGAGTTCTAATATGCAAGCACAGGAGAAAATGGGATCCTGGTTCCAGAAGATAAAAAGAGAGCAAATTCACCTTTCTTCTGCCTTTCTGTTTTATCCAAGCCTTCAACCAATTAGATGCTGAGTGTCCACACTTAATGAGGGTGGATCTTTCTTACTCAATCTACTGATTCAAATGCCAGTCTCTCCTGGAGACCCCCCTCACAGATATACCTAGAAATAATGTTTTACCAATTAGTTGGGTATTCCTTAGTCCAGTCAATTTGACACCCAAAATTAGCCATTGCAGTCTTCTTCTGGGATCTCCAGGCATCAAGGTCAATGACTGGAACTGCCGTTCTGCTCACCATGGAGACAGCCTGCCTGAAAATGAAGCTTGCACTGAGGAGAGGAAAGCAAAGCAGAGGCATGGAGAGAGCCTGGTACAGATGGCCCTGTTGGGGCGACTTGTTCTTGAGAGCTGTGCCAGAAATCTTCAAAATTTCAACTACATGAACCAACGTAGTGTCTTCTCCTTTTCTAAAGCTACTTTGCACTGGATTTCAGCCACTTGCAACAGAAAAAGCCTTGACTAATACAGTGGTCAATATCAAAATTAATTAACAAAATAAGCAAAATCAAATCAGGTTACCCAACTCTATAAGAAGTGTCCTTTCCGCCCTATATCACTATCTCTCTATTTTAACAACAGGCTGGAATGAAAATATTAAGAAGGCAGAGTGTTCCTGATCTTTTATTTCCCTACAATGAAGTCTTGAGTGACCTTGCTGAACATTTTAAAAGGTTCAAAGAAAAGCAGATGGAAGATTAGTAGTGTAAAATGGCAAATACCAATAGCTCCTTAATCATAAAAGCATCATTGCAAACTTTATAATAAAATGCATTTAATAAGACAGAATCAATAACAGTGCATACTTTAATTGTTCAAAACTTAGGCGAGAATGAGGACCTGTTTAGCTATTGCAAGAGTGAGCAAGTAAGACAAAGAAATAAACCCAGAAGCCCCCTTTATTCTCTAGGGTGACTTCCCATCTCAGCTTTCTGCTTCCACTGCAGACTTCCTTGTCTATCACTAGCAGAGAGTGAATGGGAATTTATGTCCATCATAAAATGCTGTCCAATAGGTAGTTTTATAAGATTTATACACATACATTAAGTCTCTCTGTCCTTTGCCATGTACCTCCAATAAACCTCATGGTTCTCCCTCGTCATTTCATGCCAAATGAAAAGTGGTAATATTACCAGATTTGTAGTTAATTATCATGAAATATGACTCCTAATGATTTAACATCTTTGTTAAGAAGCCATGGTAACATGCAGTACAACGCTGAAAAACATCATTAAAGCTATCATTTATCCATGACATTTACATTTTGCTCACAGTCAAACAAAAGTTAATTGACAAAGCACATGTATACAATATTTATTGAGAAAATAGCTCTCTTGCTGCCAGTTAGTTTAGCGTATTAAAATTTTATTTATAGCATCTAACTTTTCTTATTCTTTTAATGACCTTGAAAGTGAATTATGTTTCCTTCCCCTTACATTGAATTTATGGGAAAGTAACCCTCCCTTGACAAAGGAGCTCTAAGCTGATACAAGAGAATTGCTTCACATTTCATTTCTCTGATGAGCAAACATGTTGTAGGAATGTGGCATGGAACCGTACAAAGCTTGACTAGGGAAATGCAGTGTAAGTTCTCTTTTTTTTCTAAATAACAAGTGCTTTTAGGGAGAGTTCACTGTAGTTCTCTCTTCTCTAATATGTATCTCCAACCCATGCCTACCCCTCAAAATATTTCTGTGTTCTTCAAATTTACCAAGAAAAATATAATAGCAGCACTAGCTTCTGAGGGATGTGAAATACTGCAGATTCAGTAGTCTGGGCCATCAGAATCCAGATCTAAGAAACTTTTACTCCATCTGATGTCTACTTAGATGATTCGATCTGATGAACTTTGTCTTCTTGGCTAGAAATAAATGTGCTATTTACTAAATGGCAACCTTACTTCACCCCACTATATAAAACAGAACCCACTTCTCTCTCTCCAGCCTACTCACCCTGTGTTATATCTTCATAACCCTCGTCTCCATCTGGCATATAAAACATATCTTATCTTTATACCTTTGTTTATTCTCTGTTCTCCTCTCCGCCTCCAATGAGAATGTAAGTTCCCCGAGGGCAGGCTCTCTGTCTTTGTGTATGTTTCCAGACTTTAGAAGAGAGTATTCAATAAATATTTTCAGACTAAATACATGATATGATAAACCTGGAGAATCATGTTGTTAGTTCTCAAGGACTTCCTTATTCAAGAAGCATGGTTTAGGGTCAAACCATATTTATAAATTAATTTCATGGTAATTTCATTCTATACCCAAGCTTCTCAAAGATATTTCAAGATCCAACACATTACTCACTGATTTTATTAAATTTTCTTTTTCTTTTCAATCCATAACACTTACATGATCTCTTCTCAAAAACCCTACAAAATTTCTCTTCTTTGCCTTCCTCAACTCTGATGAATTTCTTACCTCCATCTGTTTCCCCACCCCTTTCTCTCTCAGCATTTTAAAATATAGTTGAATTTTACATTTTTTTTCCAAGCAAGAAAGACTCCTTCCTTTACGCAGGTGAAAGGGGTGTAGATGGGGTAGTAATTGGGCTGGAAATTACAGGATAGTCTTTGGAAGAATGAAAAAATAATTTATGATACTTTTTGATTAATCATTTAGAATTGCCACATATGTACAAATAAATGCAACCCCCCCCCCAAAAAAATGGAAAACTACACCTTAAAGCACTTTAAAAATAAAGAGTCAGAGAAACCTAGCTTTCATAGTAGGAACTTTTGTTTTTCTAAACAGAATATATTGACAAATTCAAAACATCATAATGCATGACCACTGCCATACATTGAAATGCAAGTTATTTGATATTAATAAGGATATTTATTCTTTGGCTACATACCTAAAACCAGTACAGGTTCTAGCTCATGATGTGTTAATGAGGTGAAACATGTACCCTCCCATGAGTTTTAGAGAAATGGCAACAGCATAATTAAAATCTATAATTAATAACAGACAGACCAGCAAAATTCAACAATGAGATTGAAAACTTCATATTGAAGTACAGTTTTCAAAAATTTAAATACATTGCTGTCATACGAATATAAATTGCATGTGTCCAAGATTGATTTAACTCTCTGATGGAACTAGCATGATGATAAACTAGTTCAAAGGAAATCTGAGCCACTGAGTATGCATTGGCTTTAAGGAAATGTGGAAGTAGATAGCTAAGATAGATACAAAACTAGCTTTTGCTCTAATGAACAATTAAACAATAACCTTTGAGGTTATCTTTCTACCAGACAAACTTCACTTACATTTCTATTAGACAAAATTATTTGTATCACTCTTAATTTCCTGCAATCCAGTCTTTACCTTTAGAAGAATATGAAATATCTAAACCAAAGGAAACTAGTAAAATAGCTACCCAGAAAATGAAATTATCATTGGGCAGGCCTGTTAACTAATACTCCAGTGTGACAGTGAAAGAACATGTAGTCATTCTTTTAACTATTTCCAAGTTTTGTAGTATTATTTTCTTAACATTAGCCACAAAAATAGAAGAAATGGACCAAACCCGCTGCCATCAGCAAACCAGTGTTAAAATATGACAGACTATAAACTATATTATAATTTCATTAAGATATCATTATCAATGTAACTATTATTTAAATATCAACAAAATAACTATAGTTTATTAAGCATTGTCTTTGTGCCATTTATGTTTGTATATAAAAACCATAGGTATAGTTCTTCCCATTTGACAGATGATGAAAATGGCAGCCATGGGGCTTAACCTATGCAAGGTTATACAGCCAGTGGTAGAATTATTAACTCACTTTTCACTTATCTCCTTGCTTTGTTGCATCAGAGTAACCACTGGGCTACCTACAGCATACATTTCATAGGCAACTCAGCAAAATTTTCTCAGCAAAATGAAGGGGCCAGAACTCTGATAATCCCTAGTCAGGTAATGTAGCCAAAGACAAAATTTCATCCCAGATCTGAAAATACAGAAGGGAAAAGATGACACTATCAAAGACTGCAAATATCACAGAAAGAGAGAAAAATAGATTTCATGTATTTTCCTCACAGACGAACACATTTTTACCTATGGAAACTCCCCACCTCCCCAACACAAAAAATTTAAACCTCACCTGAATTGATGTGATCAGTCCATTAGCTATAAAACTATTAATTTAAGAAGACTACAAGAACAAAGGGAATTTATTCAATGACAATACAGGAATACAATGAGCTGACTCTAAATGGAGAGACAAGATATTTAATCCCTAAATCTAGAAGAGGTAATTTGGCAGGAAAACAATCTGATTTGTTCAATAAATAAACAGCAATTGCAGTAATGGTACAGGGAGGGAGGCTGAGAATGAGACAGAAAGCACAGAGGGAAACTTATAGATTTAAAAAGGCACAAGATATCTTGATTCAAACAAACTATGTAAAAAAGGTACAATCAAAAAATGAATAATAACTGTTATATCAAGGAAAAGAAATTTAATATTAATTTTTCAGTGCTATATTTGTATTGTTTTTTAACTATTCTGTATTTTAGAAATATATATATGGTGATATTTACAGGTCAAATGATATACTGAGAATTGCTTCAGAATAATCCAGGGACCAGGAAAATAAGGGAGAGGGTACAGATAAAGCCATTTAGGAAAGGAGATGATCATTGTTGAAGCTATATAATGGGTATATGGGAGTTTATTATCCTATTACTTCTACTCGTGCATATAGTTGGCATTTTCCATGATAAAATGTTGGAAGAGAACTCACTGGGTTGTATACAGACAAACAAGTAAAGCAATGAAATAATTTTTATTATTTTTTTTTATATGTATTTTTTCTTTTTTTTTTTTTTTTTTTGTTTGCTGTTGTTGTTGTTTGTTTCGAGACAGAGTTTCGCTCTTGTTGCCCAGGCTGGAGTGTAATGGCATAAACTTGGCTCACTGCAACCTTTGCCTCCCAGGTTCAAGCGACTCCCCTGCCTCAGCCTCCCGAGTAGCTGGGATTACAGGCGTCTGCCACCACGCCCAGCTAATGTTTTGTATTTTTAGTAGAGATGGGGTTTCATCATGTTGGCCAGGGTGGTCTTGAACTCCTGACCTCAGGTGGTCCACCCACCTTGGCCTCTCAAAGTGCAGGGATTACAGGCGTGAGCTACTGTGCCTGGCCTTATACGTATTTTTCTAAAAGAGGCAGCTAGAGCCTTTTCTATTCCATAAAGAATATCTGTTAACTTAAAGTTTTAACTCAGTTTTACCAAACTAATTCTTTGTCACAAGTGGCTAGAGAGGCAACCCTAAAATTACTTCAAGTTCAAGATTAATTAGGGTCTGTGGTTGATATGGTTTGGCTCTGTGTCCCCACCCAAATCTCATATCAAATGTAATCCTCATAATCCCAATGTGTCAAGAGCAGGACCAGGTGGAGATAGTTGGATCATATGGGCAGTTCCTCTATTCTGTTCTTGTGATAGTGAGTGAGTTCTCACGAGATCTGATGATTTTATAAGTGTCTGGCATTTCTCCTGCTCGCACTCATTTCGTCCACTGCCCTGTGAAGAAGATGTCTGCTTCTTCTTTGCCTTCTGCCATGATTGTAAGTTTGCTGAGGCCTCCCAGCAATGCAGAACTGTGAGTCAATTAAACCTCTTTCCTTTATAAATTACCCAGTTTTGGGTATTTCTTCATAGTGGCGTGAGAAAGGACTGATACAGAAATTGGTACTGGGAGTGGTGCACTGCTAATAAAGATACCCAAAAATGTGGAAGCAACTTTAGAACTGGGTAACAGGCAGAGGTTGGAATAGTTTGGAGGGCTCAGAAGAAGACAGGAAGATGTGGGAAAGTTTGAAACTTCCTAGAGACTTGTTGAATGGGTTTTGACCAAAATGCTGATAGTGATATGGACAATGAAGTCCAAGCTGAGGTGGTCTCAGATGGAAATGAGTAACTTATTGGAAACTGGAATAAAGGTGATTCTTGCTATGCTTTAGCAAAGAGACTGGCAGCATTTTGCCCTTGCCCTAGAGATCTCTGGAATTTTGATCTTGAGAGAAATGAGTTAGGAAATCTGAGGGAAGAAATTTCTAACCAGCAAAGCATTCAAGATATGACTTGGGTGCTTTTAAAAAGCATTCATTTTTATGCATTCACAAAGATATGATTTGGAATTGGAACTTACATTTAAAGGGAAGCAGAGCATAAAAGTTTGAAAAATTTGCAGCCTGACAATGCGATAAAAAAGAGAAACTTATTTTCTGAAAAGAAATTCAAGTTGGCTGCAGAAATTTGCATAAGTAATGAGGGGCCAAATGTTAATCACCAAGACAATGGGGAAAATGTCTCCAGAACATGTCAGAGGTTGTCACAGCAGCCCCTCCCATCACAAGCACAGAGGCCTAGGAGGAAAAAATGGTTTCATGGGCCAGGCCTAGGGCCTTGCTGCTTTGTGCAGTCTTTGGAATTGGTGCCTTGAGTCCCAGCCATGGCTAAAAGGTGCCAATGTACAGCTCAGGCCATTGCTTCAGAGGGTGCAAGCCCCAAGCCTTGGTTGGCAGCTTACATGTGGTGTTGGGCCTTGACAACAAGTCAAGAATTGAGGTTTGGGAACTCTGCCTAGATTTCACAGGGTGTATGGAAATGCCTGGATGTCCAGGCAGAAGTCTGCTGCAGGGGTGCAGCCCTCATGGAGAGCCTCTATTAGGGCAGCATGGAAGGGAAATGTGGGGTTAAGAGTCCCCACTGGGGCACTGCCTAATAGAGCTGTGAGAAGAGGACCACCATTCTCCAGACCCCAGAATGGTAGATCCACTGACAGTTTGCACTGTGGGCCTGGAGAAGCCACAGACACTCAATGCCAGCCCATGAAAGCAGCCAGGAGGGAGGCTGTACTCTGCAAAGGCATAGGGCTGTAGCTGCCCAAGGCCTTGGGAGCCCACCTCTTGCATCATTGTGACTTGGATGTGAGACATGGAATTAAAGGAGATAATTTTGGAATTTTAAAGTTTAATGAGGGCTCTATTGGATTTCAGACTTGCATGGAGCCTGTATCCCCTTTGTTTTGGCCAATTTCTCCCATTTGGAATGGGAGCATTTATCCATTGCCTGTACCCACATTGTATCTAGGAAGTAACTAACTTGCTTTTGATTTTACAGGCTCATAGGCAGAAGGGACTTGCCTTGACTCAGATGAGACTTTAAACTGTGGACTTTTGAGTTAATGCTGAAATTAGTTAAGACTTTGGGGGACTGTTGGGAAGATATGATTGGTTTTGAAATGTGAAAAGGCATGAGATTCCACCAGGGGCAGAATGATATGTTTTGGCTCTTTGTCCCCACCCAAATCTCACCTCAAGTTGTAATACCTATAATCCCTACATGTCAAGGGTGGGACCAAGTGGAGGTAATTGGATCATGGTGGCAGTTCCCCCATGCTGTTCTTGTGATAGTGAGTGAGTTCTCACAAGATCTGATGGTTTTATATGCATCTGGTATTTCTCTTGCTTGCACTCACTTCGTCCTGCCACCCTGTGAAGAAAGTGCCTACTTCTCCCTTGCCTTCTGCCATGATTGTAAGTTTCCTGAGGCCTCCCTAGCAATGCAAAACTGTGAGTCAATCAAACCTCTTTCCTTTATCAATTACCTAGCGTTAGGTATTGCTTTATAGCAGCATGGGAACGGACTAATACAGAGGCCATACCACCCTAAATGTGCCCAATCTCATCTTATCTTGGAAGGTAAGCAAGTTCTGCCCTGGTTAGTACTTGCATGGGAGATATTTAGGAAAACTCTGAATGGGATATATTTGAAAACAAGGTCCAAGGTAAGAAGTCTTATAGTAAAAGTGTTTTGGAATAAGCATCGGTAGTTAACCTGGCTGAATTTTATGCCTAATGAAGACCAAGGAAATAACTTGTGCTAAGTGTTCTACCATTAAAATTATCCTAATGTGAAAGGAGCCCAGCTGGTACATGTAGCAGCCTTAGATTTCTCTTCAGAAAGACACACCAATGTCCATAATTTCACATTGGCAACTCTGATCCCTTGGCTTCTGTAGCAAAAATATGGACTCTTCATTTTGCAAAAAGATTTGTGGTTTTAAAAATTACAGAAAAAGGAAAATAAGTTAAAAATCATGTATAATTCCAAATGCTTAACTGAGATGTCTGCAGAATAAATATATGATATTTACTCTGTGACTATTGCCCCAACATTTAATTTTTAAATTATATAAAATAAAAAATAAAAGTTTGCATTCTTGTTTTCTTTTCACCTCTCCATTCACACATTTAAATGGCTCTGTTTTATGTTTGCTGTACCAAGCAGTGCTGAAGCAAATATTCTTACCCAATCATCTTTATGCATTTGTGCTGTTATATCCCTAAGGCAGCATTGTTAAACTCCTTATTATAAAATTTAGAAAATAAAGTAATAATCATTGAAACGATGTAGTTAACACTGACACATTTTATTAAACTGAGTTAGTTTTACAAATATAATTCAGATTTCTGGGCTTTGAAAACTTGCCTCCCTGCTTCTTTCATTTCAACAAATATTTATGGAGTGTTTTCTCTGCTAGGCACTGTGCAGCATCATCAAAAGATGAAAGGTGAAGTCCTTGACCTCAAGGCTTGTGAATTGTACTTACGTCCTTAGATGTAATTATCAAAAGAAAATTTTATTATCCTCATGTTGATCCTAAGCCTAGAATTTGTCAATTTTTTTGCACTGGATTACATAAGATGATACCTACAAAGCCCTTAGCATAGGGTCTGCCACACGGTAGGTGCTCAAAAGATGTTACCGTTTACCATTATCATCATCTTCATGAATACCACCATCATTATGAATTACTATTTGTAGATAGAACTAATTCTAAACTACCCCAATATAAGAAGGTTCTCAGGAAATTGAAATGAATAAATCCCAGTAGAAGTATTATCATGGTTGTGAATTGCTATATGAACTCATATTTTACATTTTTGTATCAATTTCTCACCAACTTGTTCAAGTTATTACATTCGAAAAACACTGCTGTGTTGTGTTCTTGGAGTCCGGTATTGCATTATTAATCGATGTGTGGACAATGAATTGCACTTTGGTGCTTAGATCTGCATTCTTTGAAATCAAGCTGCAGCCCTAACTTCTCAGCCTGGGTATGACTGAGAGTCCATTTTAGCAGTCATGGCTTCTGTAGAAAGCAGCCAGGCCAAGCAGCCCAGCTTTCCTGCAAATCCCTGGTGTTCTCCGAGATGCCTCTCCAAAGGTCATGTGGGTAATTGTAAAGAAGGCAGCAATGAGGGTTCAAAATGCCACAACCTTTTTGTTCATGTGTGTCTCCCAGGACTATTTAGAAGTTTCCTACACCCTGCAAGAAGCCCCATATGTAAGCCATTAACAACATAGAAGAAAATATATTTTAAAGTTGCTCATAACTCGTACCTTCAAGTTGCCACTAACTATCTATTGTGGGATTTAAACAAAAAACTTAATTTCTTTTTTATTACCATTGAAGAAACAGAACCCTACTTCAGTACAGATATTGCCTATTTTGAATGCACTTCAAGTGCACAGAAATGGAATAGCCAGACTGCAAGGCGGAAAGCAGGGCATGCGGAGCAACCATTTCACATTCAGGAAAAGTTTACAAAACACTGTGACACATGCAAAACAAGGTCAGAGGTAAGGACTCTCACACTACGTGTTTTGGAATCAAAATCACTACTTCATTTGACTGAACTTAAGTGTAAAGAAGACCAACAAGATAACTGATGCAAAGTGTTCTTCTGCTATTACAGTACTGCTATTGAAGACAGAAATGAGTTGATAGACTTGGTATGGACAGTAAGTGAAATCACACGTGTTTATAGAACACCACCCCTCCCCAGAGAGTTAATAACACATAATCATGATGTCAATATCATGGGATTGTCAGGGAGGTAGTAGGTGAGATAATGGACTGCTGTTGCTACCTGTTTTATCATGTGTACATTGACTTCTATTACCATTTCAGTAGCTCTTGGAAGGCACCTGAGACCAGGATAAGTTAAGCCAAGTTCTCAATGACTCAGGGCTAGTGAAAAGCAGGACTGGGAGGGATCTAGACTCAGCATCCTGCTCAAGTCTTTCCACATACCCTCATTCGGCTACTGCATCCTGTTCACTTTTCTATCTGATCTGTCAAGACAGGAAACAGTCATTTGCCTCTCCATATCAAGTAAGAACCTGTCCTCCCCTGAAGTTGGGTTGGGTGTGTCATTTAGTCTTATATTCATAATGAGGATTCCACTCCCTTTACTCCTTCCTCATGACCTATCCCTAAGTCTGCCACAGTCCCTTTCTGGGTATGATTCAGGGGCAAAAGCCTTTATCCTTCAGAACTCCATAGCTCAGAACATAATATATGCATTGTTAGGCATCACAAAGGCAGAGTATGTTTTATAACTGTAACATCACTGCAGTATTTCAATATACCTTGCTATCACTGGGACCCTGAGGTCTTTTATTCTGTTGTACATATATATTTGTCACCATTCTCAGAATTTTATTAGTATAGTTTATTTTTTTCTTTCTGAATGCTCATATTAAAAACTATACTGTTTATTTTCTTCCAAGTTCTCTAATTCATCACCACAGAAGGACCTTAACAAATTAGAAAAGCGAACAGAAATCCCACTGCTTCGGAGATTCTCATCACTGGGTCTGCAACTCACCTCCCCACACACACCTCTTTTCTCCTCCTTTCTTCTTCCTTTCATCCTTCCTTTTTCTGAGGCTTAGATAATTTAAGTAACATACCCCAAATTACCCAGCTAGACAGTCTAATATAAGTTATATTCCATCATGTTATACTAGACTGCTTCTCATCTGATTGTCTAGGGACTAAATCCTCCATCAAAAGTGTTGTCTGTGGACCAGCAGCATCAGAATCACCAGAGAGCTTGTTAGAAATGCGAGACCTCAGGCCCCAGCCTAGAACTTCTGAACCAGAGTCTGCATTTTCACAAGATCACAGGTGATTCCAAACATTAAGTTTGAGAAACACTGGTATAGGTCATAGGAACCTATTTAAGAAATATTCAATCTTTCTTGCTACCCAGAAGAACTCTGTCAGTTCACCCATCCCCTACATTACTCAAGGTTAAAACCTCATTCATCAGCACCAATCCTTCAATCAGAGAGATTTTATTTATTTTGCTGGTAAATGGATCGGGGCGGGTCGGCATTTGATCAAGTTTTTCACAATGAGACATCAGAGAGGTCTGCTGAGGACCTTGGGAAAAGGATTTCTTGCTTTTTATAATGAGCCATATAGGAAGAAACTGTATGTCTTCTACCAGTAGATATTATGGTATCTTAAGATGATAGGAACTGTGGCAGTCATCTTGCAACCATGATGGGATGGTTGCCAGGGGCAAATCTAACTGGTTGAAAATGGCAGGGAAGAAATATGGAAGTTGTCAAAGCCACCCCATCTCAAGATTCCTTGCTCTTTGAGATAACAAATTTTGCTTAACGTTTAAGCTAGCTGAGTTGGGAGGTTACTTGCAGCCAAAGGCATTCACACTGATACCAATTATATTTTTCTTCTGGTAATAAATGTGTTACAAGAAGCAATATCAGCATGTCTGTTAAAGCCAAGATAAATTACACCAATCACTGAGTGCATTGAAAGACTATTAGTTTGTCCAGATTAGCAATTTATAAATTAGACTTTAAAATTCCTTTGTCTCTTCTGGTAAAGTTTTGTCTTCCATCACCTCTTCTCTTCCACATCTTTCTCCCTTTATTCTCATCTGCTATCTTTTTTTTTTCAGTGAACTATTTTGAAATATATATACTTTAATGCTTTTTAGATAATTATATTTGATTTATACTGAAAATACACCATAGAGAGTAGGTGACAGACCAGGAAGAGTGAAACTGAGAAGTTGAGAGAAGAAAGGGCCCCATATTTTGGTGCAATTACTTGTTAGTTTTTGTGTAGCCTCCTGATAACTTTATGATAAGACTTACTCATCTCTGTTTTTCAATCTTGGTCATTTGGAAACATAATTAATATTTTGTAAAAGTTTTCAAATAACTAGTGAAATTAGTTCTTAGCAAAGGTGATCAATGATATTTTTAATTGACTTTTTATATCACATATATGATATTCTATTAAGAAAAGTTTTGTAACACCCACCTCCTCAATTTCTGATCCCAAATTTATTAATGACCTAAATGTAACATGGTTCTCAGGATGCCCTGCTTTCACCTTGCATTCTCACTATAAGTTTCTGTGCATTTGAAGTGCATTTTAAAAATCAATATCCATGTTAAAATTGGGTTCTGTTTCCTTCAATGATAGTGAAGGGAGTTTAAAGTGTTTCCATATTTCCCACTGGAGATTTGTGAGCCACACATGGCCTGCTGGGAGCTCAGGAACCTTCAATGCTAAGAGACAGGCCTGAGCCTCGAGGTCTAACACAAGTCACCTCTGCCAGATATAGCTTTGTGCCCTAAATATCACTTCCTCTCTTTATAAATCGCTCTATATGGACCCAAACCAAGTCAGGGATTTCAAACTTCCTTGAAAGTCTGTGCTTGCATTCCACCTAGAACTTACAGTCTTGAATGAAATGATCCACTTATTCAACAGAGGAGCATCTATCACCACCAAGTTGCATTTTGATCTAAAGTCTTCACATGCAGTAAATTTGATGACCAGTCTACTTTGAGTCTACAACTATATGTTTACTGGGTGCATAGCAAGATTTGCTAGATGCCATGGATATCCATTGCCATATTTCAGCCACAGGGCTCTTCTCAAAAGCAAATCTGATAATGTTAATACTAATTACCCACCTCCTTAAAATCTTCAAAGGACTCCCCATTGTTCTCAGGATGAAAACTATGGCTACAAGGTGCTGCATGTTGTAAATCAGAATTTCTCAGCTTTGACCGTATGTTAAAATGACCTGGGAAGTTGCTTTTTTGTTTGTTAGTTTGCTTTTGTTGTTGTTGTTGTTGTTGTGTATGTGTGCGTATGTGGTTTAGTTTGGTTTTTAAATAAAATATGGCAATGCCGTGGAGCCATCCCATGCCAACTAAATCAGAATGTCTAGGAGTGGGTCTGGGCATAGTTAACTTGTTACAAGTTCCCTATGGGATCTTCTAGCCTAATTCTTCACCCTTCAGCACCTCCCCCATCACAGCCACCCCAGTCTCCTTTTTCAATTATTGAATACCCTGGGCTGCTTCTTGTCTAAGGACCTTGTCCCACACTGCCTAGAATATGCCTCACGCCTTGCCATCCCACTCCTATAGGCCCCCTTATACCGCCAGACCTCATCTCCAGTGGTATTTCTTCCAGGAAGCCTTTCCTCAACCTTCCAGGATAGGTCAGAGGCCCCTTAAAAACTCAGAACATTCTGAATTTGTCCTTTGTTTCAGTTATCACAATGTGCCATTAAAATATTTTATTTCTGTGATTATTTGATTAGTGTTCATCTTTCTCAGTCCATGAGCTCAGTGAAGTCAGGGACAGTGTCTGCTTTACTTATTTTACCTCAGCACAAAGGAGAGCACCTAACACATGGTAGGCGTTGAATACCTACCTACTGAATCAATGAAACTCAATCAGTTCTGCTTACAGCACAACTTAAGGGAAATGTGGAAGAATGTTAGAATAGTTGAGTCCTTCCTACCACAGGACGTTAGTCTACTGTCCCATTGGTAGTACCACTGACATTAGTTGAGGATGAAATAGATGTGAGGTGAAAGACAGGAGTATCCAACAATGTTATTGTTTCTAGAGTAAGAACCAGGAGAAAGACTAACATCACTTTAGCAGAACAGGCTCTAACATTTCTCAGAACCATTTCCATATGTCTGTTGAAATGAAGAACAACATGCTCCAGCACAATCGGGTATTGAGCCACAGGAGTCTAACTGTAATGAGTTCAAAACACAGCCTCAGTCAGGCCAGACTCTTTCATCAAATAAATGGAACTTTTATTTGCAACCGAGCTCTCATCCTATTACAAATAGATCCTGATGGCTGTGTTCCAGTCTTATCTTTGTTTCCTAACATACAATACAACCCTTTTCTGATCCTGTTCACATTAGTTCTTTAAATGATAAACACCTTTCCCCATATCTTCTTATTCTTACTAGTCATGAGGCAATGCTGCTTCATTAAACTCTTAGAACTATCTTAGCTCACCTCACCCTGAATAGAAGGATAAGGACCATGTAGACATCATTACAATAATAGCTACTGTTGTTTAGTGCTTATTTGCTAACAACCACTGTGATAAGTGCTTGGTATGTATTATCTTCAATCCTGACAACCTGGCCAGGTAGGTATTAGTATTTCCAGTTCACAGATAAAGAAACCAAAGCTCAGGGTAATGAAATACATTGTCCACAGTTGTGGACAGGTGGGGAAACAGAATTGGAGCATACTTTTTGTCAGAGTCTATGATTTGAATTTCCCCACCATTCACCATACACTATGTCCTGAAAGCACAACACCCAAATTGCCAGAGTCAATAATTGTATCCAGACACCCTAAGTACAGAGGGGAATTCAGTCACCTTAGCTACCCATACGGTCCCTTCCATCTCTAGGCCTTCAGAAGAAAACTGCCTTTTCCTCACCCTGAGATCTTTTATGTCTGGTCAGCTGTTTCCTTAAAAAGCCAAACTCATCTTCTTTGTTAGCTTTCATTTTCTTTGCAATTCATTGTAGAGAAAACATTCGCTTGGGTAGGTATATATATATGAAGGGGAGTTTAGTAAGTATTAAACATGATCACAAGGTCCCGCAATAGGCTGTCTACAAGCTGAGGAGCAAGGAGAGCCAGTCTGAGTTTCCAAACTGAAAAACGTGGAGTCCAATGTTTGAGGGCAGGAAGCATCCAGCACAGGAGAAAGATGTAGGCTCGTAGTCTTGGCCAGTCTCTCCTTTTTACCTTTTTTCTGCCGTTTTATATTCGCTGGCAGCTGATTAGATTGTGCCCATCAGATTAAGGGTGGATCTGCCTTCTCCAGCCCACTGACTCAAATGTTAATCTCTTTTGGCAACACCCTCATAGACACACCAGGATCAATACCTTGTATCCTTCAATCCAAACAAGTTGACACTCAGTATTAACCATCCCAGTAGGGAAGTTTAATTTTTAGAATCTCAGACAATACAGTGAATTGCCTTTAAGAGATGTCATGGTCAAGGGAACAGCATGAGCAAATGTAAAAACTTCCCGCCAAAAGCACCAGGACAAGTCAAGACTAATTAGGATTAGGACAATGGGAGCCAACAGAAAGGGGAATTGGATGGGAAGGTTGATTGGCAACTGTAGACTATTCCATATAAAATAGACTTTACCTAATGTATTATAAAATTGTTTTACTCCCCAAATTGGAAAAAATTAATTCCCCTCACTATAACCTTGAAATGATCACTCCCTACTTTTCAGCTTGCATACTGTATTGAGAAGTTATTTCTTCATTCTATGCCTTCAGGACCATGAATTCCTATTATCCACATAACAAATGTAAATGATGCATGTGTACAGTGCTGAAGAAAAAGGAAAGAACGGCCCTTAACAATAATCTTGGTGTCAGACATATTTCTGTATGTTAAGTGCTTCACAAGTTGACTATTATAAATAGCAAAAAAGACAGTTCCGAAAACAGTTTACTTATAATTGATTTGTGACAGAGAAACATTGACCTTATAAATCAGAATATTTTCCCTACATGTATCTTTTGAATAACTTCCAAGGAAATAGCCTCTTACAAAATAAAATTCTAACTATGATTTGAGTAGATGAGTCCAATATTCTGTTTGATATACACCAGGAGGAACATGAGGAGGACTTTGGGAAACTTTCCAATATTTTTGTGAAAAATATTTTAATGAATACAAAGAATCATAAAATGCTAATACATTGGGATGGCACTAAAGCCTCAAAATAGAAGTTTATTTTGAACCCACAGTTTTATGCATCTGTACACAATTTTCAAATTTCCCTTTTTTAGCAAATAATTATTTTCCTGATTAACTAATTAGACATTTTAGCAGACTTAAAGAATACAAAGGTTAAATACGTAACTGTTTAATGGTTACCATTACTGAAAAAAAATTGTGTTAATAGGGTTGAGTTCTCAAGCATGTGTTTCATTTTTTTTTCTAAAAATATAATTCTGTGTTAGGCAATGCTTTATTATAAATGTTAGGAGTGGGTGAAGTGGGAACAGATCCCAGCTCTCCACTTTGAAATCTAGAACTTTACAGATGGAAATGAAGTATTTCCACATAACTGTTTCCCTCTTAACAAGAGCCTGTTTATTAATCATGTCCTAGTAAAGCACGGTGCCTTAACTATTCCTGGATGGGCTCACCCATGCTGGGCTATCATTGGTCTTAGGGTAGGGAAATCAGCTTGTCAGCTACCATAGATGAGTAGGGAAGAGTAAGGCAGAGAGAACATCTCGTTCTGTAGAAATGTAGGGTTCACCTACCTTTCACATTCATATTCATTCATTCATCAAAGTACTCCTTCTTTTAACAAATATTTATTGAGCCCATAGTACATGTCAGGAAAAGAGCTATGCACATTATATGTATTATTGTTTATTCAACATCTAACAAATGCTTCTTGTGCTCCTACCATATGCCTGTGCTGTTTTGGAAACTGGTAAATAAGATAGACATGACTTTTGAGCTCACAAATCTTCTGTTTTTAGAAAGAGGTTGTCTGCTATGGTCTGAATGTTTGTGTCTCCACAAAATTCATTGAAACTTAATCACCAACTTGATGGTATTAGGAGGTAGGGCCTCTGGAAGGTAATTAGGTCATGAGAGTGGAGCCTCTATGAATGGGGTTAGCGCTGTTCTAAAGAGGCCCCAGACAGCTGCCTTACCCCTTCTACCATTTGAGGACATGGCAGGTGGATGCCTTCTATGAACAAGGGACTGTACCCTCACCAGAAACCAAATCTGCTAGTGCTTTGATCTTGGAATTCCCAACCTCCAGAACTGTGAGAAATTTGGGTTGTATATAAGCCATCCAGTTTATAGTATTCTGTTATAGCAGCCAGAACAAATTAAGGCAGAGATTGGTCATTTGGGGTCTAGATTTTGTGGGGCCTGAAGCTTACACAGTTTTGGAGATCCAATTTACTGAAAAGAAGAAACAATTACAAAAACCAGTCTATGCCATTATAATGAGTTGTAAGACACGGTAGTGAAAGAATTTATAGGACACAGAGGTAGAACGGAAAAGGATGTGCTTAAATCTGGTGGTGAGAAGAAATCAGAAAAAATAACTGCACAGAGGAGGCATGCTCTGAGTAAGGTTTTGAAGAATGAAAAGGAGTTTTCCATATCAGGAAGGCACAAGGCTCAACATGGAGGCAAGACTGCAGAGTGTGTTTGGAGTACTATAAATATTCTGATTTTCTAGTACATAAAAATCAAGCAGGAGAGGCACCAAAGACAGAACTGATGACAGGCAGCTAAGAAGCTCTAATACCATTCCAAAAATTTCTATTTTTGCCCAAAGGGTATTTTTTATTTTATCTTTAGGTTATTGTATTGTAAAATTGACTTTTGTCCTTTGTTGTACGGTTTTATGAATTTTAACACACAAATAGGTTCATGTAACCACTACTACCATCAGGATGCAGAACAGTTCCATAACCTCAAAAAACTCCCTTTACACTCACATCCTCCCCTAACACCTAACCCCTGGCAATCACTCATCTGTTCTCCATCACTATATTTCTGTCTTTTTGTTAATATTGTATCAATGGCTTCAAAGAATATGAGACTGGCTTCTTTCATTCTGCATAATACCTTCAAAATGCATACAAGTAGTTGCATGTATCAAAAGTTGGCTTTTTTAATTGCTGTGCAGTATTCCATCACATGGATGTCCAACTACTGTTGGAAGCCATTTGGGTTTTTTCTGGCTTGAGGCAATTATAAACAAAGCTACTGAAAACATTTGTGTACAGCAAAAAAGAAAAAAAAAAAAAAAAGACAGGCTGTGTCAGTGTGAGACCCTGAAGCTGGAGCTTCATTAACTTCAAGAGGAATCTGCCTCTGGAGTTCTACTGATGATCCAGTTCATAGTCCCCATTGGTGTCTCCCAACTCGGGGGTTGCCAACCATTGGAAATTTACCTCTTGGGGACTTAAAAGTTTAAGTATTGTAGAGTCTTTTAATAAATGCAAATTCTCCTAAATGAGACCAGAGCTTAAGGTGTTATTATCCTACAGGGGGCCTAATAGGTGCCAAATAAATATTGAATTAATTAATTAATTAAAGAGGTAAATGGAAGCCTCATTAGTGATGCCGAGAGTAGAAATGTGAAGAGAGAGGGAGTTTCAGGGACACTAAGTGAACACAAAAAATATAGAGAAGTCAGGTGCACAGAAAGTATGAATTGTCTTCTTCAGAAATCCCTTTAGGATCTGCCTGCCCAAGATGACAAGGTCACATCAAGGTCCTCAGTAATTATAATGACAGCTGCTCCAGAAAATCCTAAAAGACAGGAAGGTGGCCCCTAAGCACATAAACAAATCTCCACCAGGGACAATTTGCAGAAGAGATGATAATCTTTTCACTGATTATTCACTGTTGACTATCATCTTACTCAACAATTCCCCTGATGGCAAAGCAGTATTTATCAGTAGTTAGCCGTTTTCCTTCAAAATGTATTTAGCTTCTATTTTTCAGTTAGGGATAAGACATAATCAGCCGCAAGGGAGCCATGGCAAGATGGGGGTTCAGCGAGGTGGAGGGACAGCTAAGGAATGGGTGGACAGAAGGCCAAGAGAGGGACAGCTAAGGAATGGGTGGACAGAAGGCCAAGAGAGGATGACACAAGGTCAAGTACTAAGGGAAAGCCGTATTCAAGTTCAAGAAGAGAAAGTTCGTCCAAGCCCCGTTGGGCAGACCAGCCTGGCCATGCATGCTTAACCACATTGTCTGCATGAGGAAGAGTCATGGGAAGTCTCTCTCTTGAGGGTTACAATACTGAACATCTTTTAACCAGAATTCCGTGTGTGTCCCACAGAGAATTGTGAAGGCAGTGATTTATAATCCAATGAAATCATTTAACAATATATAATAAGCTCTCATCTGAACCACATGTTCAGTCAACAGGATTTGAAATGAATTTTGCTGAAAATTGTGCCAGCTATTCAGAAGAGGCTGTGGCTCTGAAGTGTTAAGGGAGCTAATTCAGATGGCATTCCTGTTTTGAGAAGACAAATTGCAGAAAGAAAAAAGTTATCAACTTTTTTATGGTTGGCTGCTTCATGTTCCCCAAAGTCTGGGGAGAAGACTGTTTTTTTCCCATGGGGAGTTCATGGGTGGAGATTCCAGCCCTGACTCTGAAGGAAGTAAGGTCAATCATGCATTTACTTGTTCATTAGTTAACTCATTTATTTGTTCATTAGTTAACTCATTTATTTTTTCATAACTCTTCAGAGTCCATGATTCTCATAGTCTGATCTCTGTACTCACACAAATAAACACAGTTCAAAGCCAGTAAGGGAAAAGGGAAGGGAATTTCAATTTATTTATTTATTTATTTTTTGAGATGAGTCTCGCTCTGTCACCTAGGTTGGAGTGCAGTCGTGCAATCTCAGCTCACTGCAACCTTCGCCTTTCGGGTTCAAGCAATCTTCTGCCTCAGATTCCTGAGTAGCTAGGATTACAGGTGCCCACCACCACACCTGGCTAATTTTTTTTTTTTTTTTTTTTTGTATTTTTAGTAGAGACGGGGTTTCACCATCTTAGCCAGGCTGGTCTTGAACTCCTGACCTCGTGATCCACCCACCTCGGCCTCCCAAAGTGCTGGGATTACAGGCATGAGCCACTGCGCTGACCCTCAATCTATTTTTAAATAAAACTTTAATCTGAAAGAATTCTAATTCATAAATGATGCTTCTCGGATATTAAGATCCTAAGTCTCAACAGTCAACTTGTGTTCCATTTCTTCTTTTCTCTGCTTCAATTTCTGAAATCCTGCACTGATCTTGAACACCTGTTCTCGAACCAAACAAATCAAATTAAAAGAAACTAAAACTCTCCCTTCTCTCTTGTCAAACCTCAGCTTCTTCCTCTCTCCTCTCTTGAATGTATGTTATTCTGACTTCCCTCACTAACTTTTCACACTCATCTGCCACCTACTGATGTTGTTAGGACTTTCTTCTCAGTTCAGCTAAAAACTGGGTTCTTGTCACATGATCAGGAAAGATTAGGCTCGTGGACACACAGAAGGGTGAGAAAAACAGAATTTATTGGGCCAAAAAGAAAAAGAAAAGAAAAGAGAAAAGAAAAACTTCTCAGCAAAGCGAGAAGGACCCCTGTTCACAGGCCCCCATCTCACTGATTGAATTCCAGGTTCACCCAGGAACCGGAGAGGCCAGGCTCCTCCCCACCTCTGCAATTGGCAGGAACTTCCCAAGGCCCCGTCCCATCCTCCCAGTGCGCAGGCCAGTCGGAAGTTCTCTGGGGAGCGATTTTTACTTGGCTGTCTGTGATACCAGTCTTTTTTTTTTTTTTTTTTTTTTTTTTTTTTTTTCCTGCCTCGTTTTCAAATCTGAGTAAGAAAAGCCTAGAAATCTGTTGAGATGAGGAGAGTGACAGGATAGTGGTCCCTACCTGGGGATTGAGTCAGACGCTGGGGCATGCTTAGTGAATGTCTGACGCCATCCCATGTTCATTCCATACGTTGGACAAAGGTTTTGAGCTGTTATTTTGTGCCAGCTTGCGTGCCAAGCTCTGGGGACACAAAGGTAGACAAGGCACTGTCTCTACCCTCCAGAAATTGAGCAATCTGGTGCAGTAGGCAGAGAAGCAGACAGCAAATTATAATGGCCTGTGAGAAACACCCTTCCAGATTTGAGCGGAGACCTCTGGGGGACCCTCCCCCTGGGGTGGGGAGGTAAGCGCTGGTGAGACAGGAAAGTCTCCTGGAGAGAGGTGACCTCGGAAGCAAAGTTATTAGGGGTTGGCCAAGTTGGAGTGGGGATGCAGAGGAAAGGAGGATGGAATGACTGCTTTGCAGGTAGATTTTTAGGGGATCATGAAGGAGGTAGAGGTTTTCACTGCAGGTCTTGCATGCTCTTGTCCTTACAGCTGTTCCTTCCTGCCCATCCCCTCGAGCACGTGGCTTTAGCCCCTAGTTGTTTCTCTCCACTCCTACTAATAAATCCAGATTGTTCACACAATGGCCGCTAAGCCACAGGAACAATTTCTCTTAAACGCCTTCTCATGTGCCCCGCGCCCCTGCCCTCTAGAATACAGGCTCAGGCAAAGGGCATCTGGATGAATGTCTTGCATAAAAACGGAAGCAGAGTACCCTATTTAGGTAACCGTGAGTAGTTCTGTGTGGCTCAACCCAAAAGTACAAGATGGGGACAAAAGTGGTGGAGACAGGGGGAGGTAACCAAGAGACATACAATTCATGGGAGGTCTTGAAAGTCATCTTTAGGATTTGGACTTTGTCCTGGGGGTGATGCGGATTCACTGAAGTGTGTTAAGCAAGAGAGTGGCATGGAATTGAGATATGGAACATTTATGGTTCAGAGAATGGTTTAGAGAGAAAGAAAAGTGGAAGCAAGAAGAACATTGAGGCGATAACTGCAGCTGACCAGGTGAGAGAAGAGGCTCTGAGGAGTCTAATTATACCTACTTAGCAGGAGTCACATCCTTTCTCCTTTAACTGTGTAATCCTTTGCCTGACTACACTGCAAAATGATTTTGTATCATTAGCACAATGAAGGTCACATGGTTGGTAGTCAACAAAAGTTCATTGTCTTGAATTGAACTGTTTTGGAAGCAACCAAGACCCAGGCTTATCTTGGTGAGGGACAGTGCAGGAAGGTACTGTCCTCAAAAACTGAAGAAAACTTTTATCTTTTCACTTCCCATTGCTATGATTTAAAAAAAGTAAAAATGATTATAGCTGCAAAACTTCACATGAACATGTAGTATTGTGTTTATTAAAGTTTGCAATTCTGGCTTATTAATTTTTAAGTTTATTAAGAGACATTTGTAAAGAAAAATGATCCACATTCTCCAATTCTGCCACCATCTGGGCAATCAATGTAAATATTTACAAGCAAAGTCTTAATGTAAAGATTGGGGTTTTGAAGTATTTTGAAACCTGATCATATTGCCCGTCAGAATTGCCTGTGGTTTCCCTTCATTGTGTTCTCTAACAAAGCCTTTGAACATGCATGTAACACACTGAGGGAATGTTAGCAGATGCTAAAACATTTTGTTAGCTGATTTATTAAGCTATTGAGGGTCATTCTTTGAAAAATGAGGAGAGAAATGCAGACACAACAGAAGTTAGAGAAATCAGAAATCAACCTTTGGAACAATGATAGCTGGTAACATTTTTTTTCTTTTGGTTAACATAGCAACCTAATTCAAAACAGAGCAATATCTGTGTGAATGGTTATAGCCGTTTATTTTCTTTTCAGTAAGAGAAGGTTCAGGGAAAATGTGAAAGTTAGAAAAAAGAAGAAAGAAAAAGAAGTACAAATGCTTTTGGCATATTTACAGAAAATATCAATTTAACTGGAACCTTCTTGAGATTCGTCCCTCTTTAGATTTGCTATTAAGAAGCAATTTTATTTCTGCATGCAGCTAAAGTTACATCAAAAAAAAAAAAAAGAGTCACATGATAACTCCCTGCTGTTAACATATTGAAAGAAGACTGAATTGTCAAGAAACAGCAGCTCATTGGTTAGGTAGAGTAGCATTGGTAAACATGTGGCTGAATTTGAGGGGCGCAGAACCCCCTCCCCTCAAATTTCCACATTTGCTGGCTGGATCTTGGCATCCATTCCTTCAGGTAATGCATTTCCTTTCTACAGTCCCATTTTGATGCCCAAATAGACCTGGAAGAGTGAATGGAAGTAAGTTACTCCTGACTGAGCGTGAATGTGTTTCCTCTTTAGGACTGGAAGACCAAAGCACAATGAGAAAACCTGGGAACAGGAAAATATGGAGAGGAGAGCTTGCAGGGTGATCAAATAGCCACTTCTTAGCACCTCTTCCTTGCAATTCTAAAGCCACAGACTAAATCAAGTACACCTGTTTCACAGTTTTCTCCAGGTGTTGCCATACTGTTAAAAGAACATCACAATCTGATTAATTCTTGTAATGATTTTCATTTGCAATATTCAAATATAATATGATTTAATAATGTTTGGGCTCAGAAAACAATACCCAGAAGTATGGTGCTTTTAATCAAAGAAGCAGCCTCAGATCTAAGGTCTCTCTGACCTCCCCTACTTCACTTCTCACCATTCCCTAGGCCCAGTCTCTCTATCTCACTATCTTTCTCTCATGAAGTCTGGGGTGGTAGGGGGCTTTCTCTGAAGTTCCCTTGTTTAACTAAGGAAAATTCTTCCAGGAGGAATGAGATTGTTGTTAATCCCCTCATCCTCTAACTCTGTGTGTCAGGAGAGGAGACTAAATTGTCTCCATGCCCAGGATACTGTGCTCAGAGAGACTTTTCACATATTCTTCTGAGGATTGCAACCTGTGAGACTACCTGCAGAATAAGATATCCTTTGTTTGCAGTGTGGTTCCTCCATTCATCCTTTCATAGCTTGTTGCCACCACCTTCCAAGGGTCTTTAAACCCCTATTTCTGTAGCTCAAAATTTTATGCTTCAATCATCTTGCCCTTCTTTGAGTCTCAGACTCTGTGGGACTGCATGTGTATGTACATAATAAATGTGTATGCTTTTTTCTCCTATTAACCTATCTACTCCCAAGTTTATTCTAGAGACTCAAATTCTTGAATCACAGAATGGAAGGAAGGTTCCCTTTGCCCTAGCAATGACTGGTAGGAACCCAACTTACTGACCTTTTAGAATCCCACCAGATTAAGAACTGTCAAGTATCTGCTTGAAAACAGTTCACATTCTGGATCTTCTCAAAATAGTAAATTTTATTTTGAACTTCCTTTTATTCAAAGAGGCATCTTCCATTAATTTTCACAAAGCAAAAAGGCACAATTAGAGGAAATGGAAAGACACTGATAGAAAACTTATTGGCCAGATTTTGGCTTATACTTGATTTTATTGTGCAAAGTATGAGCACCAAGATTGTCATTCTTTGGATGCAATATCAATTGCTTACAAGTCTCTGCCATTTAAAAAGTCCTGATGGGGCATTCAAATTGGAAAGGAAGTCAGATTATCCTGTTTGCAGATAATATTATCTTATATTTGGAAAAAAACTAAAGATTCCACCAAAAAAAACTATTAGAACTGATAAACAAATTCAGTAAAATTTCAGGATACAAAATCAACACACAAAATCACTAGCATTTCTAGATACCAACAGCAAACAATCCAAAAAGAAATCAGAAAGTAATAGCATTTTTAATAGCCATGAGTAAAATAAAATACCTAGGAACTCACTTAGCCAAAGAAGTGAAAGATCTCTGCAATGAGCAGTATAAAGCATTGATGTAGAAAATTGAAGAGGACACACAAAAAAAGAGAAAGATATTCCATGTTCATGGATTGGAAGAATCAATATTGTTAAAATATCCATATTACCCAAAGCAAGATACAGATTCAGTGCAATCCCTATAAAAATACCAATGACATTTTTCACAGAAATAGAAAAAAAAAAATCCTAAAACTTACATAGAACCAAAAAAGAACCAGAATCACCAAAATTATTCTGACCAAAAAGAACAAAACTAGGGGAATCATGTTGCCTGACTTCAAATTATGCTACAGAGCTACAGTAACCAAAACAGTGTAGTACTGTCATAAAAACAGGCATATAGACCAACAAAACAAAATACAGAACCAAAAACAAATCTATACACCTATAGTGAACTCATTTTTTACAAAGGTGCCGAGAACATACATTGTAGAAAGGGAAAAAGAATCCTAGGAAAACTGAATATCTATATACAGAAAAATTAAACCAGACCCTTCTCTCTCACCATAAACAAAAATCAAATAAAAAATGGGTTAAATACTTAAATCTGAGACCTCAAACTATGAAACTACTAAAAGAAAACAATGGGGATACTCTCCAGGACATTGGTCTAGGCAAAGGTTCCTTCAGTAATACCCCACAAGCACAGAAAACCAAAGCAAAAATGCAAAAATAGAATCATATCAAATTAAGAAGCTTCTGTACAGCAAAGGAAACAAGCAACAAAGTGAAGAAGCAACCCGTAAAATCAGGGAGAATATTTGCAAACTATCCATCTGACAACAGATTGATAACCAGAATATATAAGGAACTCAGACAACACTATAGGGAAAAAAACTTAATAATCTGGCCAAAAGGTTTTGAGACATTTCTCAAATGAAGACATACAAATGGCAAACAGGTAAATGAAAAAGTGTTCAACATCACTGATCATCAGAGAAATGCAAATCAAAACTTTAATGAGATGTTATCTCACCCCACTTAAAACTGCTTTTGTCTAAAAGTCAGGCAATAACAAAATGCTGGCAAGAATGTGGAGAAAAGGGAGTCCTTGTACACTGTTGGTGGGAATGCAAATTAGTACAACCACTATGGAGAACAGTTTGGAGATTTCTCAGAAAACTAAAAATAGAACTACTATATAATCCAGCAATCCCATTGCTAGGTATATACTCAAAGAAAGGAAATCAGTACATCAAAAGGACATCTGCACTCACATATTTATTGCAGCACTATTCACAATAGCCAAGATGTGGAAGCAACCTAAGTGTCCATCAACAGGTGAATGAATAAGTAAAACATGGTACATATACACAATGGAGTACTATTTAGCCATAAAAAAGAATGAGAGCCTGTCATTTACAACAGCATGGATGGAACTGAAGGTCATTGTGTTAAGTGAAATAAGCCAGGCACAGAAAGACAAACTTTACATGTTCTCACTTATTTCTGGGAGCTAAAAATTAAAACAATTGAACTCAGGCAGATAGAATAGAATGATGGTTACCAGAGGCTAGGAGGGGTAGGGGTAAGGGGTAAGGGTGGATGATTAATGGGTACAAAAGTATAGTTACATAGAATAAATAAGATCTAGTATTTGATAGAATAACAGAGTGACTACAGTTAACAATTATTTATTATACATTTTTAAATAACTAAGAGAATAATTGGATTGTTTGTAACACAGAAAGGATAAATGCTTGAGGTGATAAATACCCCATTTAACCTGATGTGATTATTATACTTTGTATGCCTGTTTCAAAAATATCTCGTGTACTTTCTAAAAATATACACCTACCATGTGCCCACAAAAATTAAAAATGAAATGTTAAGGAAAAAATAAAAAGTCATGATAGGCAGTTCCCACTGTGCATTAATATTAAAGCAATTGTTGATAATTGTTCTGGGTTTCAATGTCCAATTAAAGCTAAGTGGCTATATTTGCATACAATAAACAAGAGAAGTTACTTGCATCCCAACCTCGCAGGCCCAATCAGCTTCACAATATAATATTGTTCAAATTTACATGCTAATTTTAGCTAATTGTTCTATACAAACAGAAGCCTTTTCTATCTGAAGACAGACTTTTCTTCAAAAAGCATAAGTCTTGCTGTTCATGGAAAAGGACCCAAGTTGTTTAAATGACTTAAAAAGAAAAATTAAGAAAGTATAATAAATATGGTTCAGGATTGATTTGGGTGTTTTTTTATAAAAAACAAATTATAAAAAGTACAGGTTTCTATATTGAAATGATTCAGCCCCTCAGTCAAAGCAAGCCAATTAGACTTAACCTGCTTATTAATCCTACTTGGCAAAATGCAAAACTGCCCAATTAGAAATAAATAAAGCGAGGGTTCATCATATTTTGGGTTAAACAACTATTATTGATAGCATTAAATCCTAGAGTGGCCCTTTTGAAATGTTTTCTAATTAATCCTAGGGAGTCACATGGACAATAGAATATTGGGCATGTTTGATGTGGGCACCAAACTGGCATTCTCCAAGATCAATGCTAAACTGTATAAATCCAATGATCGATTGCCAACAGTCAAATTAAAAAAAATGGTTAAAATAAATGCTCTGTATAAATAGATTACTAGAGCAGCACCTCATTTATTTTATATCTAGAGCTCCTCTTGTTAGATGCTGCCTTAAGCTGGGCTTGGGAATTTCTAATCGTGGCAGCTCATATAGCAAGGCCAGTGATTTGTTGAATGTTCATATTTTGCCACCTTCCTGGAAAAAATACTGCAAAGATTGAATAACCCCATGGCCCATAGTTTATTACCTACTGGCAGAGCCCGGTTAGTAAAAGAGACTTTAAATTAACAAACATTTCTGAATGTGACTTCTTTTGTAAAATGGAAATTAATATCAAAGAGAAAAATGGAGCTAAGTAAACAATACATTATTAACAGCAAAAATAGTTTAATTCAAAAGACAGGCAATAACGAATGCTAGCAAGGATGTGGAGAGAGAGGAGGAGCCTTCATACACTGTTGCAGGGGAATGTAAGCTGGTACAGCCACTATGGAGAACAGTGCGGAGGTGCCTTAAAAAACTAAAAATAGAACTACCATATGACCCAGCAATCTCACTACTGGGTATATAATCAAAGGAAAGATACCAGGGTATCAGAGAAATATTTGCACTCCCATAGTTACTGCAGCCATGATATGCAATTAACATAAGCGTCTTTTAACAGTTGAATAAAGAAAAGTGGTACATACACACAACAGAATACTATTAAGCCATTAAAAATAATTACTGTCTTTTGCAACAACGTGGATAAAACTGGAGGACATTCTATTAAGTGAAATAAGCCAGGCACAGAAGGAAAAATATTTCATGGTCTCACTTATATGTAGGAGCTAAAAAAAAAAAAAAAAAAAAAAAAATGAACGCATGGACATAGAAAGTAAAATGATGGTTACCAGAAGCTGTGAAAGAAGTGGAAAGGGGGGATAAAGAGGGAACAGGTAATGGGCACAAAAGTACAGTTAGAATAAATAAGATCTAGTATTCAGTATCACAATAGGGCAACTATGGTTAACAATCATTATTTGTATACTTTAAAATAACTAAAAGAGTGTCATTGGAATGTTCCTAACACACACAAAAAAATTATTGCTGAAGGTAATTGGATACCCCAATTACCCTTATTTGATCATTATACATTGTATGCCTCTATCAAAATATAACATGTACCACATACATATGTACAACTATTTTGCATCCATAATTTAAATTAAAAAGAAATTTTAAGAGAGATAACATTCCATTCCTTTTTGCTCCATTCTGTTCCATTTCATTCTATTCCATCCCACACCTGCAGCCTAAGAAGAAAAACTATATATAGATGCTGCTTCTTTCAGAAGCATCCTGCTCAGCCAGTGAGACAGAAATTGTGATTGCTCCCAGATTTCATTTCATATCTGGGGCAAGAGAGAAAAGAAATGGAGGTGAAATAGAAAAGAAGAGGGAAAAAAAGTCTATGGTGTGATGAAAGATGTTGAATAATTAGAGGCTCTGCTCAGTTTTAATACCTGGGTGCATCAACATCATCTCTGTCTTCACTGCCTTCTGCATTCATTGCCTGTGCATTTTCCTCTGAAAGAGTTTAAATTCTCTAACATATACATTTATGGCTTTAAAAACAACTGATCCATAACTGCTCTTCAGTATGCAGATGATTTGATTTTCTAACTTAAAAAAAACATCACCACAACAAATGCAGCAAAGTATAAAGTAATGTCTCTCATAAACTGGACCCCAGTCACAGTGCTGTATCTGTTACAAAAGTAAATACAACATTGCCTGTGAAATGGTTCTTGGGATTTACCCATTTTTGCCTTCCTTCTACCTATGCCTGCCCTGGCCAACTTCCCCGACACTTTGTCCTACTGGAAGATTTCTCTTCATTTGTAGAAGGCCTGTCTCAGGTGTCTTCTCTCCTTAACTTTCCCCTTAACAAAGCCCAGTGACTGTTTTTCTTCTGTCTCATATGCTATTGCTCCTGAATTTTGTTGTTGTTGTTGTTGTTGTTGTTAAAAAATTACCCAAAACTTGAAAATAAGGCAAAAGATGAGCAGCACAATGTCGTATGGGGAGAAAGA